>NC_139635.1:27884115-27886615 GCF_964638095.1 Poromitra crassiceps | reverse complement strand
AGGAGGAGAAGAAAGGAGTGAAGGAGCAGAAACATGGGATGGAGGAATGGAGAGAGGAGAGGAGTGGTTAACAGAAGTGAAGGCTGCCATGGTGGAGGAGGTGGAGAGCAGGGCTGTGGAGCAGAGATTTATGCATGGAGAGGGTTGGAGTGTGAGTGAGTGTGTGTGTGTGTGTGTGTGGGGGGGGGGGAGCAGAGGAGGCAGCCAGGCTGGTAATAGCAGTCTCTCTCCTGGGAGAGCTGGTCTGCACATTACAAGACCCTCCCTATAGGCCTCCCAGCCTAAAGTGGGTCTCCTCTCCGCTGCACGAGGATCCAATAAAAGTGATAAAAGGTTGGAAGTAACCCTTCTTAGCGTTTTCTGTTTTTTGGGAGAGTAAGCGAGAAAGTGAACTGCATCGCCGCTCTTCTCCCAGGAACATCTTTCAGACGCTCAGCATAAAAGCATCCAAAAGCATCAAAGTGCCTCCTTTTTTATGAGGGGAAAATGTAGACAAAAAGGGCCGTGAGATCAAATCAGCAGAGTGTGGAGGTACTGTGTGTTTCTGCTTCTCTCGCTCTCTCTCTCTCTCTCTCTCTCTCTCTCTCTCTCCTCGCTCTCTCTCTCTCTCTCTCTCTCTCTCTCTCTCTCTCTCTCTCTCGCTCTCTTCTCTCTCTCTCTCTCTCTCTCTCTCTCTCTCTCTCTCTCTCCCTCTCTCTCTCTCTGAGGGTCTCTTGTGCGGAGGTGAGGAAGAACAATTGAACGGGCCTCCCACATAAAATCCATTGAGACGTCTTGAGGAATAAGAATGAGAAATCGTCCGGCGCACTGGATTAAATCAATCTGATCCATTACAAGATCACTATCACAGGGCTTTCCTTTTGTCTTAGCCCTGGCTTAGGCATGCTGTCGGGTGTGTGTGTGTGTGTGTGTGTGTGTGTGTGTGTGTGTGTGTGCGCGTGCGTGTGTGTGTGTGTGTGTGTGTGTGTGTGTGTGTGTGTGCGCGTGCGTGTGTGTGTGTGTGTGTGTGTGTGTGTGTGCGCGTGCGTGTGTGTGTGTGTGTGTGTGCGCGTGCGTGTGTGTGTGTGTGTGTGTGTGTGTGTGTGCACGTGCGTGTGTGTGTGAGGGTCTGTGTGTACATTCTGCATGTGTTTGTGTTGTGCAGATCTACATCTGTGCACCATACCATATCGTATCACCATACCATATATCATACCCTACTACTTATATGCCTATATACCATGTCACACCATATTGTACCATACCATTCCACCATATCATATACTGTACCACACCATATCATAGGCCAGTGGATTTCAAAGTGGGCTTCGTGGACCAAGGGCAACCAGGGGAATACTTTATTTTCACTATAATTCCATCCATAAGTAACACAATGACAGAATGTATGACTGTTTTGGACATGGATTTCATACACCTTCTGTAATGAAATGTCTAAAAACAAAAGAATCAGATGGGGACACTGGGACAAAATCTGATCAAATGGAGGTCTGTGGTCTAATTTGTGTCAGTTTACGGGTCCTTGAGATCCATCATACATATATACCAGACCATACCATACCACCATACCATACCATACCATACTATACCAGATCAGACCAGACCAGACCAGACCATACCAGACCAGACCAGACCAGACCAGACCAGACCATACCATACCATACTATACCAGATCAGACCAGACCAGACCAGACCATACCAGACCATACCAGACCAGACCAGACCAGACCAGACCATACCGTCTTATTTCAATTCCTTCTTTTGTATTCATATCTAACCAAGCTGTTACTAATAATAATATGGAGATTGCTCTGGGTATATGCAACATAAAGTTTCTGTTGGTGAAATGTTTAATATTTAACCCACCACCCCTTTCAAAAATCGAATGTGTGACGAACAGTATCCGCTAGCGCCATCCAATCTTTCCACAAGTTCCTTCAAACGTATTTCTCTTATCGGAAAAACTCAACTTGTGTAACCAACTGATTTTTATTGCGTGGGCACGGCCGTGCATTTTTGAAGTCTCTCTATATATATTTTTCGTGTGTGTGTGTGTGTGTGGTGGTTTAGTAAACGGGGGATAGAAGATGCAGCGATCTAAAGATGGAGATGGACAACAGGATTAGAGATGATGAAAGGCCGGATCATTCACCACCCACTCTGTTTGTGTTTCTGTCGCCTCTCACCCGTCTATCTGCCCGCTCCTCCTCTCCCCTCTCATCTTCTAATGGAAGTCGATGACTATCAGCGCCGATAAGATCCTGGGCTCAGCGAGGAGAGAGAGAGACGGAGAGAGAGGAGAGGAGAGAGAGAGAAGAGAGAGGGAGAGAGGAGAGAGGGAGAGAGAGAGAGGAGGGGAGAGAGACCAGAGAGGGAGAGAGAGGAGAGAAAGAGGAGAAAGAGGGAGGAGAGGAGAGAGAGAGGACAAGAGAGGAGAGAGAGAGGAGAGGGGAGAGAGAGAGGAGAGAGAGGAGAGGAGAGGAGAGAGAGGGAGGAGAGAGGA
>NC_139635.1:27871615-27874115 GCF_964638095.1 Poromitra crassiceps | reverse complement strand
ATTATAGCAGGGTTTTTCCTACATAGAGGATACAGGCGGAGGGTTTGTATTATAGCAGGGTTTTTCCTACATAGAGGATACAGGCGGAGGGTTTGTATTATAGCAGGGTTTTTCCTACATAGAGGATACAGGCGGAGGGTTTGTATTATAGCAGGGTTTTTCCTACATAGAGGATACAGGCGGAGGGTTTGTATTATAGCAGGGTTTTTCCTACATAGAGGATACAGGCGGAGGGTTTGTATTATAGCAGGGTTTTTCCTACATAGAGGATACAGGCGGAGGGTTTGTATTATAGCAGGGTTTTTCCTACATAGAGGATACAGGCGGAGGGTTTGTATTATAGCAGGGTTTTTCCTACATAGAGGATACAGGTGGAGGGATTTGTATTATAGCAGGGTTTTTCCTACATAGAGGATACAGGCGGAGGGTTTGTATTATAGCAGGGTTTTTCCTACATAGAGGATACAGGCGGAGGGTTTGTATTATAGCAGGGTTTTTCCTACATAGAGGATACAGGCGGAGGGTTTGTATTATAGCAGGGTTTTTCCTACATAGAGGATACAGGCGGAGGGATTTGTATTATAGCAGGGTTTTTCCTACATAGAGGATACAGGCGGAGGGTTTGTATTATAGCAGGGTTTTTCTTACATAGAGGATACAGGCGGAGGGATTTGTATTATAGCAGGGTTTTTCCTACATAGAGGATACAGGCGGAGGGTTTGTATTATAGCAGGGTTTTTCCTACATAGAGGATACAGGCGGAGGGTTTGTATTATAGCAGGGTTTTTCCTACATAGAGGATACAGGCGGAGGGTTTGTATTATAGCAGGGTTTTTCCTACATAGAGGATACAGGCGGAGGGTTTGTATTATAGCAGGGTTTTTCCTACATAGAGGATACAGGCGGAGGGTTTGTATTATAGCAGGGTTTTTCCTACATAGAGGATACAGGCGGAGGGTTTGTATTATAGCAGGGTTTTTCCTACATAGAGGATACAGGCGGAGGGTTTGTATTATAGCAGGGTTTTTCCTACATAGAGGATACAGGCGGAGGGTTTGTATTATAGCAGGGTTTTTCCTACATAGAGGATACAGGCGGAGGGTTTGTATTATAGCAGGGTTTTTCCTACATAGAGGATACAAGTGGAGGGATTTGTATTATAGCAGGGTTTTTCCTACATAGAGGATACAGGCGGAGGGTTTGTATTATAGCAGGGTTTTTCCTACATAGAGGATACAGGTGGAGGGATTTGTATTATAGCAGGGTTTTTCCTACATAGAGGATTTTTGGCGCCCCCCAAAGGTTTTAGCCACGCCCCCAAAGGCCCCAAGGCCAAAAAAAATCTGACAATGACTGATATATTTGAGTTCAGGACAACCCTGACTACACAGCAACTCAAAATCAAGCATATTTATTGTGTTAATTTAGAGAATTTAAGTTAAATTCATACATTTGTAGATCCAAATGGCTTCCTTGGGGTGCTGTAAAAAAAAAATGCTCCATAAGTTCTGACAATGACTGAAATATTCATTGATCATTGTTCAGGACAATTCTGACTACACACCAACTCAAAATTAAGCATTTTTTTAACAGTATAATTTTAGAGAATTTCTCCCATTCTTACATTGAAATTACTTTATGTCTGAAACTTGGGGTGCTGTGAAAACTTTGCTGTTTCATAAACTTTTGTTAACCACAGACCTTATTTCATGCATAACTGAAATCCCCATACAAAAATTCCATTCACTTTTACACTTTAGAGTTTGTAAGTGCAGGGACTTCTGGGTAACCCTAAAAAAAGACATCATCCCTAGGGACCTTTTTTTTTTTTTTTTACCTTACTATTGTTCTTGGAAGGAAGGTTCTGGATTAAGTAACACTGTAGAGTTGCAGCAGAATGGACTGTTTGTGATGTATGTACTTTGAAAGGGTAAAACATTTAAAGAATAAAATAGTATCATTATTATCAGCTTTATTTGATGCATTCAAACATACTTCCTGGAACTATTCCCCTATTCCGAGTCCTTTGCCGCATGTCATCCCCCCTCTCTCTCCCGACCTTTCCTGTCTGCCTACTGTCCTATCAATAAAGCCAAAATGCCCTAAAAAAAAAAAAAAAGTCACTCAGACGGTAACCAGGAATTAGCGGTGACTCCTCCGAGGCGGGGGCAAGGGAGGTGGCTATGTCAGTATTTTACATTTCTGTGGATCGTAGAAAAACGACAAAGCGGACATTTTAGCCTGGTGGTTGAGTTTGGCAATGACAGCTCCTGCAGCACCTTCAGCTCAACCGACTTGACTCGTTCCGTCACATTCTGCCACGAGCCGTTTTGCTTCCACAATGCTCTGATTAAACGCTACAATAGTTGCAAATCTGCTGGCATGTTAGCTGGCATGTTAGCCGCAGAGTCATTAGCATCCTCTGATAAGCGTTTTGGGGAAGTTTCCCAGCTACATGATTTCCATTGAGGCTTCAGCTCTATTGAATGTGATTGTCTTT
>NC_139635.1:27861615-27866615 GCF_964638095.1 Poromitra crassiceps | reverse complement strand
GTTTGTTCTTAAGTTGTCACGGCGATGCCTTAGCTACATTACGCCCGCCTGATCTCCCTCTCCGAGTTGCAGCGCTTTACAACAGTCGTGCTTTGGGGTAATGGGAGCTGCCGTAACACTGAGCACGTTCACATGGACGGCAATGTTCCAATATGAACCCCATTAAGACACTGGCATGAAAACAGCATGATCTGATTACCTTAACCCCAATAAGGTCATGGTAAGCAATTAGTCCAACCAAGACGTGTGATATTCCCATCTTAGTCACATGTCTGCACATGTAAACACCATAATCCTACTATGATGTCCTATCAGAGTGTTTCAGAATCAGAATCAGAAAAAGTTTATTGATCCTCGAGGGGAAATTGTGACATGCTACAGATTGTTAGGTTTTCTTTTATATCAGACACAGGTTTTTGTTCCTACCTGACATGTTTCGACGTGTTAAAGACACGTCACACACCATCTAGTGACACCTCTGAAGAAGACACGTCACACACCATCTAGTGACACCTCTGAAGAAGACACGTCACACACCATCTAGTGACACCTCTGAAGAAGACACGTCACACACCATCTAGTGACACCTCTGAAGAAGACGGAAGTATTACCGTCGAAACATGTCAGGTAGGAACAAAAACCTGTGTCTGATATAAAAGAAAACCTAACAATCTAAGTAAAGTATAGACACTATGAACCTTTTTGGATTGTGACATGCTACAGTTGCTCGTACTCAGGCATGGAAAAATATCAACATCAAACATTATAAGAGACATAGGACTGTTCCATACAATGAAATAGAATACAATGAAATAGAATACAATAAAATAGAATACAATAGAAGTTACATAGCCTATGTACAGTAATGTCACAAAAATATGTGCCTTCTCCATCTGCCATTCTCAAGTACCCTTTAGTAAAGTGAAATATCTGAGGTACCTCCAGAATAGTAATAATAGTAGTACCAAGCCCAGCAAAAACCGTTTCCAGTGTGTTCCACCTCCACAATGCAGAAGCTGCTAGAGAACTGAACATCCACCTGAAGCACGGCCCCACCCCAACTTACCTTGGAGTGACCCTTGACAGGACCCTATCCTTCAAGGAACACCTGAAAGGAACGGCAGCTAAGGTGAAGTCCAGCAACAACCTGCTCTGCAAGCTTGCTGGCTCAAAGTGGGGGGCAACAGCCCCCACACTGCGTACCTCAGCACTGGCCCTAGCATACTCCTCTGCAGAATATTGCGCCCCCGTCTGGTCCAGGTCATCCCACACACGCCACGTGGACACGCAACTCAACACAACCATGAGAATCATCACACAATCCCAAGGAGGCAGTGGTCAACCCCCAATAGATTCAGGACTGGACATGGCCCCTGCTTGGCCAGCCTTCATAAGTGGGGCAGCAGCCCAAGCCCACTGTGTGCTTGTGGAGAGCAGTAGACAATGCAACACATCATCGAAGCTTGCCCTCTACAAAGACTTGAAGGAGGACTAGTCACCCTCCATACAGCAGATCAGGAGGCAACTGCTTGGCTTAAAGGACGGCTTTTCCGTGGGGAATATGAATATATATTAAATCTCACGCCCCTAAGGTTTTCGAATCCGTTGAAATTTTTGAAATTGGTTGTTTACAGCCAGAGATATCAACCATCTCTCACATTTTTTTTGGCCCAGCCGACAGGTTTTGCGTCATCTGGGCCAAGTCCGCCTTGCGGAAGTCGGGCACCCATGAACTACACTACTTGTGGGCCTGTGCTGCCATGGTCCCGCCTCTAGAGGTCCTCCACGCCCCTTCAGAGGTCTTGAACAAAACAAAAGGCAGCCATCTTTTCCCACCGCATAGCCTATGGTAGCTAATATTAGCTTTCCATAGTTCCTTGCAAAGAGACCATATCTCGGGAACGGAAGCACGTACCGACACGGGACTGGCGGCATTGGAAAGCTTGTCAAATTTTACATCTAGTAGTAGGTGCGTTGAAGTAACGAAATCAACGCTGAGCAATGTACTTCAGTATATACATATATACTTATACATATATACTTCGGTTTAAATTTGGTGCAATTTGGAGGCAATTTGATTTTTGATTTTTTCTTCTTCTCATAATGTTTTATTGTCGAAGCCTTCTTCTTCTTCTTCTTTGACTTTTATGGCGGTTGGCAAGCATATATGTGCATTACCGCCACCTACTGGAGTTTGATATCAGCCAAATGCCTGAGGGTTGGGCGTGGAAACGAAGGCCACGCGAGCCCAGTGCATTGTGGGAAATGTAGGATTTCGGGTTCCCGCACCCGCCCCTCCCCTCCACCACCCCCCCCCCCCCCCCCCACACACACACACAGAGTGGATTTCGGTTGATATCTCTGGCAGTGAACCACCAATTTCAAAAATTTCAACGGATTCGAAAACCTTAGGGGCGTGAGATTTAATATATATTCATATTCCCCACGGTAAAGCCGTCCTTTAAGGACCTTGCATTCGCTAAATAAAATAGTAGTAGTAGTAGTAATAATACCACAACAATAATAATAATAATAATAATAATAATAGTAACAATAATACAGCAGTGATAATAATATAATAATAAAATCAAATAATAACAAGTAAGGTGCATCCAGTCAGTAAAGTGAACAGTATCAGTGTGGATTTTACCACATTGTGGTAATTTGCAGTTATTGCACATGGAGTTTTATTGCACATCAGGTATACATTATCCAAGTTGGTTTGAGTTGTGGACGGGTGGAGTGAGTCTAATTGACTGACTCAGAGTGACTGGTGCTCTGAGGGAGGAGTTAAAGAGTTTGATTCCCACAGGCAGGAATTACTTCCTGTGGTGCTCTGTGGTGCATCTGGGTGGGCTCAGTCTTTTGCACGGCAGCATTTCGCGACACGTACGGCAGTCAAACTGCTTGACGATGCATGCTCTAGCTTCCATCGAGTGTTGCCAACTTGTTTACAGAAGAAAAGATGGCTGTCTTGTCCCTAGCACGGTAGCAAGATGAGAGAACGACTTTCAGGTTAGCTTCAGGAGAGAAACTCTGACTTAAGGTGTAGGTGTAGGGTGTGGGTGTGCATCTTTAGTCATTAAGTCACTAAATAAAATAAGATCAGATAAGATAAGATATAGCTTACTGTCCCATAGGGAAACTTGGGCTCCAAGTCACTGCATTACACAACACAACATCACAATGATCATGCATGCACTCAAGTACAGTATCCTCTGTAGCTTGGAAAAGGCAATATGAATGGAATATTCTATAAGCATCTCATGTAAACACCTTAATAGAATTGTCTTATTTAGAATAAGGTCAATAGTCGTATTATCACATTCCATTTCAACATAGCAGTGTTTTGTAGAGCCCGACCGATACTGGATTTTTGAGGCCGATGCCGATATTAGGGAGTAAAAAAATTCCGATATCGATATATTGGCCGATATTCTTATATTAATTATACACATTATATTACACAATGTTTTGCAATGATCCCTCAAATATCAAACACTTGACAAAGATAACTTGACATGACTTGAGATATGTAATGTAGGCAGGATATTTTACAGCCTATCAATAAACTTTATTGTCCAAAATGACATCAACGCAATGAAACAGTAAACGTAACTGGGGATTTAATAATTATAAATAACTAGAAATACAAAAACACAAATAGAACAAATATAAAATATAACTTGAATTAAGAAAAAATATCAAATATACACAACATGTTGTCTATGTCTTAAAAAACATACATATCGACCAACATATCGGCCGATACCGATATATCGGTTATCGGCCAATATCGGCCGATAATATCGGTGGACCGATATATCGGTCGGGCTCTAGTGTTTTGTATTGTGCTCATAAAGAGATGTGTCTATGCTCAGCACATCCATGCGTCTGGTTTGGGGCAACAACCCACATGCTTGAGTTACTTTTCAACGCTGTGCAAGAAGATCCTGATCACATGTTGATATACAGCACTTTATTTTGAAGGATTACATGCTTCTCTATGAGTTCAGGGGTCCAGATCTTTGAAATTATATAGGAAACACTAGGAAAACTGTATTAGTCTTATTTAACTTTTGGATATCTTTTGTACTTTTTGAGAAATCACAATTTGCATTTTATGCTTTTTTCAACCTTTCTAATGGCAGCCTGTAAAGTCAGCCAGAGTGAATTGTAACATCATGCATGCTAAGCTGGCTCCATAGGCTGCCATTCTAAAGGTCGAAAAAAGCATAAAGCGTACAGTGATTTCTCAAAAAGTACAAAAGATATGTAAAAGCTGAGTAAGAGTAATACGTGTAATAAAAGTGGTGACCCGTTTAAAGTCTGAATGGAGTTTCTAGCTTCAAGTATGAAGGAGTCGTTAGAGTTCAAAAGAGGACATCGTTTGAACATACAGTCCTCCCATAGACTTATAACAGGAAAGGGGAAAGTTTGGCAGGGGAAGCAAAAAAGGGGGCGTGGCTTAGGGAAGGTCAGTTAGTGGCGTTAGTTGTTTCACTGGTTTCTGAAGCCGTGGAGATCCTGACTCAGCAGATTGAGCGAGCAGTGAAAACCCGTTGGTTAGTTTGTGTCCACTTCTCTCACATTGCTTCACACTGACAACACATGACATTAGCTTACTGTATGTTGACCTCTGGCAGCATCTTGTTGTAGCCTTGAATTCAGCTACAATGTCTTTCAGCCGTGGGCATTGAGAACATGATAACATCTTCATTCCTGCTGAAGAAAAGGAGTCAGAGTGGGTTTTTCCATTACAATTTCCAAACAGGACTCAGATGAGTCAGTGTGGAACTTGGGCAAGACTGGAACAAATTAAAATGGACATTTCCAATCCACAGTGTCTTGCAACACTGTGAAGAACACGGAACACTTTGGCAGACATGTTTAGTACGACCATGTGCGACCCATGGTGGTGTTAGTGCCATCAGGGTATCAGCAGGTCTTTAAAAAAGTCGACACAATTCTTGAATTATGTCAATTTAAAGCCTTAAAAA
>NC_139635.1:27841615-27854115 GCF_964638095.1 Poromitra crassiceps | reverse complement strand
TATTTTATTTTATTTTATTTTATTTCATTTTATTTTATTTCATTTTATTTCATCTTACTTTACTTTATTTTATTTTATTTTTGATCTGTCTTGTCTGATGTTGTAGTGCTGTTGATGTTTGTTTCTCGTGTAATATGTGTCTTATATAAAAATGAAAATACAATAAAAAATGCAATTATCGAAAGGTATCATTTCTGCCGCTTCCTCTGCCAAAGCCCGAGCTAGCCGCCTGGTGAGAACATGCTGGAATAAACAGAAGAAACTCAAACCAACAGAAAGTCCAGGCTCTGCCCACATGGTTTGATTGACAGGCTATCTCTGGGACGTGCAGTGCAGAAACACCTGCAGCGACGAGCGCTCAGCAGAAAGAGACCAAATATAAATAAAACAAAACGTCGCAATTTTGAAGATCACCACTTTAAAAAGTGTTGACTTGTTTTCGCTTGACTTGCCAGATTAATAGAATATGTATTTTTACGTAATGTCTAAAATTACCCGGGAAATGTTGAGTTCCCGATCTGAAAGACAGACTGGCTTCCAGGCTTCTACAATCAAAAATCATTGTTTTCAAATATTACATAAATACACTGCTCAGATACTGAAGTTATTTCAGGAATGCAGAGTTTCTAACTTAAGTGAGCGATACAGCCAGAACAATCATTTACACTTACAACACAAAGTTTAAATCTCCTACATGAAGCAGCGAATGCCAGTTTTCCTTAAGCACACCTCCACATCCCAGATCTTAAACAAGTGTGACAGAGCCCAAATTACAACCCGCAGACCTGAAAGGGCTGTTTTGATGTTTTATCATTCTTTGGAATAGCGAGATCAGATCTTCAAAGTCTGTCATCATCGCTGTAATATCGTCTTGCACCTACACCAGAGGAGACATGATGAATGTTGAATGTTGCTCTGCTCTGAAGTTCAGAGCTTGGCAGAGCCTTCAGAGCCTCTCACTGCAGCTCTGTTGGATCTATGCATTTAGGAGGCCAGGAACGGCAAGAAAAACGTCAGCCAATACATTGGCTTTCATCCAACCGTAAAGGAAATTTCAAGTGAATTATTTAAATATGGAAATGGTAATAATATATATATATATATATATATTATATATTAGGGCTGTCAGCGTTAACGCGTTAATCGCGATGCGATTAAGGGCCGGCCATAACGCGTTTTTTTTTTTAATCGCGTTAATCGCATGCCGCTATTTTGTCCCTCCATCGCACCCGTATTTGTAGTCAAGCCGGTTTCCTGTCTCCTGCTTGTGCAGGCATGGAAGAGAATGACAGCAATACGCTTCTAAATGGCTCGTTTTACTTTAAAAAACTCCCCAAATGGCACAGTGGACAAGTCGAGAGCCGTAGTTTGCACCTGTGTAAAACGGAATTAAAATATCACCGAAGTACATCGAGTTTGAGGCGAGCGATCACCTAAAAGTAGCTAGCGGCCAGCTAGCAGCCAGCTAGCTAGCGCGAGACTCATCACTCATTCTTCCTTCAGAGTCTCGGATGCGCGGGTCCTCTAACCACTGGGAGGTCGGCTCCAATGGCTTCACGCGATATACACGTTATCAATACACAGTTTCCAATACCGAGCCATTATTCACATGGAAGTGCCAAAGTTTTTAGCTCAGACACAGCCTTCTTCGGCTGTGTCATTTTGGGTTTTGACTGCTCCACAGCGCCGCCGGCGGGAGAATCGGTTCTAGATATATTTTGTAGACATTGTTACCTCCTGTCTACATTCCACTTCTATTGAATTGAAAATAAATCTAAAATTCAAGATCACAAAGTACATTTATTTGCATTAATTTGATTCCCAATCACGACACACTGGTAAGAATGATTAATATCTCATTAAAAATGCTTTGAAATGCAAAATAATGGCATTTTAAACATGCGATACAAAGATGCGATTAATAAAATTAATCGTTTGACAGCCCTAATATATATATATATATATATATATATATATATATATATATATATATATATATACCTTAAACAACAACTTGAAACACAACTCAAGTTATCCATAATCATCCATCCTTAAAACAAATCAGCATAAATAGTGGACATTTTACTGAAAAGTATCTCTCTTGTATCACCATAACCAGTACAATAGAATAGAAATATATATAATAATATATTCAAAAAATATATAACTTGAATTAAGTAAAAGGATCAACATACATAAAATGCTGCCTAAATATAACGTTAGAAAATTATTATTGGCACATATCGGACAACATATACGCCGTTACGGATATATCTGTGATAGGCCAATATTGGCTAATAATATTGGTTGGGCTCTATAATATAAAACATCAAGAACAAGCTTTGAATTGTTCCTTCTCCTGAGCCCTTTCTCTCCCATCATCACCATGATAAAAACATCTCCATCTCCTGCTGAATCTCTGCTCTTGTTACTGTGAGGTCACAACAACAGGCTTCTTCTCTACCGGCTCACTTCAGAGCAGATCATCTCCTCCGCCTCGGTGGAGAGCTCACATCACCAATTCCTATTGAAGGGGAAACCTCACGGCTGTCGCCCCGCCAGCTCCTTATTTGTATAATGACTAATCTGCTCCCAACTTAAGTCCATTCCTGTGATCTGCACGTCCAGGTCGGAGTCAGAGGATGTGGGTAATGATGTGGCTGCTGCACCGTGTCTGGGTCTAGGAATGCAGAGAATATACGCATCTAAGTCTGCACATTCATTCAGCATGCAAACACGCACGCACGCACGCACGCACACACACACACACACACACACACACACACACACACACACACACACACACACACACACACACTAGACACTAGACACTAGTGGCAACGAATGCTGACTGTTATTGTGTCGCCTCACGTCGCCTTTGTCACAGCCAAAAAGTCGCATGTGAACCAGGCGGCAAGCTCGGACTTGGACAGAGGAAGCCGCAGAAGTGATACTCAAAGCATGTAGTTCTTCTAATGGCCACTTGAGGCTGGCTCCAAAAGCGAGTCAATCCCCATAGACCTCCATGTTAAAATGCCCGTCTTTAGAATATTATAGCTAATTTCACCTTTCATAGCAACTGTATGGGGGTGGAAATGGGTGTATGGGTGGAAATGCTGGAATGATTTTTAGAGACAACATGGAATAATGTTTATAGTAACTCGACCGTGCGGTGTGAGGATTAAATACTGGCCTCTGACCAAAATCATCAACTGCTGAAAGACTGTTTGATATTGAACTAAACCCAGTAGAGAAGAATATAATGTCTGTGGGACGGTTCAACGGTTAAGGTTAACAATAGCCCAAACGTTGCGTTTAGTGGATGGCCTTTGATTGTGGTAAAGGAAGTTAAAGCTTAACTTTGAAGAATAATACTCGAGACCAACAGGAGCCAAAGTAGTATGAGAATAGATCAGAGAAGCACACATCAAAGCCCCCCACTGTGACAATAATAAGAACAAAAAACAACAACAACTTAATCCCTTCAAAGACACATTTCTCATATCATTTAGATCAGTTTCATCCTACATGTTGTGTGAACTAAGAAAAAAGCGGGGTCAACGCTATTCCATAAATATGGTGGGTAAACTGATTTGACTACAACAATAACAGTGAGCAACCAATGTGTCAGCCAATTACAATTGAGGGGCCAAGCCGTAGAGATGGTAGGAATCTTTTTAGACACCAATTTAAATCTTAATGAACATTGAGACAACAGTTTTAAGAAGACACCGCAAAGATTGTTCCTTCAAAGGAAATTAAATAGCTTTGACGTGAGCAAAGAAGTCCGGAAGACGGTTTATTGTACACTAGTCTAGTCTAGTGGAAAGTATAATTTCCTACAATGTCACCTGCTGGTAGGGAAATGTAGGTGCTAGGAGCAAAACATTGCTGTCCAATGAAAACCACTTACCTCCAATTTAGGTGGTTTTCATGTTTTCACGTCATATGAAGGTTCAGGCCTAGATGCTCCTCAGAGAATCGAGGAAAAACCTCCTGGGCAAAATCCACAGCATGGAGTCCAAAATGCACCGCGATCAAACTAAAAACAAGGCTGTTTTTCTTGGTTCCTGAAACGTTTACATTTGAGAGATAAGCGGTTTTCATTGGACGGCGATGAAAAGCAAGCTCACAAAAATAGTTACTGTAATACAGCCAGCAAGACGACACGGGACCCCCAGAGACACTGGTGGAGTGCACACCACACACACACCAGCTGGTGGAGCGCACACCACACACACACACACCACACACACACCAGGCGCAAAGCAACATGAATAGTTCAAGACCCTTCACATCCTTGATGTCACGACTTTGAAAAACGATACGAGAAGACATCTTGCAGAGATCTTTGATCCGTCATCTTACTAAACTAATGAGCTTGAATTGGATATATTAGTGACACTGCTGCTGTGTCTGTTTAAGACTGTGCTTCTCAACATGGGGTCTGGGGACCACCAGGGGTCCTTGAGGGGTTTTTGATACAAATTGATACATTTCAGCATTATTTATTTTACAAGAAGTGAACACAATGAGAGAAAATAGAAGAAGAGACTGTTTTGATCATAGTTTCACTCTTATCGCTCTACCTTCAGACAGTCATCGGATGCTGGGCAAAATCAGATCTGACAATAGATTGGATACGGTAGATTTGGGACAAAATCCCATCAAATGGGGTTCTGTGGCTCTGAATGAGGGGCCCTTAAAAGGTTGAGAATCATAATGTATTATTAGTTAATATTTGAGCACTTTTTAAAAGTGTACTGTAGGTATGTCTGTGCAAAGCCAAAGACGAATTTCCACCTGGGTGGACAATAAAGATGTCTAATCTACTACATCCCTGAATATAACACACACAAACACACAGACACACACAAACACACACACATACACAAACACACACAAACACATGGACACAGCCATGCACTCACTCCTAATTTAGATGCAACATTCACAACATCAACATGCTCATCCAAATACTCTCACATGCCACAAAACACACGCGCGCGCACGCACGCACGCGCGCACGCACACACACACACACACACACACACACACACACACACACACACACACACACACACGCCCCCCTTCTCGCTCATTCACACACAATTGCTCTCCTCTTCTCACATGCTTTTTCACTCGGTGTTCATTTGGTGGTACTAATATGCTAGCAGACATGTACAGTGTGCTTTAACAGCCAAGGGAGAGTGTGTGTGTGTGTGTGTGTGTGTGTGTGTGTGTGTGCATGCGTGCGTGCGTGCGTGCATGTGTGTGTGTGTGTGCCTCCACGTGTGCATACATGTGTGTCTATTTACTCCTCTTAAAAACCAATTAACGGCAAGGAGCAGCCCCCAAATGAAGAGGTGAATTAAACATGGCCAAGACCAGATGGAAAGAAATCAGAGAGAGAGAGAGAGAGAGAGAGAGAGTGACAGAGAGAGAGAGAGAGAGAGAGAGAGAGAGCGGGGGGGGGGGGGGGATGAATAATTGAAGACAGGGGGATGATAAAAATGGGGAAATCAAATTGAAATAAGAGATGAAATGAAATGTAAGAAAGCAGGAGTCAATTAGAGAGCGCTGCAGGGGGAGAGCAGCTCAGAAGAGAGGGGAGGGACTGCTGTGTGTGTGGGGGGGGGGGGGGGGGGGGGGGGGGTGAGAGAGTGAGAGTGTGTAGATAGTGTGTGGAGGGTTGTGTATCTCTCCTGCCTATTTTCCGGGAAACAGTCAAAAAAACATAACCCAGTTGTTTGAAGTCCACAGCTTCTTAATCAGGTTGGTTGCAGTGTGCTGATTATACTGGGCTTTAATATCGCACCACTAGTGTGTGTGTGTGTGTGTGTGTGTGTGTGAGAGAGAGAGAGAGAGAGAGAGCGAGCATTGCGATCCCTATGGTCAGGTCTTGGAAATCTTCTGATTTCGTCTGCTGCCATGTTTACGTCTTCTTGTTTATGTCTTCTCTCATTTTGAGTGTGTTTCTGTGTGTTTGTGTATATGCGTGTTTGTGTGTATGTGTGTGTTTGTGTGTATATGCGTGTTTGTGTGCGTGAGTATACTTCTGTGCATAACTGTATGCATATGTGTAATTTTGTGTGCATTTGTGTAATTCTGTGCAGTGTGTATGCTTGTGTGTGTATGTGTGTGTGTGTGTGTGTGTGGGTGTGTGTGTGTGTGTCTATCACACGTGTGACCGTCTGTGTGCGTTTGTGTGAGAGTAAATTTGAGCAGTATGTCTGTGTGTGCCAGCATAATGTGGCTGTGTGTGTGTGTGTGGATATGTGCTTAGTTCTGTGTGTCGTAAACGTCCCTGGACAAGCGCGTGTGTGTGTGTGCGTGTGTGTGTGTGTGTGTGTGTGTGCACGTGCACGTGCGTGTGTGTGATTTCCAATAAGTGCCTGGTTTGCTCAGCCTCTCCGTGGTGGCCCGGCCGGCGTCACGCTGCTCCTCTGTTGCGCTGGCAGAGTGTGAGAGAGAAAATGAAAGCAGTGTTTGGAGCAGAGGGGACTCAGAGTGGATACAGAGGGGACTCAGAGGGCATACAGAGTGGATACAGAGGGGACTCAGAGGGGACTCAGAGGTGACACAGAGGGGACTCGCAGGGGATACAGAGGGGACACAGAGGGGACTCGGAGGGGATACAAAGGGGACTCAGAGGGGACACAGAGGGGACTCGGAGGGGACTCAGAGGGGATACAGAGGGGACACAGAGGGGACTCAGAGGGGACTCGGAGGGGATACAGAGGGGACTCAGAGGGGACTCAGAGGTGACACAGAGGGGACTCAGAGGGGACTCAGAGGTGACACAGAGGGGACTCAGAGGGGATACAGAGGGGACTCAGAGGGGACTCAGAGGTGACACAGAGGGGACTCGGAGGGGATACAGAGGGGACTCAGAGGGGACTCAGAGGTGACACAGAGGGGACTCAGAGGGGACTCGGAGGGGATACAGAGGGGACTCAGAGGGGACACAGAGGGGACTCGGAGGGGACTCGGGGAAATCACTGAGCAACTATTAACAGCAAACAGAACCGACAGCAAGCAGTTGACCTGTCTCCCTGCCTTTTCAAGGTTAAACGCAAATAAAACAATGTTGGTTATGTTTAAGCAAAGTAAAACAACTTGCTTTTGGTTAGGATTATGGTTTGGGTATCAGAAAAAAGTGAAATATGACTTAGCCTATGTTTGAAATGTTGACTTTGAACATGCTGGGACGTACAGTAGGAGTGATCCCAAATTGTCGACAATTTGATTATTCGTTCGAAGGAGCCTGATTCAACTGCCAATCTCACAGTCGAATATGTGGTTATGAAACTAGGATCATTCCATTCCATCATGGGGGTGCTAAATGTGTGATTTTAGATAGGATTGCTTGGTTTCTCCCAATAGATCGTGATTGAAAAAGTGAAATGTTGGTTGATATAAAGGAGATTGTCTTACTGTTGTAAAACAGAGCAATAGCCTGGTATTGCCTTTGAAAACATAATGAAGAACACAGGCAGCACAAGCCACATGACCACAGCATGTTTCTGACACACTGCATGTAATGATGAGTAGCTTTGTAATGCACAACTAATGGCCGTTTGAAAGTAGCTTCATTGGGGACATCGACTTTTCAAAGCAATTTCTCTGATTGTTGCTCGTAGCGAGACACATCATCATCATTCAGCCCGAGTTTGATCAGTGGCGTGCCACACACGGACCAATGAGCAAACGCTGCGGCGCCCTCTCCGGTCAATTAGCTCCATCAACATCCAATCAGCATGTGAGAGAGATCAGGCCTGACAGAGCAACACATTAACAAAGGAACAGAGAGAGAGCGAGCCATCGTCTGTCTGTCTGTCTGTCTGTCTTTCTGTGTGTGTGTGTGTGTGTGTGTGTGTGTGTGTCTGTCTGTCTGTCTGTCTGTCTGTCTTTCTGTCTGTCTTTCTGTGTGTGTGTGTGTCTGTCTGTCTGTCTGTCTGTCTTTCTGTGTGTGTGTGTGTCTGTCTGTCTGTCTGTCTGTCTTTCTGTGTGTGTGTGTGTGTGTGTGTGTGTGTGTGTGTGTGTGTGTGTGTGTGTGTGTGTGTGTGTGTGTGTGTGTGTGTGTGTGCGCGCGCGCGCGCGTGTGTGTGTGTGTGTCTGTCTGTCTGTCTGTCTGTCTGTCTGTCTGTCTGTCTGTCTGTCTGTCTGTCTTTCTTTCTTTCTTTGGATCTCCATTAGCACCTACATTGGCTATGGTTGCTGGGGTCCACCACACATACAATCATACATACCGGTAGCCTACTGGCGGTAGGCTAAACATTAGCATACAGACACAATAGCATGTCACATAAAATTAACATAAGAAGAGAAACAATATTGATATTCTTTCACAGGTTTACACTTTTTCATTCCAAGAAAATAGGGCATTTAACATTTTTTTCCCCTCACCATTTTTCTAGTTTGCTTCCCCCTATTTCATCGCTGTGGACAGCAGTAATAACAGCCAATACCTATTGTGTGTGTGTGTGTGTGTGTGTGTGTGTGTGTGTGTGTGTGTGTGTGTGTGTGTGTGTGTGTGTGTGTGTGTGTGTCTGTGTGTGTGCATGCTGCAGTGTTACAGTAATGACAGATCTGGGTTGCGGTGTAGCCAGCCCACGTACCTTCCCCTGCAGAATGACTATCAGCAGTTCTACATGCAGGCATCTACAGTACACATTCTTTTAGGGATGCACAGCGATATATCGGGCCGGTAACGTCTTTAAAATGAAATATCGCCATCTGCGCATTTCTGCCGATATGACAGGCCGATAAAATTATGCTTTAATTACAGCCTGTCCAATTACCAATTACAGCCTGTCCAATTACAGTCCAACTGTAGTTGGACGAATCTTACAGTTTTGTTTGAAAGAAAAATGTTCCATACTGTAAATAAAAAAGATATATATATATACTGTATATAGCAGGTTTTCTAAGTTGATTTGAAGTAGTTTTCCTATTTTGCCCAGTGAATGTATTTTGAAAAGCATTGTATTTATGTCTGCATCTGCCAGTGGGCCATCAGGAGAAGAGTAGGCATAATAATGTGTTTATTCCACTACAGGAGAGACTTTTGATGTTCTCTGAAATTAGGTGTGGGGGGGAAATGTGCGCATATATCTGCATCGGCAATCAGCCAAAAGAGTTGTAAAATATCTGCAATGGATGTCAGCAAAAAAAATCTAATATTGTGCACCCCTACTTTCTTTATTAAAGAACGAATACGAAGCAGAAACATTCAAATAGCAAACTCTAAAATAAATAAATACACAAATCAGATGCAATTAGAATATTGTCTGTCTCTCCATCTGACTTCTCTTTCACTCTCTGACTCTTTCTCCCATCCAAACTTTTCTTCTTTGCCTTTTTCTTTCACAAGCTGTTTTTCTATTCAACTGTCAAGCCAATTTCAACACAAACTTTTGAAATATCACACAAAATATTTAATGCGACTTAGGTGTGTTTCCATTCGCTGGGTCGAAGCAAATAATAACAAAGATGAAAAGATGTTTTCAATTAATTTCCCCATAGTGCAGTACATCATAATTCAACTATTATCACTTCATTCTTCTCTCTCACAGTCTTGGTTCTTGCTGTCTCTCTCTCTCTCAGTGGTTCTCTCTCTCTATCTCTCTCTCTCTCTCTCTCTCTCTCTCTCTCTCTCAGTCTCTCTCTCTCACTCAGTGTGTCTCTCTCTCAGTGGTTCTCTCTTTCCCTCCCTCTCACAAACACACACTTTCCTTCTCTCTCTCTCTCTCTCTCTCTCTCTCTCTCACACACACACACACACACACACACACACACACACACACACACACACACACACACACACACACACACACACAAACACCTCTCCTCTCACCCTTTGCCCTTTGCTGCCTTTTCAGAAATGGCAAACATATGCACATGGCACACACAGCACAACACTGACAGAGATGTACTGTATGCATGCATGCATGCATGCGTGTAAACACAGACAATGCTGACTCTCTCTCTCTCTCTCTCTCTCACACACACACACACACACACACACACACACACACACACACACACACACACACACACACACACACACACACGCACGCAGACACAGTATGAGTTGTCTGTTGGTTGAAACGGGAGCGAGTTGTAGCCTGAAGGCAGAGCCAGGATATGAAAACAAGGAGAGGGTCAGCGTGGCGTGGCATGGTGTGTGTGTGTGTGTGTGCATGCGTGTGTATTTGTGCATGTGTGTGTGTGTGTGTGTGTGTGGAGGGGGGGGGGTTTGGGTGAGGAGGGTGAATGCTTGGGCGTCGAGGGGACTGGGGTTTAGGGTTACAAACTCACAGACTGTCCCTTTACTTCTATAGGAATGCGGTGATGTGGATTTTCATGAGTTTGTATATAGTGGGCTGTCAGGT
The DNA here is from genome assembly GCF_964638095.1 of Poromitra crassiceps. Classification (NCBI taxonomy): domain Eukaryota; kingdom Metazoa; phylum Chordata; class Actinopteri; order Beryciformes; family Melamphaidae; genus Poromitra; species Poromitra crassiceps. The sequence goes on along the minus strand of NC_139635.1, from coordinate 27,843,718 downwards.
GATGGTATGCAGCCCCTGGCGGCCATGTTGGGGGCGATCAGCTCTGGAACAACAGACTTGGTTGTCTCCATGTTGGGGGCGATCAGCTCTGGAACAACAGACTTGGTTGTCTCAGATTAATTGAACAGGAAACAGTTCATGCGTTTGCTCTTTTTGAACTGATCAGGTGTTCATGTAACCGAGTGAATGTGAGTCGTTGTGAGTCCAGAGTGGTAGCGAGTAAGTTGGTTAAACTCACTACAGTATAAAGACCTGTTAACCAGCACCAAGGGGTTGCGGTTAGCGTGTAACCTTTGCAAGCGGGAGATCGGTGGATCGATTCCCGCATCCACCCCTGGACAAGCCCTTAACATGGGTTGCTGCCAGGACTGTCAACACAACACATAGAGACACTGTGGAGCACGTCATCATTCAGAAACCACGCTCAAAATGGGGGGAAACAAAAACTCCCCCCCCCAATCGTGGCGTTCTCCTATGTCGCGTGCATGGTCGCGTGTTGAAGATCATATATATGTAACACTCCAACTTACTTCCTAGACAGCTAGATCCACATTTTTCTCCTCGCCAATTCTCAATGGCTTTCTTGTTTTGCTCGGGAGTACAAAAAAACTTTAATTGGCGATTTTTTACATTTGTTGTCTGCGCAGCCCACCACACAACAGCTTTTAGCTATGTTTAATTCAAGGGAAAGGGTGTATGGAAGTGAACGGAGAGCTTTCACCTGTGATGGGCGTGGCCTATTTCATGCAGTGTCTCTATACTGTGCATACACATTTCTCAGCAGCCATCCAGTCATCATTTCTTTACTGCGTTTAATCCGGGCTCTTTCCACCCCCCAAACAATTAAATATTGAATCTTTTCCAAATAAGAATGATTTTTTCTCTTGAAGTTGCTTTGCTGCACTTCAACTTCATCCAATAAGTAACTGGTAAGTTGTTTCAAAGTAGCTTCCCCAACACCGCTGCATGGTAGTGATATGACAACGCTCTGTTTGTGTCTGAGTGCTGGGGCTTTTATCCTGTTATAATGGCGTGTAACAGTAGCCATATTGGTAGTGAAGCTTTTTCTAATTATAAGTCAATCTGGATGAGAATCGCAGCCAAATCCCTGGAATGTAAAACACAAGATGTGGCTGTGTTTTGTCTGCAGTGTAAACAGGACTGTGTTTTGTCTGCAGTGTAAACAGGACTGTGTTTTGTCTGCAGTGTAAACAGGACTGTGTTTTGTCTGCAGTGTAAACAGGACTGTGTTTTGTCTGCAGTGTAAACAGGACTGTGTTTTGTCTGCAGTGTAAACAGGACTGGCTCCAACTCAGCTTAGGTCCCATCTTCCATGCCCCATTCAAACTGCTGCCAAACTGACGGCAGCAGAAGGCTGCAGCAAATCAAAGACTTGTATCTTTTGTATCCAGCAGTTGCAAATTACTGCGCTTTTCAAGATTGGAGTGAAGTAGTTTATGTTATGTCTGATGTTAAAATATGCCAAATGTTCTTTCTTTCTTTTTTTAAGCTGTTGTGCAAAAGAAACCTTAGTAGCCTGCAGCATATAGACAAAGAGAGCATTGGCACATACAGTTGAATATGTAGCTAAGCAATGGTAATATGAACAAAGTATGGTCCTTTTTAATCAATAGTAGGTCTCTTAAACCCTTTGTTGATGGACACTTTTGAAGAGATATTGATGACAGGTAACAATGTTACTATTGTAAAATGGATAGAAAGCATTTCACAATTGGACTCTTCAATGCAAGTGTTAAATCCCAATATAGTCAAAGCTCGACACTGAGTTTGACTGTTCCATCTCACATACAGCAGAATATTGTCAGATATGGTTACATGCTTATACTGTTACATGTAGGCTATAGGTATACATATTTAGAAATATAGATAGATGCGTATACATATGTTTTCAATATTGCGTACTATTTTGAATATAGTTCAATGCCTATACACACATGTTCAGAATATAATTAGATGTGTGTAGGCTACAGTTTTTAATAGAGTTAGATGTGTGTATCTAGATGTTTTGAATATCAGATGTGTATGTATATGTTTATAAATGTTATGTTTCTTGTAAGACCTAAAGTTCAGGGCAACACAATG
>NC_139635.1:27804115-27836615 GCF_964638095.1 Poromitra crassiceps | reverse complement strand
ATCCAAGAAAAGAAGAGCCTCTGGGAAGACAAACACCAAACTCTGTGTGTGTGTGTGTGTGTGTGTGTGTGTGTGTGTGTGTGTGTGTTTGTGCACGTGTGTGTGTGCATGTCATAAGAGGCACCACACTCTCCCTCTCTGCCTTAATGAATGCGCCCTCTTGCAAGAGTTTCACTGGAATATGAAACCATTTTACCTGATGATGCAAACGGCTGAAAACACAGTTGGGTTAATACGTCGCCTCCTCACCTGACACACTCGGTCTCTCTCTGTCTCTCTGTGTCTCTCTCTCTCTCTGTCTCTCTCTCTCTCTGTCTCTCTCTCTCTGTCTCTCTCTCTCTCTGTCTCTCTCTCTCTGTCTCTCTCTCTCTGTCTCTCTCTCTCTCTGTCTCTCTCTCTCTGTCTCTCTCTCTCTCTGTCTCTCTCTCTCTCTGTCTCTCTCTCTCTCTGTGGGGGCGTTGACGTGGGCGAGCTCGACACTTGTCGTTTTTGTAGCCGTGTATCTTAGCGTGGCGCTACACTAGCCACAGGGCTCTTTCTGCCCGGGGAAATGTGCACGTAAGCAAAATCCTTTGTACTGTATACGATGAAAAAGAGCAGACGTCTTTTTGTGTGTGTGTGTGTGTGTGTGTGTGCTGATAAGGAACACACACAATCCACACACACCTCAATAAAATCGAAGGAAAATCTCAGAAAAGGGGCGAGAGAGGAAACACAAGAAAGTTGAAGAGAGGAATAACACAGTGTCTCTCTCTCTCTCTCTCTCTCTCTCTCTCTCTCTCTCTCTCTGCATCTATATGCATGTGTGCATACAGTATCTCTGCAGGCCCGTTCAATACAGTTCAATTCAGAACTTTACTGTCCCCCAAGAGAAATGTAATTTGCAGACAAGGTGTGTAATAAAGGGAAAAACACAATAAAAATCACATAATAAACAACATCATAAAAACACCATAAACAGGATAAAACACATAACAAATCACCACAACACCTCCCATATGGACAAACAGCAGTCGATGAGAGCGGAGAGGGGCCCGGACCGCTCGATACGGCGCAATAAAAGATGGCAGCCGGGTCAGAATGGAAGGAACTTAAAATTGATCTCTCTCTCCCACTCTCTCTCTCTCTCTCTCCCCCCCTCCCCTCTCTCCCTCCCTTCCAGTGTGGTGCGTTCGTTTCTCCCAGGAGCCTGCGGACCAGTCGGTGGTGCTGGGGGAGCGGGTGGTGCTGTCCTGCGTCGTCTTCAACTACAGCGGCATCGTCCAGTGGACCAAGGATGGGCTGGCCCTGGGTGTGGGGGAGGGCCTCCGAGGTGAGAGGGAGGAGAGAGAGAGAGAGAGGGAGGGAGGGGTTCGGGGGGGAGTTACTCTGTCGCAACCTTGCAGCTCCTCTCCAAGGTGCATGAATCAAAGTGAAGCGGGGGGCGAACGGGGGGGAAATAATTCAACTGCGGTTTCGGTTCAGTGTCTGGCTGTGGCAGTGAGAACCCTGAGAAAGGCTATTCTATTACAGCTGAAATGTGTCGTTTTTTAACATGAGGGGAGTGCAGACTGTACGCGCACAGAGTGAGAGTTCACTTCAGAGCCAAAGAGGCGTGTGAGTGACACCAAATGAGGCCTGTATATCACGCTGAATTAGAGTAAATCCCTTACACTGCTGACAAAAGCAGACACACATTTACATTTTAAGCTGACACGCACATCCACAGTGACTTACAGAGAGCGGAGAGGGAAGAAGAAGCTTCACTCTGGCACTTTGTTTCAGCAAACATCACGGGGAAAAGTCAAGAGTGCAAAGGTCAACCCAGAAGCCCAGACTGTAGAGGGAGATTTCCCTGCATCTTTAGACCTTTGTGTTCAGCAAGGTCATCTTCACAATGGAACACCACTTTTATGATTTTTCAGAATAAGTCAGAATCAGAATCAGAATAACTTTATTGATCCCCGAGGGGAAATTGGGACATGCTACAGTTGCTCGTACTGCAGGCATGGAAAAATATCAACATAAGCATCAAACATTATAAGAGACATAGGACTGTTCCATACAATGAAATATAATAAAATACAATACAATACAATAGAAGTTACATAGCCTATGTGTGTAAGTGTCACAAAAATATGTGTCATTCTCAAGTACCCTTAGTAAAGTGAAATATCTGAGGTACTATTTCCTTATATACCGCAGAGGGAGTATACTGTAGTAATAATAGTAGTAGTAGTAATAATAATACAATAATAGTACTAATACTACTACTACTACTAATAGTAACAATAATACAACCTACTAATAGTAACAATAATTCAACAGTACTAATAATATAATAATAAAATAGAAGAATAATAACAAGTAAGGTGCATCCAGTCAGTAAAGTGAACAGTATCAGTGGGGATTTTTGATTATTGCACAAATGGTAAATGGCCTGCATTTATATAGCGCTTTTTATCCAAAGCTCATTCACCCATTCATACACCAATGGCGGCAGGCTACCACGCGGGAGCAATTTGGGGTTTGGTATCTTGCCCAAGGACACTTCGACATGCAGACTGGAGGAGGCGGGAATCGAACCACCGACCTCTTTTATCCAAAGCGATTAGTGGACGACCCGCTGTACCTCCTGAGCTACAGCCGCCCCCTGCACAAATTGTGGTAATTTGCAGTTATTGCACATGGAGTTTTATTGCACATCAGGTATACATTATCCAAGTTGGTTTGAGTTGTGGACGGGTGGAGTGAGTCCAAGGCTTCTAATTGACTGACTCAGAGTGACTGGTGCTCTGAGGGAGGAGTTAAAGAGTTTGATGACTCAGAGTGACTGGTGCTCTGAGGGAGGAGTTAAAGAGTTTGATGACTCAGAGTGACTGGTGCTCTGAGGGAGGAGTTAAAGAGTTTGATGACCACAGGCAGGAATTACTTCCTGTGGCGCTCTGTGGTGCATCTGGGTGGGAACAGTCTTGCACTGAATGTGCTCCTGTGTTCGACCAGCTCGTCATGGAGTGGGTGGGAGATGTTGTTCATGATGGAACGTAACTTGGACAACATCCTTCTCTCTGACACTGCTGTCAGAGAGCTCAGCTCTGAGCCCCACCACATCCCTGTACTGGCCTTGCAGGATCAGTTTGTTGAGTCTGTTGGCGTCCGCTGCCCTCAGCCTGCTGCCCTCAGCCTGCTGCCCACAGTCTGCTGCCCACAGTCTGCTGCCCTCAGCCTGCTGCCCACAGTCTGCTGCCCACAGCCTGCTGCCCTCAGCCTGCTGCCCACAGCCTGCTGCTATCAGCCTGCTGCCCTCAGCCTGCTGCTATCAGCCTGCTGCTATCAGCCTGCTGCTATCAGCCTGCTGCCCTCAGCCTGCTGCTATCAGCCTGCTGCCCTCAGCCTGCTGCTATCAGCCTGCTGCTATCAGCCTGCTGCCCTCAGCCTGCTGCCCTCAGCCTGCTGCTATCAGCCTGCTGCCCTCAGCCTGCTGCCCACAGCCTGCTGCCCTCAGCCTGCTGCTATCAGCCTGCTGCCCACAGCCTGCTGCTATCAGCCTGCTGCCCTCAGCCTGCTGCCCTCAGCCTGCTGCCCACAGTCTGCTGCTATCAGCCTGCTGCCCACAGCCTGCTGCCCACAGCCTGCTGCTATCAGCCTGCTGCTATCAGCCTGCTGCCCTCATCCTGCTGCCCTCATCCTGCTGCCCTCAGCCTGCTGCCCTCAGCCTGCTGCTATCAGCCTGCTGCCCACAGCCTGCTGCTGTCAGCCTGCTGCTATCAGCCTGCTGCCCTCAGCCTGCTGCCCTCAGCCTGCTGCCCACAGCCTGCTGCTATCAGCCTGCTGCCCTCAGCCTGCTGCCCTCGGTCTGCTGCTATCAGCCTGCTGCCCTCAACCTGCTGCCCTCAGCCTGCTGCCCACAGCCTGCTGCTATCAGCCTGCTGCCCTCAGCCTGCTGCTATCAGCCTGCTGCCCTCAGCCTGCTGCCCTCAGCCTGCTGCCCTCAACCTGCTGCTATCAGCCTGCTGCTATCAGCCTGCTGCCCTCAGCCTGCTGCTATCAGCCTGCTGCCCTCAGCCTGCTGCCCTCAACCTGCTGCTATCAGCCTGCTGCCCTCAACCTGCTGCTATCAGCCTGCTGCTATCAGCCTGCTGCCCTCAGCCTGCTGCCCTCAACCTGCTGCTATCAGCCTGCTGCCCTCAACCTGCTGCTATCAACCTGCTGCTATCAGCCTGCTGCCCTCAACCTGCTGCCCACAGCCTGCTGCTATCAGCCTGCTGCCCTCAGCCTGCTGCTATCAGCCTGCTGCCCTCAACCTGCTGCCCTCAGCCTGCTGCCCTCAACCTGCTGCCCTCAACCTGCTGCCCACAGCCTGCTGCCCACAGCACACGACAGCAAACAGGAAGGCACCGGCCACCACAGACTCATAACACATCCTCAGCATTGTCCGGCAGATGTTTGAAGCGTAAATGCGATCACCAAGTCATAATAGAGGCGTTCATTTGTGAAGATGATCCTGCTGAACAAAAGGCTGCAGTTTCATAAACGTTTGTTAGCCACAGACCTTATTTCAGACATCTAACCAAAATCCCCGTAGAAAAAAACTGACTTCCAGACGAGGGAACCAGGTGATACTCACTTCCGGGTCCTGCGGTACTCTATATGGGTTTATGAAGGCCGATAGTGAGGCGATATACAATAGACCTTATTCGATTGACGTCACTCACGTACGGGCACGCCCACCACCGCCATATTGTTGACATTCCGCAGCCCGCTGTTTAAAAGTGACTGACAGCTGTCATAGCTTAGGACGCTAGCCAGCATTACTTACTAGCCTATTTAATGCGGTTTTTACTGCATCAGGAGCTATTTCACAACAGCGATAGTGTGCTGTGTAATAATACACGGCTGTAGTAATAGCAGCAATAAAAGCCCAGGTGTTAGCTACTAGCTACTGTCCACAAACGTGAAGGGGAAGAGACTAGAGGCTAATGTTAGTAGCAAACATTGGGCTCATGCAAGCAAGCGTCAGATCAAACAAACATTCAACGTTAAGGTTATTTACCTTTGCTGTCATGACAATGTTTGATAAAGATGATGATGACGATGTCGTTGGTGGCACAAAAGTAAAAATGTCAGACCAATTGCCACAGATGAAATAGTTATAACGCTAGGACTCAAGGGATTTGAAAGCCTTCAGCTCCTGAGATGTGTAGCCTACAGTATGCCAATGCTGTCTGTATTCACAATGTCCGGTACGTTATACCTGGCAATATAATGAGTTATATTTACTCTAAGTCAGTTTTTTATAGGGGTCCGCACCTTCGACCAAACTTATTTTTTCATCACTTCTCTTTGACGCAGCCATAACTGTTTCTATACGCTCGGCCAGCCTACGTTACGGCTGCAGTTTGTCATCAATATGGTTATCGAATAAGGTCTATGGCCCCTATTCTCCCACAGGCCTTCGGCGCTAAAACGGGCCTTCGGCGCGAAAAAACGTGCCTTGCGCCTGCCTCGGGAAGATATCAATATGGCTTTACGCTGCCAAATGCGCTTTAGGCCGAATGAGCATGGCGCACTCCCTGAATGGGCGAGAATGGGCGTTTCGGCGTTAAATGTCGGCGTAATGATATCTTCCCACCTGGCGTAAATTTAGCGCTTTGCGCTTTTGAAAACCAGGCCTATTCAGTGTGCCGGTTGCGCGGAGCACTCCTCTGGCTCTCCTCTGGCTCCCCTCTGTCACCCTTCTCTGTGTCACTCTCTCCCTCTCTCCTCAGTCTGACAGGCACAATACGACTCTCTCTCTGACTCCCTCGCTCAGACAGACACAACACACTTCCCATAGGAAAAATAAGTTGTAAGTTCACTGCCTGGCCTGTCCCAGCATGCATTGTGGTACTTTATTTCGCTACTAAATAGCAACCAAATGAGCCGAAATGTATGGTTACATGCTCCCAAAATAATGTGTAATGGTAACACAACCTGCAATTGTCGAACATTTCAATATTGGACCAAATAAAACATCGAAATGAAAACACCACCCTATGTGAAACATATATGTCCTCCTGGGCCTATATACCTGTATACCCCTTGTCGATTTAACGTGATTTAGATAAGTGACGGTGGAACGCGCTTCTACTGGCATCTGCTATACTGTGATGTCCGCTCCAATAACTTGGCCCTATTTCACATTTAGTTTTACAATAAAAACACATTTATGCAATAATGTAGGGTATATTTATGTGCATCATCCTTCCTGCAGCAGGCGAGAGAAAATGATATCTTTCTGGACAAACTTTCACCAATCTAATAGGCTATATTTTTCTAGCTGATGCATTTAGAACATTCTTTTCACTTTGATCTTGCTATAGTGTAGGGTATTTACATGCTTGCAGTATTTAAACTGCAGTTAGATTGGTTTGAGAAGCATAATAATATGGAATAATAGCCTATATATGGAGACAGACAGACTGGATGAAGGGAGGGGGGGGGGGGGGCAGAGCGCTTGGCTTTGTCTGGTTTTACCGGATTTGTCCAGGAATTGGACCTGAGTCTCGCGAGAGTCTCATGAGAGTTGCGTTGTGACAGGAAAACGCCGCAAGCCGGGAGCGCCATGTTTCATTTGGAGTAACCTACTGTAACAGAAAGCGTAGCGCACGGATGTTGTAAGTGAGGGCTGAATATTTAACTGATTTCGAGAATATGGACGAGGCATTTGATTTCGATGGCCACCCGTATTTATTTGAGCCAGAGTAACTATGTGGATACAAACTGCCGGGCAACAGAGCAACAAGCAGAGAGGATGAACCACAAGCTACTGCGAGCTAATTACAAGCCTTTATTTCTCTCTCTGTATTTTACAGTAACAATCTCAACCTGTGTCCGTTGCAAGAATAAGCTTGTTAAGTGGATGAAAGCGCAGGTTGCCGAGGCAGGAGGGGCACCGGGCAACGCACCTGCAATCTTGGTCAATACTGCACCAATTTCCAAAAATTCGGATCACATTAGTTCGCATAAGAAATTGTCAAAATAGGGTCCAGGTTGAAAAATACCAAAATTCTCCTTTAAACACACACATACGCAGGCACATACGCACACACACACACCTACACACACACTCATATCGATGCATCATCATCATACATGTATCCACATGGAATGACACATACATGAGTCAGCACACAAACACACACACACACACACACACACACACACACACACACACACAGACACACACACACACACACACACACACACACACACACACACAGACACACATACACAGTGATAATCTGACATGTGATGTGAACCCCGCGTCAATTCACAGGTTCAGTAAAGGTCAGCACATCACTCGTTCCTTCGTCTCTCAAATTCTCCCATTACGTGGTTTATTATTACGTGGTTTATTATTACGTGGTTTATATTACGTGGGTTTATTATTACGTGGTTTATTAGTACGTGGTTTATTTTTACGTGGTTTATTATTACGTGGTTTATTATTATGTGGTGTATTATTACGTGGTTTATTTTTTACGTGGTTTATTATTACGTGGTGTATTATTACATGGTTTATTATTACGTGGTGTATTATTACGTGGTTTATTATTACGCGGTTTATCATTACGTGGTTTATTACCTCCTCTCGTTTCTCTCAAAGCTTCGCCTTTGCTCTTCCTCTCTGTGTATCTCATCTCTCTCTTCCTCCCTTTCCTCCTCCTTCGCTCCTCTCTCTCTCTGCCTCTCTCTCTCTCTCTCTGCCTCTCTCTCTCTCTCTGCCTCTCTCTCTCGTCGATAACAGTCTCTCCATAACAGTTGTCCTTGCGGCGTGTTGCGAGTGTGGCTTTCGACGACGGACATGCCGGTGTTTCTGATAAACACATCTTCTCTTGTCTCTTTTTCTTTCTTTTCATCCGTACATTGTTTTTATCCCCCTGGCCACCTCTCCTCCGTCGATTCTCTTCATATTCTCTCCGTTCTTTGTCTTCCCTTGTTGATGCGTATGTGAGGTCCTTTTCTAAGCTGTCAGTGAAACTTGTCTATGTGTATAGCAGGTTGTTGCTATTCTGCCCTGCATTGTGTTCACACTTAGTCGATTAATTGATTAGTCGATCGACAGAAAATTAATCCCCAACTATTTTTTATAATCTATGATTTTTTTCTAAGAAAAAATAAAAAACACTAAAATGATCTCGTTCCAGCTTCTTAAACGTGAATATTTTCTGGTTTCTTTCTCTTTTTGAGGATGTCATCTTGGGCTTTGGGGGAAAAAGTGATCCGCGTTTTTCGCCATTTTCTGAGATTTTACAGACCAAGCAACTAATCGATTAGTCGAGAAAAGAATCAAGATTGATCGATAATGAAAATAATCGTTTTTTGCAGCCGCACACATTCACAAACGAACAACACATTTTAAACCACATGGTTGTGTGTGCAGACTGCAGACAAAAGTCCTTCTATGGGCTGGTGAATGGGAATGAACTCAACCTGTTATCACTGTGATGCAACACGACTATTATGTTTACCCCTCTTTTTGATGTGTCCCTATGCAAACCATCCACATCCAGCCTGATGTGTTGCAGTGTGTTGCACACACAGACATCACTCTGCGCTCATGTGTATGCAACACACACGTAAACAAAGGACCATACACCTTCATCCATCCACTACCTGCAGGCTGTTCATTGTTCGTCGTCGTCCTCCTCCTCCTCCTCCTCCTTCTCCCCGGGGTGCTTTCACCTCTGTGGTTGCTATGGTGCGAGGTGCTGGAGTGGATGATGTCATCTCCACTAATACTTTTGCCCCCCTCCTCCCCTCGCGACCCGCCTGCCTGCCTGCCTCCCAGAGCCTCCGCCATCTGAATCCATGATGTCATGTTGGGATCGGGGCACAGAGGATCAATGAGTGCCCCCTAGTGGGGTGTCAGTCACACTCGATGATGTCTTTGTCTGCAAGGCGAGGGTTCAAACGGAGAGAAAAGGGTTTTGCTGTGCGGGTTAGCGCTGCCTGTAGCGCTGCCTGCTGCAGCCTCTGCAGCAGGCAGCGCAGCGATGTGGTGCCAGGCTGACTCCATGGCTCTCTGCAAAGCCTTTGAGCTGTTTGTTTGTCTGTGTCGCTCGTATGTGTGTGTGTGTGTGTGTGCACCTCTGTGTGTGTGTCTGTGTGTGTGTGTGTGTGTGTGTGTGTGCGTGCCTCTGTGTGTGTGTGTGTGTGTGTGTGTGTGTGTGTGTGTGTGTGTGTGTGTGTGTGTATGTATGTGTGCTTCCACGTTCACTATACCCATCTGTCTTATTTGTGTACAAGCAATGTTTCTATGTCATCATTGTATGTCAAAAAGGTTTTTGACTCTTGAATTAATGCTATCCATATCATACATCAAAGTAAGATTCTGTGTAGAGATGTAACGGTATGAATATTTCACATCACGATTATCATGACCAAAATTATCAAGGTTATCGTATTATTACGGTATTCCTAAAAAATTGCTGAAAATGTTCAAAAAGTACTGAGAGACTCACTGAAATCATTTTACAATGTTTTATTTTGAAAACTCAGACCCAAAAAGGATTGATACACTCACTGAAATCATTTCTCCAAGGCTGCACGTTTGCATCTGGGAGACTGTTGCCAACTTTGGTTGATGATGGACAGTATTTACCATGTTTTTCAACGCACTGTAATCACGGTAACACGGTAATCACGGCACCACGGTTTTAATGATCATGAAAATTTTAAACGGTACGGTTATCGTAAGGAATTTTGTCACGGTTATCATTAAAACTGGTTATCGTTACATCCCTAATTCAGTGTAATTTACATGATGTATAACTGTCCGTTTTGCTGCTCTCTTCAGCTGACTGATAAAACACAATAGAGATTCAGCCTTTAAACACAGTTCATGAAAGCCTGCACATTTGCGACATTTTCTATAAGCGTGTTGGGTCGGCCTTTCTCTGTACAAAAGTCCTCTGCCAGGCAGGAAGTGATGCGTTTTATGTTTCTGGCAGCAGCGCTTTGTTTGGAATAAACAGACGAAGAAGAGCTGCATGAGCGGCGGCGATAGCCACCATGGCTGAACAGATGGACAAAAGAGCTGTAGAAAGTCACACTGCATCAACAGAACAGCAAAGGGAAAAAAGTCAGTCAAAAGGCTTGAGAGTGTTCATTGATATTATGATGATGAGGCTGCATGGGGTTACATTGATTTTATGTCTGTGAGGGAAAAGCCTGCAACACTGTCTGCTTAGATTAAAACACTATGGGAACAATTTATCTCAACTGTGAGCTCTGTCTTTCTCACGTCTCTGTGCCTATGCTGCTATGATGCATTGCTATGCTACCAGCTGTAACCGAGTGAAACACAGTCCTCGTAAAGTCCCAGACTGGTGCTGAGTTGTTGGTTAAACGCACTCCCCAGTATAAAGGCCCGTTAACCTGCTTCACTAAGGGAGCTAGCTCTCTCTGTGTTGTGGTTGGGTTAAATACACTGCGTATCCATTTGTAACAGTGTTGCTACTTGCTACATGGAATTTCATCCAAACGTATAATTCTAGCCACACAAGTGAAGCTATTGTGAAAGGAAAAGGTCTTATGATGACTCATGCCTTTAATAGTAGCCCATAATGAGCATTCTCCTTCATGCCAGCAATCATTTTATAAGAGGAGGCCATTTTTTCCCGGGGAATATCCCATTTCTGAATGAAACCAGAAATGATCTCGCTTATTTTCCATATTCCCCGGGCTTCCCAGACACAGAAACCCTGTTATGATTCATGACTTACAGAAATTCCAATAAGCATACATGCATCCCACAAGGGTTTTCTAATGGCTGTCTCCATCGATTTAACCCCCGTCCCACTCTGTGTCCCCCCCAGCTTGGCCCAGGTATTGTTTAACCCCCGTCCCACTCTGTGTCCCCCCAGCTTGGCCCAGGTATTGTTTAACCCCCGTCCCACTCTGTGTCCCCCCCTACCCTGGCCCAGGTGTCGATTTAACCCCCGTCCCGCTCTGTGTCCCCTTCCCAGCCTGGCCCAGGTATCGGGTGCAGCGGGTCCTGGACATCGGCCAGTACAACCTGGAGATCTCCAACGCGGAGCTTTCTGACGACTCGCTGTACGAGTGTCAGGCCACGGAGGCCGCGCTGCGCTCCAGGAGGGCCAAACTCAACGTACTCAGTAAGTGGAGCTGCTACAGTAAACATTATGCCTAATGTGTTGAACTCTTTAGAGGAAACAGATGAATATTATTTACTAACCAGGTGATTCAGCTGAGATAAAGGACCTTTCCTTTTCATGGGAAAACTGAGGTGATGATCAAATCCAAGGATGTCGCATCAATACTTGTGTCCTCGTGGAGAAAGATCTTCCCAAGTTGAGAGAAAGGGCTAAAAACAGAAAATGTGTCTTTACTGTTTGAGACGAGCTGTGATGCATTGAGACACACAGATGTTTTCCCAGCTGCTTAAACCCACTCTGCAGTACTGACTAGACCTGTCGTGATGTTTGGAAATGATGCATCGTTCTTTGAGCTTCAACTTCCTTCTTGTTAGTCACCATCTGATAAGTCCTTGATGGGCAAGTCAGCTTCCAGGCTCCTTGGCACTCTTCCATTTTGGAAGAGCAGAATTGTGTTCAGCCACATCTGTGCCATTTTACCTGTGATCGTGCTGAATCTTTCAGCAAGTGTAAAGACTGCAGGTGACCTAACGGAGCCAGATTTTCTTTATTAGGTAATAATTAGTGCTGACTAATTAGTGGCCAAAATGACTCAAGACAGGTTCAGCACCATGGAGAGCTCCAGAGTGGAGGAGCCCACAAGAACCTTTCCTCTGATTGACTTAACACTTAACAATTCGACCAATCAGAGTAAGACGTTCACATATCTCGAGAAGTTATCTGTCTGATCGACTTGGACCCTCCCCAATTTGGCCAATAGACCCTTCTCACGGGGGCCATTTTGTGTCGAGAAGCCAGGGTAAACACAGGTGCAAGCAAAACACTAATGAGTGTTTCCAACTTCCATGATTGGAATTTGGAAACCCTCATTAGTGTTTTGCTTGCACCTGTGTTTACCCTGGCTTCTCGACACAAAATGGCCCCCGTGAGAAGGGTCTATTGGGAGGGAGCTGTGCAAGCAGGGGGAGGGGGGGGAGGGGCGGGGCGGGGCGGGGCGGTGGTGTAGAGTGGGAAAGCATGATATATGAATGGGCGGAAGAGGAAGGAGGGGAACGGGCGCTGCACCAGTCCATCAAATCAGGGACTATTTTACACCCGGGATGCAACGTGAATACAATGAACTGCAGTTAACTAGCTGGTAGGATAGAAAACCATGAGTACTTTAGATCAGGATTGAAAGAGGCTTTGTCATAATCAAGGACAGGAAGTATCCGTTTTATAAACTGATTTAAGCCCCTGGGTAAAACCAACAGGTCAAGGTACAATAGGTAACCCTAACCCTGAATAAATGTCATTTGTGACGCTACGTATGATGGCACGAGTGAGGATGATGGGGGTAGTATGTTGGAAATGACTCCTGCTACAACTATAACGTCTGCTCTTATTTTTGATGTACGTTCTGCACCGTCGATGATGCACTTTGATGTACCCTCTTTTTTTATATATAATGTTTGTATGTTATTATGGATGTGTTTAATCTGCCGGCTGCAAGACAAACTGCCCCTCAGGTGTCATAAAGATGTCTGTACTGTGCTTTGCTCTGGCTCTGCTGGAGCTGCTCAGTCAACAGGAGAAGTACCGGGCAGCTCCCAGGTGGACCTGTGTGAAGCTGTATGAATGCAAAGCAGGGGGTTGCTGAGAAAGAGCATGCATGCTCAGCTGAGTTTCTATGCTTCAATGAAAGTAAAAACAACAACAAATACCAACAAAAACAATTTGCAATGGCATTTCTCTTTTATTTGAAAGAAGTAGGCCCGCACACCAGAACTCAGTTTTTTTTACTTTATTTGGTAAAAGGAACAACGTTTCAACCAGCCAGTGATTTTCATCAGGTGAACCTGATGAAAATCACTGGCTGATTGAAACGTTCCTTTCAAATGCTCTACTTTTAACCCAGCACCCGTCGACGATGTGCGTATAGCCAAACTCTCTCTCTAATTTCTCTTTTATTTGCCATTGATCAGGGAGAGAAAGAAGATGATGTTAAAGGGCAAAACTAGAGCTGAATGTTTACAGTAATCTGAAAAACAACAACATCAAAGTCGAAAATGGTCATTCTTAGCAATTTTTTTTAATTAAAATCACTTTTCTTTAAACATTTTTAAAGTTCTAAATGTAAAATGTGAGTGTAAAAAATGTGCTGATATGAATCACAGTTTAAATCGCAATTGCAATACTCTGTCCAATAATCTCAATTAAATGATTAGTCAATATAGTTCAATCAGCCCGAGTCAGAACATTGACATTTGAGGAATTTAGCTGGCTACCCAGAGTGACCTATACTGTGCAGTGGAATACGCTTCATTTCCTACATTGTCAACATCACAAGCACCCAAATAGTGAGGAGGTCACAGGTCAGAGTCACTGAGGAGGTCACAGGTCAGAGCCACAACATCCTGGGGAAAAAGCTGGACAGCAACTTTGGACATCACAACAATGCGAATAAGCTTTGGTAGGCTACCATTCCCTAGGGCTGGGCGATATGACTTCAAATAAATCTCACGATTATTTCAAACTTTCACCTCGATTACGTGTAATATATGCATGATTATTTATTTTATACGTTTTGTTTGTTTTTTTTTGTTTTTTTGACCTCCTATTGTAGTTCTCTGACAGGTCTGTACTGTAGGGTTTGTTGGCTCGGTGTTTTCGTTGTCATCCTCCATGCCGACAGCTTTGCTTTGAATGGACGCCTGAATGCGGACAGTGGACGGGACAGTTCATGATTGGGAAAGTATTCACCGAATTAACATTCATTAATTTAATTAATTGACGTGAGCAAGATGAAGTCGGTTAGAGGTTCTACATTTTCGGTTTTGAGCCCTTCCATTCCCCGCAGAGCTGCTCAGAGCTATGCTACAGTGCTTTAACTTGATGTGTATGGATGTACATTATGTTTATGTGAATGTACTGTATGGGTGCACCGTGCACTCATGCACTCATGCATGTTTTTTACAGTATGTGTGTGTGCGTGTCTGTCCCTCCTCCAGTCCCCCCTGAGGACCCGGTGGTGGACGGCGCCCCGGAGCTGCTGCTGATGGCGGGGGCGCCCTACAACCTGACCTGTGTGACCCGCGGAGCCAAGCCTGCAGCCCACATCCAGTGGACCAAGAACGGAGTGGCTGTGGAGGGCGCCTACCAATCCACGGTGACTCACACACACACACACACACGCACACACACACACACACACACGCGGGCACACACACACACACACACGCACACGCGCAGACGCACACGCGCAGACACACACACGCGGGCACACACACACACACACACAATCACGCACACACACGTGTCGGCAAAAGCACAAACACGTGTACAGAGGAAGACGCATGCAACTTTGTCCGAAAAATATATCCAACTAAGGTACTCTTCCCACACAAAAAGTAAAACACCTTTCTTATTTATTGTTGCATGCACATGTTAAACATTTTTAACATGCGTATATTTTAACATGTGTATGCTATGCGTTAATGAATAATGACGCCATTTTACTTTTTATATGGGAACAGTGCCTTGGATCTACCGAAACTTGACCACCATACCATCCAAGCTTTATTAATACACTGAAGCCAAAGCACTGTTCCTATTTAGTAAATTGACAATGAATTAGCAGCACGGGTTCTAGTCCTTCTATTTGTATTTGTATTTGCTTTTTGGAGTGCACACTACAGACACGCAGAGTCCTCCAACAACTCCACATCATGGAAATCCTCATCCATATTTTAGAGGTATTAACACATTGAGTGCCAGCCATTTTTTCAATCCTGTAGGTAAGTTGTGCCAGGTTTTTTTTTGAGGATTCTGGCTCATTTTACAAGAGCCGAGGATTATTTTCTGTTAAGAATTCGTGAACACCAATCATCTAAAAATTAATAGAATGTGTGCTTTCTCTGTCTAAAAGAGTTAGTTTGCAGAGTTAGTAGTTATGTAGATATTAGCCGTTGAGTACAGCATGGTTTCAGAGATTTTCAGAGAGTTTGGAGATAAATGGATTTTTAGAACCACCTCACGTGCCTGTGATTATGGGTGCCCTTGTCTCCCACTCTGTGCGCTCTCTCTCTCTCTCTCTCTCTCTCTCTCTCTCTCTCTCTCTCTCTCTCTCCTCTCTCTCTCTCTCTCTCTCTCTCTCTGAGAGGAGAGAGAGAGAGGGAGAGAGCGAGAGGGAGAGTTGCTTCAACTCCTCCCTCCGTGGGCGTTCTTCTTGGCTGCAGCGGCCGTCACAAGCTTGTCACCAGTCTCAGTGCTTTGCTGCTGTCCTGTGCCTGTGGCTGCGCGGCCGCTGTTTGAGGAAGTCGGGATGGACTCGCTCGCTTCTTGGAGTTTTGGTTGAGAGAAGCTTTTGCGATTCTGGTCATATTTATGCTGCGTGTTTCAAAGTGTGTTCCACCTGTAATCTATTATGTAAATTTGCAATCCCGCATCGCCAGCAATCAGCGCGAAAACGAAAGCGTTTTCCCCCATCCATTTTCATGAGAATGGCTGGGGTGAGAATGGCGTGACAAGTTAAAAAAATGCTTGCCTTCCTCTAGTCAGGAGAGCACTGTCGCCACTTAGTGGTCGGTAAAATAGATTATACACATTCTCTTGCTCCAATAGTGATCTCGAAGATGTAAAAGGGGTTGATTGATGTCCCACCGTCAAAAAAAAAAAATGTTTATGTAAGACGAGATATCTCGGCTCTGGCACTCAAGCGTTGGATTATGTAAGACGAGATATCTCGGCTCTGGCACTCAACGTGTTAAATGATGAACTAAAGGTCAGAATCTTCCAGGAAGCGATGTACAGCATTTTGGAATTCACATACTGATTACTGTGCTAGTTCAGAGATACAGTAGTACATGCCTTCAGAGAGACCTGTTTTATGTATTTGGCGTAGTGTTGACAACAGCAATCCCAGACTGATCTTGGCTCTATAGACCCATTTCACGGGGGCCATTTTGTGCTGAAAAGGCAGGGTAAACACAGGTGCAAGCAACACACTAATAAGGGTTTCTAAATAGAGGGTATGCACACCCACTGGAACACGCCCCCTCAATCGGGAATGAGTGTCAAAATGAGTGTCAAGTTCCTCCCTGAGCAGCAGGTGTCAGTTATCTAGGCTGATTACTGCATTCAAGCTCAGTCTTGCTGTGACTCAGTGGGCGTGACCCCACAGTGACTTCTGCCTCTGTGACATCACATGCATACCCTCTATTCCAATCATGGAAGTTGGAAACCCTCATTAGTGTGCATTGCTTGCACCTGTGTTTACCCTGCCTTTTCGACACAAAATGGCCCTCGTGAAAAGGGTCTATTGTTGAGTGGCAATGCGAACAAATAACATAATCATGATGGAGGCAGGGGGGCTTTGTCCAAGTGTCAGCACCTGAGGGGAGGCTCACAGTCTCAGACTTTAAAAAACCCTTTTGTATACTATATGGTTATTTATAGTTCATTGAAGCATGGGACCAATATTGATTCCCACTTTGGCCACCAGCACTGCAACTGCACTTGAGGTATTTCAGTAAACTTTGGATTAGTAATTGTTAAGCAAAATGTCAAATGCAAATACAGGAATGTAAACCCACTATGCACACACACACATGGAAGCACACATGGATACAAACACATCCCATACTGTTTACAGTAATGCTGTGACACACAGGGTTGGTGTCAGTACTCATTAATACCTTTAGTTTAAGGTATTGCCTGAAACAATGCAGTACCAAGTAGTATGGAAACTTCTCCAGTCAAACGATGAATTAGATAATTAATGAATGAATGCATGAATGAAGTATGAAAAAAAGTATTGAATGAAGTACTCGGTATCACTTTAAGGGTACTGGTATTGGTACTGCTATCGTCATTTTTTTTAAATGATACCCAGCCCTCTAGTGACACACCTTGGTGACTAACAAAAGACCAAGAAGTGGTTGAAATGATTAACACACATACACATACACAGACACACACACACACACACACACACAGCACAAATACAAAATAATATACATAGACACCAACATGTACAGACACACACACACACACACACACACACACACACACACACACACACACACACACACACACACACACACACACACACACACACACACACACACACACACACACAAACGCGATACATTATGCACTGGCAATGCCTTGCTCTCCCACATTCTCACACTCCCGGCGGCTCCCATACACTCTCCCACACATGTGAAATTGTGCCCGCGAGCACACACACACACACACGCACGCACGCACGCACACACACACTCACACACACACACACACACACACACACACACACACACACACACACACACACACACACACACACACACACACACACACATATGCACACTCACGCTCCCATATGCACACAAACACCGACTCACACACCCTCAAGCACACGGATGTTTTTTCCCCCTTATCCAGGCAGCCAGCCTGTGTGCAGCATGCCCCCCCCCACACACACACACATACATATTACATGCTGTTCTTATGTTACGGTGTTACTGACCACGCATACTGTACACCACGCTGGATGTTACAGTGTTACTGACCATGCATACTGTACACCACACTGGATGTTACAGTGTTACTGACCATGCATACTGTACACCATGCTGGATGTTACAGTGTTACTGACCATGCATACTGTACACCACGCTGGATGTTACAGTGTTACTGACCATACATACTGTACACCACACTGGATGTTACAGTGTTACTGACCATGCATACTGTACACCACACTGGATGTTACGGTGTTACTGACCACACATACTGTACACCACACTGGATGTTACAGTGTTACTGACCACGCATACTGTACACCACACTGGATGTTACAGTGTTACTGACCACACATACTGTACACCACACTGGATGTTACGGTGTTACTGACCACACATACTGTACACCACACTGGATGTTACAGTGTTACTGACCACGCATACTGTACACCACACTGGATGTTACAGTGTTACTGACCACACATACTGTACACCACACTGGATGTTACAGTGTTACTGACCACACATACTGTACACCACACTGGATGTTACAGTGTTACTGACCACACATACTGTACACCACACTGGATGTTACAGTGTTACTGACCACACATACTGTACACCACACTGGATGTTACAGTGTTACTGACCACACATACTGTACACCACGCAGGATGTTACAGTGTTACTGACCATGCATACTGTACACCACGCTGGATGTTACAGTGTTACTGACCATGCATACTGTACACCACGCTGGATGTTACAGTGTTACTGACCATGCATACTGTACACCACGCTGGATGTTACAGTGTTACTGACCATGCATACTGTACACCACGCTGGATGTTACAGTGTTACTGACCACGCATACTGTACACCACACTGGATGTTACGGTGTTACTGACCACGCATACTGTACACCACACTGGATGTTACGGTGTTACTGACCACGCATACTGTACACCACGCTGGATGTTACGGTGTTACTGACCACACATACTGTACACCACACTGGATGTTACAGTGTTACTGACCACGCATACTGTACACCACGCTGGATGTTACAGTGTTACTGACCACACATACTGTACACCACGCTGGATGTTACAGTGTTACTGACCATGCATACTGTACACCACGCTGGATGTTACAGTGTTACTGACCATGCATACTGTACACCACACTGGATGTTACGGTGTTACTGACCACACATACTGTACACCACACTGGATGTTACAGTGTTACTGACCACACATACTGTACACCACGCTGGATGTTACAGTGTTACTGACCACACATACTGTACACCACACTGGATGTTACAGTGTTACTGACCACACATACTGTACACCACGCTGGATGTTACAGTGTTACTGACCACACATACTGTACACCACGCTGGATGTTACAGTGTTACTGACCACACATACTGTACACCACGCTGGATGTTACAGTGTTACTGACCACACATACTGTACACCACGCTGGATGTTACAGTGTTACTGACCATGCATACTGTACACCACACTGGATGTTACGGTGTTACTGACCACGCATACTGTACACCACGCTGGATGTTACGGTGTTACTGACCACGCATACTGTACACCACACTGGATGTTACAGTGTTACTGACCATGCATACTGTACACCACACTGGATGTTACAGTGTTACTGACCATGCATACTGTACACCACACTGGATGTTATGGTGTTACTGACCACACATACTGTACACCACGCTGGATGTTATGGTGTTACTGACCACGCATACTGTACACCACGCTGGATGTTACAGTGTTACTGACCATGCATACTGTACACCACGCTGGATGTTACGGTGTTACTGACCACACATACTGTACACCATGCTGGATGTTACAGTGTTACTGACCACACATACTGTACACCACGCTGGATGTTACGGTGTTACTGACCACACATACTGTACACCATGCTGGATGTTACAGTGTTACTGACCATGCATACTGTACACCACGCTGGATGTTACGGTGTTACTGACCACACATACTGTACACCATGCTGGATGTTACAGTGTTACTGACCACACATACTGTACACCATGCTGGATGTTACAGTGTTACTGACCACACATACTGTACACCACGCTGGATGTTACAGTGTTACTGACCACACATACTGTACACCACGCTGGATGTTACAGTGTTACTGACCACACATACTGTACACCACGCTGGATGTTATGGTGTTACTGACCACGCATACTGTACACCACGCTGGATGTTACAGTGTTACTGACCATGCATACTGTACACCACGCTGGATGTTACAGTGTTACTGACCACGCATACTGTACACCACGCTGGATGTTACAGTGTTACTGACCATGCATACTGTACACCACGCTGGATGTTACTGTGTTACTGACCATGCATACTGTACACCACGCTGGATGTTACAGTGTTACTGACCACACATACTGTACACCACGCTGGATGTTACAGTGTTACTGACCACACATACTGTACACCACGCTGGATGTTACAGTGTTACTGACCACACATACTGTACACCACGCTGGATGTTACAGTGTTACTGACCACACATACTGTACACCACACTGGATGTTACAGTGTTACTGACCACACATACTGTACACCACACTGGATGTTACAGTGTTACTGACCACACATACTGTACACCACGCTGGATGTTACAGTGTTACTGACCATGCATACTGTACACCACGCTGGATGTTACAGTGTTACTGACCACACATACTGTACACCACGCTGGATGTTACCGTGTTACTGACCACACATACTGTACACCACGCTGGATGTTACAGTGTTACTGACCACGCATACTGTACACCACGCTGGATGTTACAGTGTTACTGACCATGCATACTGTACACCACGCTGGATGTTACAGTGTTACTGACCATGCATACTGTACACCACACTGGATGTTACAGTGTTACTGACCACGCATACTGTACACCACGCTGGATGTTACAGTGTTACTGACCACACATACTGTACACCACGCTGGATGTTACAGTGTTACTGACCATGCATACTGTACACCACACTGGATGTTACAGTGTTACTGACCATGCATACTGTACACCACGCTGGATGTTACAGTGTTACTGACCATGCATACTGTACACCACACTGGATGTTACAGTGTTACTGACCACACATACTGTACACCACACTGGATGTTACAGTGTTACTGACCACGCATACTGTACACCACACTGGATGTTACAGTGTTACTGACCATGCATACTGTACACCACACTGGATGTTACAGTGTTACTGACCACGCATACTGTACACCACACTGGATGTTACAGTGTTACTGACCATGCATACTGTACACCACACTGGATGTTACAGTGTTACTGACCATGCATACTGTACACCACACTGGATGTTACAGTGTTACTGACCACACATACTGTACACCACACTGGATGTTACAGTGTTACTGACCATGCATACTGTACACCACACTGGATGTTACAGTGTTACTGACCACACATACTGTACACCACGCTGGATGTTACAGTGTTACTGACCACGCATACTGTACACCACGCTGGATGTTACAGTGTTACTGACCACACATACTGTACACCACACTGGATGTTACAGTGTTACTGACCACGCATACTGTACACCACGCTGGATGTTACAGTGTTACTGACCATGCATACTGTACACCACGCTGGATGTTACAGTGTTACTGACCACACATACTGTACACCACACTGGATGTTACAGTGTTACTGACCACACATACTGTACACCACGCTGGATGCCATGCACACCTTCTTGCCACATTTTACCCCCTCTTTCTGCCTAACACAGAAAGGGAGGAAATGATGTAATTCAAAACATATATTATGTTATATATATACACACGTCACACACACGTCACACACACACACGCATGCACGCACGCACGCACGCACGCGCACGCACACACACACACACACACACACACACACACACACACACACACACACACACACACACACACACACACACACACACACACACACATTTATATATAGATCCCCCCTATATTTCTTCCATTTTTTAAGGGATTTTAAGCCCTTAAATTCAAGGCTGAGTCCTACAGTATATGATATTATAAAATTGCACTGCCTGAGATAATTGAAAACACATTTTGTGGACAGTGACTTTCCTGCACCTGCATTAAACATCTGGATTATGAAGATAAAGTTGGAGGTGTTTAATACAAGTGTGGGAACATGGCTCTCCATCAAAATGTCTACTTTAAAGTCCATCTCAGTGGAACCTGCTCAGTCTCATCAACTCTGCGTTACTCTTTCCTTCTTATGGCTTTGTCTCATTGGCTCTCCCGACCCCATCTTTTCTCTGTCTGTTGCCTCTGTCTATCTTCTCCCCACAATCACAGTGACGTCACGCTATCAACAACAGTCACTTCCGGGTAGTAACTGGTGATTGTTTTGAATTGCGGAGATATCGGCAAACTTGTGTATTGTTGATTTCTGTTGCCATTTTCAGCCGTAACTGTAACGTTTCAAGATATATACCGTAGTTAAACACGGCGGTCAGACCAATCGGACGTTTCTGCTCTGCTTGTATGTAGTCTACTACTGTGTTAGTGTCTTTGATAAACCAAATCTGCTCAACAGAGACTGGCTGCTCAGACTAACTGCTAGTTATGGCTAAACTCAAGCTGTCATTATCTTTATTCTGTGGCCCAACAGGTAAATTAAGTCTCCAAACTAACATTAGTGAAAGTGTTGTTATTAATGAGATACAGATGTTACCTGTATCGATTTCGAAATATACTACAGTACTGCCGCAAAAGTATTGCTTGCGGTAATGGTTGGATTTTTTCCCCCATGTGTTTGCACCAGAAAGAGTCCACCAACATATCAAATGAAAGCTGACAATCCACAGATTCCACTGACACTCACTGAACTAACAGACAAAGAAAATCACTTAAGCTGTGTTCACACCGAGATATTTATTTTTCTCTCTGTCGCTCCATTCAACCCTTTGGAATCGCTCTGTCGCTCTGTTTAAATCGCTCGTCAACAGGCACAATAATTGACGAACATCTGGGCGCTATAACGTTACACAATGTCATGATATTTGTCCACCGTAGTTGTTTACAAGCTAAGCCTATCAGCGTGCTCCTAATACGAGCTCTATACCGGTAGTACAGACTTCACTTCATGTCAGCTGTCAGCCTGTCAATCAGCTGTCAATGCGGTTTGTTGCCACACAATAAACCAGCGGTTTGTTCCAAGCCAGTGTGATCCTTGATTCACTCTCACACGACAGCCAATCAGCGTTGAACAGCGAGCGCCTGATGCCAGCGTAATTTCGCTCGTGTTGGGATATTTCATCTCGGGCGACGAGCAAATTTTCTCTCTATCGCTCTGTCTCTGTCGCTCGGACGCCCAGCGATTTTTCTCCCGGGCGAATATACGTTCAATCGCTCGTTTGCATTGACTTTGTATGTAAAGTCGATGCCAGCGAAAAACTTTAATAGGTCGGTGTGAACGCAGCTTTACTGACAGGGTACTTTGAAACAGATAACATCTCACTACTGTAATAAGGAGAGGGGTTCCACACGACGCTCGCGAGCATGCTAGAAATAGTCATTTCATGCATTTTAGACTTTTCTCTTTATCATTTTGTTGCCCGCCTGCTCACATTAAATCGTATGTAGGAACGCATGAGGTTTCTACGTGGAGATTAATATAAACAAACCTTGTGATTGGGTCTATAGGAGGTGCTGCCGGACAGGAAGAGGGTGACCACCAGGAGCTACATGCCCATCACGCCGGCCGACACCGACACCGGCTGCAACTTCTCCTGCGTGGCCAGCAACCCGGCCGTGCCCCTGGGCAAACGAGCCACCGTCAAACTCAACGTCCACCGTACGTCACACTCACAACCAACACAAAGCCACACCCATCACACAAAGCCACACCCATCACACTTCATTTACCACTTTTGATAGTTTTGAACAGCTGCCTCAGGTTCGGAGCCATATCAGTTCTATTGGAGTCTACTAGCCATTGATTAGTCGATCAACAGAAAATTAATCGCCGACTATTTTCATAATCGATTTAGACTCGGTTTCTTTATTTAGTCTTCTATGACAGTAAACTGATTATCTTTGGGTTGTGGACTGTGGACATTTCAGGACATCATCTTGGGCTTTGGGGAAAAAGTGATCGACATTATAGTTAATGTTAAGTTGATAGTTAATGTTATAGAACAAACAGCTAATCGATTAGTCGAGAAAATAATCGACAGATTAATCGCATTTTTTTTTTTTTTTTAAGTTGCAGCCCTAATTGTGTATTATACTCAAAATTGAATTGTCCTGCTTTATGTGAACGCCGCCTCAGTCATTGGTATGTTTTGATTTACAAAACCATTCTTACTTATCGTCTTTTTTAAACTTGAAATATCGAAATTGCAATCTCTGTTCTCAGGACATTCTGTGATTTGCTGTTCCCAAAGTCTGAACTGAACTGGGAAAGAACACTTGGGTTTCTCTGCACCTATTACATGGAACAATCTACAGTCTGATCTTAAACGTCAAAACTTAGTAACCCTGAATGATTATAAAGCTATGGTGAAATCTATTGAAACCAGGTTATCTGTGTGCAGATGACCATTGAATGAATCTGACCATTTTAATGTTACTCAAATCTATGTTTGTCTAACCTGGTTAAATAAAGGCGAAATAAAAAGAGTGGACGAACACAGCACTTGTCAACTCAAAATAATTGTCACTGAAAATCACGACAAAAGAACACTGGAAAAGTTGCCGTCTGCACGCTTGTTAGGCCGATTTTCATCCTCAAGATGGGATGGAATCCAACACCGGATGAGAGGGAAAGGGAATGATTCTCTGCTGTTTGTGTTGAGTCAGTGCCAAGTTTGAGGTCGACTCATTTTCAATTCCATTCAGAATGTGGATTTTCCTCAGCATGTGGAGAATAGAAAAGGTTTTGCATTATAATGGTTCTTCTGTCCTGCCGTTGGAGAAAGTGAGAGTGACTGCTCTCTCCTTCACACAAGGAAACGATACTTTGAGTTTACAACGTAGACACGACAGATGAAACTCAGGTCTTATTCCAACTCAGCGAGGTTGGAAATGAGGTTATATGTCAATCAATTTCAATCAATCAATTTTATATTTATAGAGTACTGTACTGTACTGTACTGTATAGCGCCAAATCATAACAAGAGTTATCCCAAGGTATACATATATATGGGTGGGTTGAAGGCTTGGTTTAGCCAGGCTAGGCTGCTACTGTATTAGTACTGACTGAATAAAAAACAATGTTTATGTTCAAATAAATATACCAAGTAGTTATATAAGCTCTGTGGTTGTATTGGTTTGCCTTGCCATGCACGCACGCACGCAAAAAAAGAATTAAAAAGGAAAAAAAGTATTTGAATATATATATAACAAATATGTTTTGTTTAGAGGGAATATTCGAATATGATTTTGGGCCAATTTTGACAGCCCTAGCTCTTTGTGGATATGGCATCACTGAAAAGTGTAGGAGTCGAGAAACTTCACGAATGTAAATATGTTCATATTCTGCATGTTTATAGTCTCTCTGTCATCTATATGCTGACATAGCTGACCGCACCATTTTAAGATGATTCCAATCAGAAAGTAAGTGTAGGTGCAGTTTTGCATAAGAGTTATGGATATAGATCGGTGTGGTCCTGGAATGCCAGAATTTACAATTCTGACATTCCAGAATTGTAAATTGTAAATGAATTTAAAAATAAATGTCAGTTCTGCTTGATTTTGCTCACTGCACTGTGTGTGTATGTGTCTCCCTGTATAGACCCTCCTACAGTGACCTTGTCCATCGAGCCTCGCTCCGTCCTGGAGGGGGAGAGAGTCACCTTCACCTGCCAGGCCCACGCCAACCCTCCCATCATGGGCTTCAGGTCTGTGGACTCCCCACACTTTTGACAGTGTCAATACTATGTTCCTATGTAAAAACTCAACACTACTGCGATACCACACAAAACAAGAAACACCATTAACCACTGTGTCAACCACATTGGGGGGAAAGGCAACTTTTTTATTGTCACTCCTGGCACCAGTTATTTTCAACCAGTTTCGACTGGACTGGGACCCAGTTCAATATGTGCTGCACTGTGTGTGTTGCCATGTTGACAGCTGCTCTGACTGCAGCTCCGTCTCTTCCAATCCTTCTTCTTCTTCTTACTAGTATTATTTTAAATATTTTCAATCTGCTCCTAACTGCCCTCTTGAGGTGATGCTGAAATGGAATTTCTGCTTGCAGAACACATTAGTGAAAGTATTGAACGTTTCTAAAATGCAATCTAGAATTTAATCTTTCACAGCGGTATTGAAGTAGCATTAAAATCACTAGATGCTAGACTTTACCATATTGGTTGTTGCCCCGGCAGTCAAGACTCCCCAAGAGGGTCCCAGTCTGGGGGATTGGCACACAGAGCGCACAATGCTGAACAATTCTCCAACTTCCTCGCTTACATTTTTAAGTTAAATTGATTCCCTGACCCTGCAATCATAGCCTTAGGATTTGGATCATGAGTCTCTAAAAAGCAATAATTGCCTATTGCTCTGGATCACCACCAAAATCAATTGTTCCTTTGCTCAAGGCCTATCTGCCCATCAAACATAATGTCACGTCTGTTTGAATGTTTCTGAGCTATCCAGCTGACAATGAACATAGCTGCACAACTCTCACTCATTGAGAGTGAGACTCTCGCTCTCACTCCTCTCAGACCCCCCCCCACAAATCTTTTCTATATCTTTCCAAGTTTTGGAAGTTCAGTTTCCATGCTTGTTCTATTGCATATTGTATTCATTTTCTCCCAATATTGTCTCTGGTTCTCTATTAAGATGATCATCTATTCAGAAGTTACTTCTATTTGGATAGACCTGAGACTAAAGTGGGGAGTGTCGGACGATGGGAGCATAGATCTTTTGTTTTGAAGGAAAATGTGTATAATAGCCTATCCTATATCAAAAATGCTACCTAATAAACACACATTAGCAAAAAGAAAGTCTTCTTGGTTGAGAGGTCGAGTAGGTCAATTTACCACGAATAATGCTCATCTTATTCTGAACAAAAATAGGTGTCGTTTTCCCAAAAGTCCAAAGTTGGCAGCCCCGAACAAGCAGATGAAAATATAACATTGGTGTAGAGCAGTGTTTCTCAAACTTTTTCAGACCAAGGACCACTTAAACCAATGAAAAAAACTCGGGGACCACCTAACTCCCAAAACATCCCCAAAAACAATAGGCCTACTACTTCAACTGTAAATTACAAATTACATGCTAATTAAATGACAAATAGCAGTACAATTAATCTAATTTTTGGCTTCCCACAATTATGAAAACAAGATAACCGATATAAAAAATATATACTGTATATGTAATTTATTTTAGTTAGTCCATTTACGGTACCTTTTTTTTTAACATTTATTTCTCCTGTTCAGTTCAAATATATTCTAAGTTCAAAGAAAGTTTTTTCAAGTTCAATAAATGCACAATGTTGCCAATATCAAATATCTTTTGCCATGTTCAAGTTGCATTCAGTGATGTTTTTGTGTTCAAATAAGTGTTAAATGGCTCTATATTCTGACAGCAATTACTGAAAGTATTTGGTCAGTAACTTGGAACTCCCAACCACCCACTGTACTCTGTCTCTCTCCTGTAGCCCTGCAGGCAGAGTGGACGTATCTCCGCAAGCGTAAGTCGGACAGAGTCAGTGGTGGTGGCGTTGGATTCGGGGTGAAAAAATACATAATGGTCCTTTAAAGGCACCATGATCTGACCTTGAGTTTCCCAGAAAATGTAAACAGTTCTCTGATCGGATAGTGGGAGGTAAAAAAAAAAGGAAAAAAATAGAAATCTACTCGCGGACCACTAGGGGGCGCTCGCGGACCACCAGTGGTCTGCGGACCACTGTTTGAGAAACACTGGTGTAGAGCAGGGGTGCCCAATACGTCGATCGCGATCGACCAGTCGATCGCGAAGGTAGTGTGGTAGATCGCATGGCATTGAGGGGAAAAAAAAAACTTTTTTTCTTTATTTTTTTTTCTTTTTAATAATAAAATAAAATATAATGGAAGTACATGCAGTTGTTTATTTTAATTATGGATCATAATACAATGCAATTGTATTGTAAAGTGAGAAAAAATAAATCATGTATTGGGGGAAAAAGTGATGCATCGATTTAAGATGCATCGATAATCGTAATCGAATCGAATCGTAGCCCTCTGAATCGTAATCGAATCGAATCATGGGGCCAGTGAAGATTCACAGCCCTAATGTCAAGTGGTTGTGGGACAACGAGAAAGTCTTGTGAGGTTAGTTACTGCAGGCTGGAAACGATGTGTGTGCGTTTGCGATGTTGAAACTGGACTGGTAGATCTCAGGAGGCTGGCTACTTGAAAAGTAGATCTTGGGTCAAAAAAGTTTGGGCACCCCTGGTGTAGAGTAACATGGTTTGGGATGGTTGAAAAGCCACTGAATGCTGTGTTGTTTGTGCGTCAGGTGGGCTAAAGGAGGCGTGCTGCTGGAGGGGGTGACGGAGAGTAATGCTGTGTTGTTTGTGCGTCAGGTGGGCTAAAAGAGGCGTGCTGCTGGAGGGGGCGAGGGAGAGTAATGCTGTGTTGTTTGTGCGTAAGGTGGGCTAAAGGAGGCGTGCTGCTGGAGGGGGCGAGGGAGAGTAATGCTGTGTTGTTTGTGCGTCAGGTGGGCTAAAGGAGGCGTGCTGCTGGAGGGGGTGACGGAGAGTAATGCTGTGTTGTTTGTGCGTCAGGTGGGCTAAAGGAGGCGTGCTGCTGGAGGGGGCGAGGGAGAGTAATGCTGTGTTGTTTGTGCGTCAGGTGGGCTAAAGGAGGCGTGCTGCTGGAGGGGGCGAGGGAGAGTCTGTTCATCACCACAGCAGACCACTCCTTCTTCACGGAGCCCGTGTCCTGCCAGGTGTTCAACGCTGTGGGAAACACCAACGTCAGCATCCTGGTGGACGTCCACTGTGAGTCACTGTGAGCTCATACTGGCCAAGATCTCCATTCACTCTGCCTCTTCTATAACAGTAAAGAGCCAATGCATTTATCTCAATGGCACTTTGTGGTCATAGCCTGATATCAGACTGAATACTTGTTACACTCATTTCCATCTTTTAGTCTGAGATTGCGTTCTGTTTAACCAATTTCCACCAGGGTAATTCCAATTTCCCCAACCAATCACTAGAGACCAACGCATCGGCCTGAATCTTACATTAGTTACTCCAGTCGGCAGAATGCAAAAAAAAAAAAAAAAAAAAAAACTCTCCTTTGAAAAAATGCCTTCCAAGAAGAGTGCCGTTCGGACTTCAAAGTAATTAATTGGTACTTTTAATCAATTTACAACAGCCGTGATAGCAGGCGGCATCAATAGCAGTTCTTACATTTTATGTCTTAGATTACTCCTCGGCGCACTTGACAACCGCTTGACAACGGCTTAGTCCCCCGCCTGTTGGGCTCTTTATTGACGCTGATTGGCTAATCGTTCGTCCCCCTCGCCGCTGATTGGTGAATCACTGGTAAAACTGAGGAAAAGGCATTTGCATATCACAATGCCAGACCCAGAAGCAGGCAAAGCTCACCTCAGTCAGTGGAGTGGGTGGATTCGAAGGTCTGGGCTCAGGCAATTACACTTTTTCACAGCAGCCATTTTGTGTCTAAAAGGCAGGAAGTAACACAGGTGCAAGCAGAACATTAATGAGGGTTTCCAACTTCCAATCCATGTACGTGTTCCAGTGCTTGCACCTGTGTTACTTCCTGCATTTTAGGCTGCTGTAAAAAAAAAAAAGGCAGATTGTGGCCATGCAGTATTAATATATAGAGTGCCAAAGTCACACCCTCTTCAGCATGTTCAGTGGAGTTCAGCATGGGACCTAAGAGATCTCATTTCCCATTCATTTTTCCACAGACTTTTAATAAAATGCTTATGCCGATTAAAAAAAACGTTTTTTTTCTTTTCTTTTTTGTTTTTGTTTTAAAGTATTTTGCTAAATGTCTATGAAAAAATGAATGGTGGATAATCCCTTGGTGCGGATGCCGAACCCGGAAGACTTTATGCAGAATGAACTTGGAATAGATAAGATGAATCATGTTCTGCACTTCCACCCCCCCCCCCCCTCTCTCTCTCTCTCTCTCTCTCTCTCTCTCTCTCTCTCTCTCTCTCTCTCTCTCTCTCTTTGTCTTCCTTAGTCGGTCCCATCCTGGTGGTGGAGCCCAGGCCGGTGACGGTGGACGTAGACTCTGACGTCAATCTGAACTGCAAGTGGTCTGGAAACCCTCCGCTCACCCTCACCTGGACCAAGAAGGGCTCCAGCATGGTGAGGACAGGCCAGCACAGCTGACCTCTGACCTCTGAACTGTAACCCTAAAGTCTAAAGCTGAAATCCTGACACTGAATCCTGATGTCAAGCAACAATCGATTTTACACGTGTCACATTAAATACAAGGCACAAATGGGCGAATGCAAGACACTGTATAATGTGGTAACTTAGCTGAATTGTTCTAAAATTTCGGGGCGGGAATAATAATTATAATCATTGAAAAAATCACTTGAACAATGCAGCCTATATCTGCCCATATGCGTAAAATGTAGTCTCAAAACACATTAATGATGTCATAGAACATCTTGTCAAATTGCAGTATTTATTTTAATAAGGTGTCAAAATGTATGGCATCCCTGGAGCTCACCTGGTAGAGCTCGTACCACAAAGGTATAATCCTGACTGGCTGGCCCGGGTTCGAGTCCTACTTCCTGTCTACCTACTTTCCTCTCTAATAAACACAGAAGAGAAATCTGTAAAGATGTAAAAAAAAATCGATTCAAGCAGATAAGCAAGGCAAAAGTAGATATTATCATGTTGTTTTGACATTATCTCTCTTCACATACTGGGGCAAACCCTTCCCCATAGCAAATGCAGTGGAAAACCACAAACCCAATGTTTATAAATGTTTATGACCCCAGACACCATAAATGTGTGCTTAGTTGCAAAGCACACGGCGGTTAGGAGGAGTGAGACGTCGTCTTCATATCCTAAATCTTTAATTCATGCCTAACGAGTTCAGAAACGCTGCAGGAAAAACTAATGGAGCCTGCTGAGAAATCAACATGTTTTATGAATTAAATATAGATCTCCCTCCCTCATCTCCTCTCTCCAACGTCTCCACCTCGCAAACCTACTATCCTGATTTGTGTGTGTGTGTGTGTGCGTGCGTGTGTGTGTGTGTGTGTGTGTGTGTGTGTGTGTGTGTGTGTGTGTGTGTGCGCGCGTGTGTGTGCGTGCGTGTGTGTGTGTATCCAGGTGCTGAGCAACAATAACCAGCTGTATCTGAAGTCAGTGAGCCAGGCGGATGCAGGCCAGTATGTCTGCAAGGCCATCGTCCCGAGGATCGGCGTGGGGGAGACCGAGGTCACACTCACCGTCAACGGTCAGCCGCTGTCCAGTTACTCTGCTGGTGTTAACAGCATTGATCTTATCTGGAACGGTGTTAACAGATTGAGACTAAGCACTTTAGCTAATAACGGGTTTGAGGTAGCCATTCTCACTCAGGTTTACAGTATGTAATGCAGCCATGAAGTATTGCAAGTGGGCCGCCAAATAATTAGCAAAACATGACATTTTTCAAAATGTATTATTATTATTATTATTATTATGAGAATACATTTATCCATTGTTGAATGGTACCATTATTTAATTTGTAATCAATTATGCGTTAATTAGGCTATTGAAGGCAGCCCCTCACTTTTAGTTTGTGATTCCTGTGTGGTGCTGATGGACAGCTCCTGTTATCGTTCAAATAAAAAGTGCTCTGAGAACACATTATTTGCCAACTTTTCGATCACAAACAATAACCAATTGTCATGACCGTAATCCTCCCTGTCTGTCTGTCTGTCTGTCTGTCTGTCTGTCTGTCTGTCTGTCTGTCTGTCTGTCTGTCTGTCTGTCTGTCTCTCTGTCTGTCTGTCTGTCTGTCTGTCTCTCTCTCTCTCTCTCTCTCTCTCTCTCTGTCTCTCTCTCTCACCCACCCAGGTCCCCCCATCATCTCCAGTGACCCGGTCCAGTATGCAGTCAGAGGCGAGAGAGGAGAGATCAAGTGTTACATCGCCAGCACTCCTCCGCCTGACAAAATAGTGAGTCCAAACCTCTGTGCTGTATCATCTGCTGCGGCGCTTCTCAACCTTTTGATTTTCTTACACCCCTCCAAAATGAAGTTGCAGCCTCTTGGCACGGGTGTATACATGCAGAATGATAAGCTTAGAAGTTAAAAAAAACACATTTTATTTCCTGTTTTCACTACCAAATTTCAGCAAAACATGTTGGGACCTGATTTAATGATCTTGCTGAAAAACAGACAAACAGATAGTCAGAGGGGAAAAGGTAACTTTAACCTCCAAACTTGTTGCCAGGGGTTATAAAGCACATTATTTAAGAAATTTACCACGAGAGGAAGGGGGTTGTGGCCACATTTACCACTGGTACAGGGTTGTGGCACGAGGCGAAGCCGAGTGCCAGTGGTTGGTTTTCTCACACACGTTGGCATTGGAGATCTTCTCAGGCCACCCGATGTGTGTCTTAGCCATCTGTTGACAAATGTCTGTGATCACTTATTTGCACTAATATAAAAAGCCATTTGAACGGAAATGCTAACTGGCTAACCAAGGTTAATGGTAATTTCTGGACTGTTTTGTGAGCCTTGATGTGCTTCTTAACATTAATGGTAATGGTGATAACTGATCTTTATCCTGCAGAAG
>NC_139635.1:27414115-27799115 GCF_964638095.1 Poromitra crassiceps | reverse complement strand
GCACTGATTACTGAACCAGGTGAGGGAAAGAGAATTTCCGTGTTCGTCCTTTGAAGTGATGACGTTATTGACGTATAATATCCCCGTCGACTCAACAGTGTAGTCTCATTTAGCCGTTTGCTAGCTAACCACCCTTTTAACGGCACGTAAAAGCTTCAAAACTCATAAAAGTGTGTGAAGATGATATTACTAAACACTGGTTCGCGTTTGATTAAGCTTGCGTTGCCCAGAGACCTTATTAGAAGTATCGCACCAAAAACCCATTCAAAAATCCCATAGGCGAAAACAGAAGGAGAAACAAACACCTCTCTGTGTTTGTTTGTTCTAGAGATCGTTCCTCACACATGACCCTCTCTGTGTCTGTTTATTCTAGAGATCGTTCCTCACACATGACCCTCTCTGTGTCTGTTTATTCTAGAGATCATTCCTCACACACAACCATCTCTGTGTCTGTTCTAGAGATCATTCCTCACACACAACCCTCTCTGTGTCTGTTCTAGAGATCATTCCTCACACACAACCCTCTCTGTGTCTGTTCTAGAGATCATTCCTCACACACAACCCTCTCTGTGTCTGTTTGTTCCAGAGATCATTCCTCACACACAACCCTCTCTGTCTGTTTGTTCTAGAGATCATTCCTCACACACAACCCTCTCTGTGTCTGTTTGTTCCAGAGATCATTCCTCACACACAACCCTCTCTGTCTGTTTGTTCTAGAGATCATTCCTCACACACAACCCTCTCTGTGTCTGTTTGTTCCAGAGATCATTCCTCACACACAACCCTCTCTGTGTCTGTTTGTTCTAGAGATCATTCATCACACACAACCCTCTCTGTCTGTTTGTTCTAGAGATCATTCATCACACACAACCCTCTCTGTGTCTGTTTGTTCTAGAGATCATTCATCACACACAACCCTCTCTGTCTGTTTGTTCTAGAGATCATTCCTCACACACAACCATCTCTGTGTCTGTTTGTTCTAGAGATCATTCATCACACACAACCCTCTCTGTGTCTGTTTGTTCTAGAGATCATTCCTCACACACAACCCTCTCTGTCTGTTTGTTCTAGAGATCATTCCTCACACACAACCCTCTCTGTGTCTGTTTGTTCTAGAGATCATTCATCACACACAACCCTCTCTGTGTCTGTTTGTTCTAGAGATCATTCATCACACACAACCCTCTCTGTGTCTGTTTGTTCTAGAGATCGTTCCTCACACACAACCCTCTCTGTGTCTGTTTGTTCTAGAGATCATTCATCACACACAACCCTCTCTGTGTCTGTTTGTTCTAGAGATCATTCATCACACACAACCCTCTCTGTGTCTGTTTGTTCTAGAGATCATTCATCACACACAACCCTCTCTGTGTCTGTTTGTTCTAGAGATCATTCATCACACACAACCCTCTCTGTGTCTGTTTGTTCCAGAGATCATTCCTCACACACAACCCTCTCTGTCTGTTTGTTCTAGAGATCATTCCTCACACACAACCATCTCTGTGTTTGTTTGTTCTAGAGATCGTTCATCACACACAACCCTCTCTCTGTCTGTTTGTTCTAGAGATCATTCCTCACACACAACCCTCTCTGTGTCTGTTTATTCCAGAGATCGTTCCTCACACACAACCCTCTCTGTGTTTGTTTATTCTAGAGATCGTTCCTCACACACAACCATCTCTGTGTTTGTTTGTTCCAGAGATCATTCATCACACACAACCCTCTCTGTGTCTGTTTGTTCCAGAGATCATTCCTCACACACAACCCTCTCTGTGTCTGTTTGTTCTAGAGATCGTTCCTCACACACAACCCTCTCTGTGTCTGTTTGTTCTAGAGATCATTCATCACACACAACCCTCTCTGTGTCTG
Source organism: Poromitra crassiceps (assembly GCF_964638095.1). NCBI lineage: Eukaryota > Metazoa > Chordata > Actinopteri > Beryciformes > Melamphaidae > Poromitra > Poromitra crassiceps. The sequence continues at coordinate 27,797,246 of NC_139635.1, read as the reverse complement.
TTTGTTCCAGAGATCATTCCTCACACACAACCCTCTCTGTGTCTGTTTGTTCTAGAGATCGTTCCTCACACACAACCATCTCTGTGTTTGTTTGTTCTAGAGATCATTCATCACACACAACCCTCTCTGTGTCTGTTTGTTCCAGAGATCATTCATCACACACAACCCTCTCTGTGTCTGTTTGTTCCAGAGATCATTCCTCACACACAACCCTCTCTGTGTCTGTTTGTTCTAGAGATCGTTCCTCACACACAACCATCTCTGTGTTTGTTTGTTCTAGAGATCATTCATCACACACAACCCTCTCTGTGTCTGTTTGTTCTAGAGATCATTCCTCACACACAACCCTCTCTGTGTCTGTTTGTTCCAGAGATCATTCATCACACACAACCCTCTCTGTGTCTGTTTGTTCTAGAGATCATTCATCACACACAACCCTCTCTGTCTGTTTGTTCTAGAGATCATTCATCACACACAACCATCTCTGTGTTTGTTTGTTCTAGAGATCGTTCCTCACACACAACCCTCTCTGTGTCTGTTTGTTCTAGAGATCATTCCTCACACACAACCCTCTCTGTCGGTTTGTTCTAGAGATCCTCACACCCTCCAACTCACAATCCCTCCTCCACACAACCTCTCTGTCGATTGTTCTAGAGATCATCCTCCACACAAACCCTCTCTGTGTCTGTTTGTTCTAGAGATCCATTCCTCACACACAACCCTCTCTGTGTCTGTTTGTTCAGAGATCATTCCTCACACACAACCCTCTCTGTGTCTGTTTGTTCTAGAGATCATTCCTCACACACAACCCTCTCTGTGTCTGTTTGTTCCAGAGATCATTCCTCACACACAACCCTCTCTGTGTCTGTTTGTTCTAGAGATCATTCCTCACACACAACCCTCTCTGTGTCTGTTTGTTCTAGAGATCATTCCTCACACACAACCCTCTCTGTGTCTGTTTGTTCTAGAGATCATTCCTCACACACAACCCTCTCTGTGTCTGTTTGTTCTAGAGATCATTCCTCACACACAACCCTCTCTGTGTCTGTTTGTTCTAGAGATCATTCCTCACACACAACCCTCTCTGTGTCTGTTTGTTCTAGAGATCATTCCTCACACACAACCCTCTCTGTGTCTGTTTGTTCCAGAGATCATTCCTCACACACAACCCTCTCTGTGTCTGTTTGTTCCAGAGATCATTCCTCACACACAACCCTCTCTGTGTCTGTTTGTTCAGAGATCATTCCTCACACACAACCCTCTCTGTGTCTGTTTGTTCTAGAGATCATTCCTCACACACAACCCTCTCTGTGTCTGTTTGTTCTAGAGATCATTCCTCACACACAACCCTCTCTGTGTCTGTTTGTTCAGAGATCATTCATCACACACAACCCTCTCTGTGTCTGTTTGTTCTAGAGATCATTCCTCACACACAACCCTCTCTGTGTCTGTTTGTTCCAGAGATCATTCCTCACACACAACCCTCTCTGTGTCTGTTTGTTCTAGAGATCATTCCTCACACACAACCCTCTCTGTGTCTGTTTGTTCTAGAGATCATTCCTCACACACAACCCTCTCTGTGTCTGTTTGTTCTAGAGATCATTCCTCACACACAACCCTCTCTGTGTCTGTTTGTTCTAGAGATCATTCCTCACACACAACCCTCTCTGTGTCTGTTTGTTCTAGAGATCATTCCTCACACACAACCCTCTCTGTGTCTGTTTGTTCTAGAGATCATTCTCACACACAACCCTCTCTGTGTCTGTTTGTTCTAGAGATCATTCCTCACACACAACCCTCTCTGTGTCTGTTTGTTCTAGAGATCATTCCTCACACACAACCCTCTCTGTGTCTGTTTGTTCTAGAGATCATTCCTCACACACAACCCTCTCTGTGTCTGTTTGTTCTAGAGATCATTCCTCACACACAACCCTCTCTGTGTCTGTTTGTTCTAGAGATCATTCCTCACACACAACCCTCTCTGTGTCTGTTTGTTCTAGAGATCATTCCTCACACACAACCCTCTCTGTGTCTGTTTGTTCTAGAGATCATTCCTCACACACAACCCTCTCTGTGTCTGTTTGTTCTAGAGATCATTCCTCACACACAACCCTCTCTGTGTCTGTTTGTTCTAGAGATCATTCCTCACACACAACCCTCTCTGTGTCTGTTTGTTCTAGAGATCATTCCTCACACACAACCCTCTCTGTGTCTGTTTGTTCTAGAGATCATTCCTCACACACAACCCTCTCTGTGTCTGTTTGTTCTAGAGATCATTCCTCACACACAACCCTCTCTGTCGTTTGTTCTAGAGATCGTTCCTCACACACAACCCTCTCTGTGTCTGTTTGTTCTAGAGATCGTTCCTCACACACAACCCTCTCTGTCGGTTTGTTCTAGAGATCATTCCTCACACACAACCCTCTCTGTGTCTGTTTGTTCTAGAGATCATTCCTCACACACAACCCTCTCTGTGTCTGTTTGTTCTAGAGATCATTCCTCACACAACCCTCTCTGTGTCTGTTTGTTCTAGAGATCGTTCCTCACACACAACCCTCTCTGTGTCTGTTTGTTCTAGAGATCATTCCTCACACACAACCCTCTCTGTGTCTGTTTGTTCCAGAGATCATTCCTCACACACAACCCTCTCTGTGTCTGATTGTTCTAGAGATCATTCCTCACACTGTCTGTTTGTTCCAGAGATCATTCCTCACACACAACCCTCTCTGTGTCTGATTGTTCTAGAGATCATTCCTCACACACAACCCTCTCTGTGTCTGTTTGTTCTAGAGATCATTCCTCACACACAACCCTCTCTCTGTCTGTTTGTTCCAGAGATCATTCCTCACACACAACCCTCTCTGTGTCTGTTTGTTCTAGAGATCATTCCTCACACACAACCATCTCTGTGTCTGTTTGTTCTAGAGATCATTCATCACACACAACCCTCTCTGTCTGTTTGTTCTAGAGATCATTCATCACACACAACCCTCTCTGTCTGTTTGTTCTAGAGATCATTCATCACACACAACCCTCTCTGTGTCTGTTTGTTCTAGAGATCATTCATCACACACAACCCTCTCTGTCTGTTTGTTCCAGAGATCATTCATCACACAGAGACCATCTCTGTCTGTTTGTTCCAGAGATCATTCATCACACACGACCATCTCTGTCTGTTCTAGAGATCATTCCTCACACACAACCATCTCTGTGTCTGTTTGTTCCAGAGATCATTCCTCACACACAACCCTCTCTGTGTCTGTTTGTTCTAGAGATCATTCATCACACACAACCATCTCTGTGTCTGTTTGTTCCAGAGATCATTCATCACACACAACCCTCTCTGTGTCTGTTTGTTCTAGAGATCATTCATCACACACAACCATCTCTGTGTCTGTTTGTTCCAGAGATCATTCATCACACGACCATCTCTGTCTGTTTGTTCTAGAGATCATTCATCACACGACCATCTCTGTCTGTTTGTTCTAGAGATCATTCCTCACACACAACCCTCTCTGTCGGTTTGTTCTAGAGATCATTCCTCACACATGACCCTCTTGTGTCTGATTGTTCTAGAGATCCTTCCTCAACCCCGACCCTCTCTGTGTCTGTTTGTTCCAGAGATTGTTCTCTCACACACGACCCTCTCTGTGTTTGTTTCAGAGATCGTTCCGGTGGGAATTATAGCCGGTGGAACAGTGGGATCCTCCATTCTCCTGCTTATGTTTCTACTGGCGCTCGCCTTCTTCCTCTACCGCCAACGCAAAGGCAGTGAGTGCACACAGTGGTTCTTCTCGTGCGTGTGCATGTGTGTGTGCATGTGTGTGCATGTGTGTGTGTATCTGTACATAGGTGTCTGTCAGTCTTTCTTTCATCCTCTCCCCGTATCTGTCATCCTGCCATTCCACATTATAAGAATGAAGCGTATGCCAGCCGTATAGCGATTTATTCAAATGAGATTAATGAATATTCATATAATATGGCAAACTGCCTTAAAACGCCCACTGTACATTTCCCACTTGATTCTACTGACATGGAATTGTATCGATTTTTTTTATGTATTTATATGCTGCTCACATACTAGAATAAGTATATAAATAGCAGTGCAGAGTATTAAAGGCGAATAGTTCTTAATTTATGAATTCCTATATGTTTGGTCCATGGCCAAGGGCAGTCCAATTAGTATTTATGAACAGAAACCACTCTCCCCCAAAGACAGAAACAGGGGAAGTAAGACTTGAACATGGTGTCATCAAGTTGTTTATGGAACTTGAGAAAGACAATGAAGGTGACTGGGAGAGTCCCCAAGGGGAATCTCTGGGGATAACAGTACTTTTTTTTTTAATCAGAGCTGATAACACTACAGTAAGAGAGAGAGAGAGAGAGAGAGAGAGAGAGAGAGAGAGAGAGAGAGATGGATAGAGCAAGAGAGAGAGAGAGAGGGAGAGGGAGAGGGAGAGAGCGAGAGCGAGAGAGTGAGAGAGAGAATCTCATTTGGAAACAAACATTACGCGGCTCCACATCTCGCATTGGTCTGTGTGGCAGCTCGCATGTTTAAATATGACTTTCTGCTTCCTTGGGCGAGAGAGAGAGAGATAGAGATAAAGAGAGAGAGAGAGCCTTGGGAGAGAGCTGTTGATGTTCACAAATATCGATTGGAGAGTCTGAGTGTAAATCAGAGGATACAAATCAAACTGAGGAGTATAATATCCTTCCAGGCTGCACTAGGCAAGAATTTATGCAGAAATACACCCTTCTTGTCAGCCTAAATCACAATGAGTGCCTTTACATTACTGTAATAACCCGGTAACTGTGAATAATCAGCTTATTCAATAGTTTGATTGATATGTTTACAGGCACTCCAGCAATGCAAAAATCCTTTTTCTCCTTGCTCTGCCAAACTAAATGAGTAACATCTGGCCAAGAAGCTACACAACCAAAAGCAAAGTTCAAAGACTATGAGTGCTTTATTAGTGTGCACGTAAACATGCTCCATGTGGGTCCTGATAGAAAATAGAAAATTCTGAGTTGTTGTTGTCAAGCCAGCTTGTGACCTGAGGTTGTGTTTTTCTTCCAGGTCACCGAGGGGTCACGCTGGGTAAGCCAGACATCAAGGTGGAGACGGTGAACAAGGAGACCCACAGCCTGGAGGAGGAGCCGGCTAACGTCTCCACGGCAACCCGCATGGTCAAGGCCATGTACTCCGTGAGTAACACCCACCTGAAGCCACCGGGGGCAGCGCATCGGAGGAGTACGGGTCACTGGCCTTCAATACAGAGATACTGAGACACAAAGGGCAACGTGGGTGCAGGCACACAAGCACACGCACATGCACGCACAACACACACGTTCCCACGTTACAATGCACATATATAAAAGCACACGTTGTCACGCTTGAAAATACACAGACGCGCGCGTGCGCACACACACACACACACACACACAGGCCTGGGAATTTAGCCAAGGCACCGGGGTTACACCCTCACAAGGGTTACACCCCCCAGGGCACCGGGGTTATACTCCTAGGGCCCTATTCTCCCACAGGCCTTAGGCGCAAAAACTGGCCTTAAACGCAAAAAAACGTGCCTTGCGCCTGCCTCGGGAAGATAGCAACATGGCTTTACGCCCCGAAATGCGCTTTATGCGAAATAGGCGTGGCGCAGTGGCAGAATAGGCCAGAATGGGCATTTCGGCCTTAAATACCAGCCTAATGACATCTTCCCTCCTGGCGTTAATTTAGCGCTTTGCGCTTTTGAAAACCAGGCTTATTCAGCGTGCCGCGGATATTCCAGGCACAGCTTCTGCTCTGCTGATCTCAGTTTGTCCCTCTCTCTCTCTCTCTCACTCCCTTGCTCAGACAGGCACAAGTCCGATAGAAAAAAGAAGTTGTTATACCGTACATAGTATAACAACATGACAGTTTTTTCTAACATGACAGTTTTGAGCCCGTGACATTCAGAGGCTGTTGCATCATCCTACCTGTGCAGTGAAGGCGAGAGAAAACGAGATCATTCTGGCCAAACAAATGTTCACTGCCTGGCTTCCTTGCCACAGCCACACATGTGAAATCTCCCAGCATGCATTGGGCTAATACATTTCGATAATAAATAGCATCCAAAGCCTAAATAGATAGAAAGGTAGATAGAAATAGATAGAAATAATGTGTAATGTTACCACAACATGCAATAAAATTGCGAAATCAAAACACAACCCTATGTGAAACATAATCATCCTGGGCCTATATATATCCCTCGTAGATTTAACGTGATTTGTAGATTTAACGTGATTTAGATAAGTGACAGCATAACGCGGTTCTACTGTCATGTGCTATACTGTGATGTCTGCTCCAATAAATTGGCCCTACTTCACATTTAGTTTTACAATAAAAACACATTTCTGCAATGACTTTACATAATGTAGGCTATATTTATGTGCATCATCCTACCTGCAGCAGAGGAGAGAAAACATTCTGGACAAACTTTCACCAATCTAATCTCATCATAGGGATACACTATTTTTCTAGCCGATGCGTTTAGAACATTCTTTTCACTTTGATCTTGCTATAGTGTAGTGTATTTACATGCTTGCAGTATTTAAACTGCAGTTAGATTGGTTTGAGAAGCATAATAATATGGAATAATAGCCTATATATGGAGACAGACAGACGGGATGAAGGGGGGGGGGGGGGGAGCAGAGCGCTTGGCTTGTCTGGTTTTACTGGATTGCTCCGTGGAATTGGAGCTTAAAAGGCAAGCTTGTGACTCGTTTACTGCACTTCCCCAATGAGCAGACTGTGCATAATTTTACGCTTAAAAGGCGTGGTTGTAATGCTTAAGGCTGCGTGTAGTGCCGACACCAAGATATCGAGTGGGCTGGTCCACGCCCACTGATCTGCGCTGCGCTGGGCGCTCAGCGCAGTTCATAGGCTGATGCAACGATAGGGGCCCTACTCTTGCGAAGAGTGCCGATGGGATCTTTAATGACCACAAAAAGTCCACCTCGGTTTAACGCCTCATCCAAAGGACAGTGCACAGTCCCTCCCTGTCTCTGCCCTGGGTCATTCGGGAGATTATTTGTGCGACCAGAGGGGAACAGCACCTCCTACAGGTCCTCCAACACCACTTCCAGCACCAGTCTCCCATCCAAGGAGTCTCCACAGCCAGACCTGCTTAGCTTCCCCAGGAAAGCCAGTAATGTAATGCAGGAGCCACTGGTGCTGACGAAATACCAACTCTGTTCTCCTCTCCCCTCCCTCCCTCCCTGTCTCCCCCCCTCCCCCCCGTGTGTGTTTCGTTGTTTGATGGTTTAGTTTCTGCCCTCTGTCTCCCTCTCTCCCTCCAATCAGCCGTTCAAAGACGACATGGACCTGAAGCAGGACATGAGGAGCGACACCCTGGACACCCGGGAGGAGTACGAGCTCAAGGTGAGAACGGGCGTGACGCAAATTCACCGTTTGACATTGCATTTGTGCAATAAGCACGTGAGCATCTTTGACATTGTATCTTGCATGGAGCACGGTCACATCCACAGACATTTTGTATGTGGTGAGCTTTGTGATCATACCCATCATTCAGTGCTTATGGTGAGTTCGTGTATAACTCGCAAGTGGCAAATTGCCAGTTGCTACTATCAAAAATAAAATAAAACACCACATTACCTGGGAGTTCCTACACGCAAACTTGGATATGATCTCTCAATCCCCAGTTGCTCCCAGCGCGTCATTTGACGTAATTTCAACATAGCGCCCACTATTGTAAGAATTTAAAACACATTCTGACACATTTTTTCTTTTCTTTTCAACAATAGTAGCTTTCAGACCAACCAGCATACCAATACAATAGTTGGTTAAACCCATACAACTAAACTTCAATATTGTTACTGTTAGCTCAGACAGCTAACAGCTATTAGCATCCATGGTTTTGCGACTTAGCCTTGAAGCTCGAACGCACGTAGGTTGGGAGATGACGCATTAGCAGCATTAGTACTGGCTGCTGCATTCATGTGGCCAACATGTGGGAAGTTATTTTACACAATAAATAGCCGTTTTGCAGGTGCGATAACGCAGTGGGTCTCAACTGGTCTAACCGCCACGACCCACTTTCCTTAGTCATTCGGTCACAACCCAAATTTCAGATTTTATTTTGTTTTGTTTAGGCCCATAGCTTTTTAAACAAGTTTAAACAGGTGATGCTCATCGAGTTTCAACAATCTAAATTGAACTGTATGAAATATGAAATAAAAAATTAACACACACACACACACACACACACACACACACACACATTTATACTGCATGCAAAAGAAACGGCACGGCTTTAGAAAATAAAATGCATGGTATTAGCATAAAGTGGACATGTCTGTAAATGGGAGACTCATGGGTACCCATTCTCATTCAGATATCTACATTTAGCCTGTTAGCTTTATTTATTTTGCACATCCAAGGAATTTGACTCCGGCTTGCGTAACTCTCAATGTCACTCTCTCACACACACAAAAAGGTATGCACAGGCTAAACCAAACAAAGGACAGGGGTGCATTTAAACATTTACATTAACTACTATATACAATAATAAGTGTGTAAAAAACTGTTTATTTTAAATAGGTGTACATGAAAGGAATGTATGTACAATATATGTATAAATAAGCCACATGTATAAAGAAAGACTCATACAGACTCATATATTATCAGATATTGCCGTTATTTACCATTCAGTGTTGGAGCGTTATTTATCCCCCTATACCTGACAAGCTAGCATGAGCTGGTTGGTACCTGTGGTCGGATGCCTTAGGTATATTCATATTCTTCATGTCTTTCCTCAGTTCCAGCCTTTGCAGTTCTTGTCTAGCCTTAGTTTCCACAAGACCCCTCTTGCTCATTATCTGTGTCACTGAATTTCCCCTCAACCAAAGGTGATTCTTTCTGCATCCTGTTCCCAACCGAGTTTATTTTCTTACACCTGCAATGTGTTTCCTTTGGTCTGACCTGTAGTGGAATACAAACATCTCAATGAAACCTTGTGTTTTGGGGTCATTTCCTGTCGTCGGTTCAGATTCAATTCTCACTCGTAACAAACCGCATTGCAGTTGGCTTGAAAAAGGACCGAGGCTCACATTCTCAGTTGTCTCGTTGCCATTCTCTGGCCACCCAAATATCATTGTTCTCACCTGCCCAAACAAAGGAGTAGATGCTCCAGAGAGTGTCTCTGTTCCAGTGCAGATGTAGCTGTCGCTCTGCTGAGCCCCCCCCCCCCCCCCTGTGGTCATACACATGCTGCGTGCTGCACCACTCACACACACACCATCAACTCTCTGTACATCTAATGCAGCTTGAACACTGAGCACAGCACCAGCTGCCCCCACATCACCAAGCATATCAGTCTGCCATGACACAACACCAGCCACATGGTAATAGGCAGTGTATTACAGTCATATCATTGTGTTATTGTCCTCCATATACTGTATACACACATAACATATACCACTATCATCATAACATATACCACTATCTTCTCCATATATATCTAGATAGTTATTGTTTCTTATATAGGGGGCCAAAGTGAACGTCACTTCCTGCTTCAGCATGCGTACCAGAGATTTTCAGCCGCCATTTATTTCCCCATCTAGACATTTAGTAAAATGCTTATGAAAATAGTTTTACTTGTTCAAACCAAACGGTTCAGCTATATTTAGAAACCACAGAATATTTAACTCGGACCAAAACTTTTTTTTTGCAGATTTAAAGAAAATAGTTTTTCGATGTTTTTTTTTGTTTTTGTTTTGGTCCTAGTGAAATGTTCTATGGTCTCCTGATTCTAAATATAGCTGAATTGCTTGGTTTGACCAAGTAAAACTATTTTTTATAACCATTTTACGAAATATCTATGGAAAATAAAACGACGGATGAAATCCCTTGGTACGCCTGCTGAAGCAGGACGTGACATCAACTTTGGCTCTCTATACAGTCCGTATAATCGGACTGAAAAGTTAATAGTCTTCCCTGCCGTCCCAGGACCCAACTAACGGTTACTACAACGTCCGAGCCACCACCCACGATGAGGCACGCCCCCAGTCCCGTGCCATCCACTATCAGGGAGAGTTCCGCTCCCCGAACCCCAGCAGTGGGCCGGCTGGCGCCACCTCCGGCGGGCCAGCGGGTGGCGCTAGCGCCTCGGTGCCCCCCAGCGGAGTGCCGGGCTCGAGGGCGGGCTGCTATGACCCACGCCCCCCTTCCAGGATGTCCCACGCCAGCTACGCCCAGTTCAACACCTTCACCAGGGCGCCGCAGAGCCAGCAAGCACTGCCCAACCCACCACTCCAATCTCCCGGAGACTATCCCGGAGACTGCGGCTTGTTGGACAGCAACACTCAACTGGCCTATGACAACTATGGATACCCCTCCCAGTATCCCAGCTACCGCATGGGCTTTGCCCCACCCATAGAGGAGGGGCCAGCCTATGAGATGTATCCAACGGGACAAGGGGTGGGGCAGGGGCCGGGGCCGGGGCCGGGGCCAGGGCCAGGGCCAGGGCCGGGGCCTGGACCCGGACATGGACCTGGACCCGGACCCGGGCCCGGGCCCGCGCAGGGGCCCGCGCAAAGTCCTGAAACGGGGCTGGGGAAGTACGGAAGCTCCACCCGCTTCTCCTACTCTTCTCCACCCTCTGACTATCCCCACAGACACACACAGAGGATGCAGACTCATGTGTGAGAAGCACACACACACACACACACACACACACACACACACACACTTGGACGCTTTTTTGCAGACACATAAACACAGACGCTCTTTGGGAAAGAGAAAAAACTACACACTACCCCTATACCCCTCTATACATACTTGAACATTCAAGATGCAGTATGTTGTTGCCATAGAAACCAGTGCATGGAATATGGTTCAGTTGACCAGAAACAGAAAAGCATCACAACAATGATACAGCGTCATACAGTAGTTAGCAGGGTCGCATAAAATATAGTTAGCAGCAATATAGTGTAGTGCACATCAATATTCACACACTTTCTGCTCAGACCTTCTGTTGTGTGCAGTGTTACGCTCCAACAGCAACAACAGCGAAAGCCACAATCAAGGGGAGAGAAACAAAGAGAGAAAGAGAGACTGAGAGCACTTTGTCTACGAGAAGAGGAGAGCAGGCGGAGGAGGGGCTTAAGGAGGGCAAAATAAACTCCTCCCCCTCCATTCATCCTCTAGCTGTTTGGACCATCACCCTGCATCACTCTCTCGTCTCATCCCATCTCTGTAAATAAGCCAAAATGGAGAATAAGGTCATTTTCAAGTTCAAGTATTATCTCCTTGTACAAACCTATACAGTACAATACAGTGCGATGCAGTACAGTACTATACAGTGCGATGCAGTACAGCGAACCACAGAAGAAACCTCCCTCTAATTCACCGTTTTTGCTTCCACACATCATGTGTTACTATTGCAGCAGCGGGGCAGCTTGGACTAATATACACACGTCAGGCACTTTTGAATCCCTCCGTCACCCTGCGCACCTCGAAGCGGTCCGGCAGCCATAGCATACAACATCTACCTTTATTCTCAAAGTGGGACCAAGCTTCTTGGTGGCGAAAGTGAGCGACCAGAGTGCCAATGATTATGTGCCAACACACACATTTTAAAGGTCTGTGTGTCTGTGTCCCCATTTGCTAAGGAGAGGACGTTGTCCATAATAATGGAAAGGTGTGTGTGTGTCCCCCTTTGCTAAGGAGAGGACATTGTGTGTGTCCCCCTTTGCCAAGGAGAGGACATTGTGTGTGTCCCCCTTTGCTAAGGAGAGGACATTGTGTGTGTCCCCCTTTGCTAAGGAGAGGACATTGTGTGTGTCCCCCTTTGCCAAGGAGAGGACATTGTGTGCGTCCCCCTTTGCTAAGGAGAGGACATTGTGTGTGTCCCCCTTTGCTAAGGAGAGGACATTGTTCTGGGCAGTGAGAGGAAGTTTTGTATTTAGGAAAGGAAAGGAGCGGTAGCACGCGCCTCACGATGCTCCTTCCCTCATCTCCCATTTTATACATCCTGATACATTTCTATACCAACGTTTCACTTGAGGTTGATGCTGTGTATATTTGTGAATTGGGGTGTGTGTGTGGGCGGGGGGGAGAGAAAGCGCTTTTGCATTCAATGAATATCTGCAATTTGTACAAAAATACCTCCCCTACCCACAAGTGTCCAAAAGTATTTGTTTCTCTCACTTGCACAGTAGAGTAGGACTTTTTTTTCCCATATTTATACCGAAACGTATAAAAAAAAATGGCATTCAGAAACATTTTATAGTATTTTTATAAGGAGTTGTGGACCAAAGGTTCAGAGTTTTGGGTGACATTCACTTTTTTAATGTTCAGAAGTTTCTGTGACGAAGTCGAAGTGATCGTTATTGGAAACGTTTTGAGTTTCTTTAAAGGCGATGGCTGGTGCTTTTAAAGGGGATGTCGTGGACTTAAATAGACAATTTGAAGAGCTCCGATCCAAAACGCGATAACCATTTTTGTTGTTGTTGAAGGTCATCATTCAGCATCCAAATTCTAACGGGTCCAGTTTGTAACGCGTTACAGTGTGGACTTAAGTTGATTACAACCCGTTGAAAAGTTCACTTTGTTCTAATTTTGCGCTGTAAGATTGTGTGTCAGTGTCACTTTATTTAAATGGTGGATATCTCATTTTGGAATGTAACTCTTCATGGGACTGCCTTTTTCGTGTCGACGACATTCAAAATGATGAATGGATGGTAAAGCGTTTCAAATGGCCGCTCATTTGGCCACTGTTGCGAACCCCTTTTAGGCGACGAGGCTATGTGAGTGTAGCCGAACATATCAAAAGGAAGGTACTTTCATGAAGTAATGCAGAGGCTTCTATCTATCTCTTATGGTACTTTATACATGTATGTGTAAGTATGTTGGTTTCCTCACCAGAACAGAAAATTCTGTAGTATTTTGGATCCAAGATTTACCCAATATATTGTGTAAGCCTTGGTTCTTCTAGCCATTGGCCGTTAGACCTTACAGGTACATACTGTAATAATCAGCATTTAAAATACCTGTGCTGGGCTCTAAACTCTTAACATTAAATGCAGCTACTGTACAAGTCTCACGTTTACACAGTCCCCTCTGCACTATTGCTGAAATGGTTTCCAAACCCCGGAGAAAATCAAATGTTGGTTCTGTGTTCAGCCTTCAGAGTCACATGGCAGAATCTGGCAACCGGTGGTGGAGACACACTCGTTTTCATCACAGAATTCACCTTATGTGGAAGAGACAGTCTGGCTTGAGAGACTAACGGGAAGTGTAAACGCAATTCGGAAGTTCTGATTGTATTTACACTTCCTGTGACTCATAAACCTAGTCTGAGTCATAATGTGAGTCAAACTAGGTTTGACCAGGTGAGTCAGAACCGTTTTTTGAACAGGAAGTCGTGACACAATGGTGGACGGGGCTACATAAGGTGAATACAGTAGGCTACTAGTTGTGTTGTACTGTATACCATCTAATCCTGCGTTTACACTGCGAGCAACTTGGTTGATGGGACAACATTTTGAAGAGTCAAATCATGTTGTGCTTTTCACTTAGTTGGCATTGTCTTTCACAACATTCTGAAGAGTAAACATACCTAGCAAGCACTTATTGGCCTGCTTGAAAATAAGATAACAAAAATCAAGCAAATTACTTTCCGAGCTTACCATCAACCCCAATGATGGATGCAGCCGTTCTCCAAGTATCTGTTTTCAGATATTTCTTTGACTGTTGTAGAAAGTTTTGAATAACCGTAGTTCATTTTGCACTTAGCAGGCAGGTGGAACGGTTGACATAAAACCACATCGGGGTAGGGAAACAAGGATATCTTGATGTTCTGTGGTTGACGAAAAGTTCTCGCCAACTTTTCTCACCCGACAAACTTGTTTGATAGTCCAGACATCAGTGGAGTTTCCCTGGTCACTCAGCTCTATGTAAATGAATAGACTTCCAGTGGCTTGTTGATCATGTTGCTTGCAGTGTTTTAGTTACTGGGGGACTTACTGGGTGAAGAATGGAAGGACCTTCTACCATAGCTTGCACTGGCTAGAGAAGTGGTTTCAATGTTAGCACGGACTCAACTCTGGTCATCGCACCATCTCACGACTTCACCTTGGATGGTGACAATCATCGCCCCATGTGGCCGCAGTGTCACTCTGCACTCTGTCCTTGGAGTTACAAGGTTCCATCTGGCTCCAGAGCACCTTGGATGTATTGAGCTTCCATATCCCACAGAGTCAAACTAATGACCTTTTTCATTTGCATTGCTTAAGTAATCTATGACTCTGTTGGCAACTACTACCATTATTTCCATGGCACAGGAAAGACGGAGGGATGCACGAGATCAAGGTCCCGGGCCAGACTTGAACCCGGGACATTAATGTGGGTACATGGTGCATGCCTCAGCAAAACCGAGCCATTGTGACGCCCAAACAACATTGACACATCTGTGGCACAGGCTGAATGAAATGTCTCCATTGCTGAGCAGTTGAAAATAGTTCAAAACTGTTCCAAGGCCGGACAGTCAGTTCTGAAAGCCAGAAATCTCAACACCTGGTGAAGTAATGGTTCAGTCATTGGTACTGATGAGTAATCCTATCAGATATATACATGTATTTTTGTGCTATGGAACAGTAAAAATATGACTTATTGCCTCTTTAAATAAGCAGATTACAGCCACATGTACAGACCTGTGTTTTTTTTTAAACCAAAACACCAGGTGGAACCATCTATAACTCCAAGGTCACAATGCAAAGCGTTCCAGTAGTTCTGGAGAGAGGAACGGCAGATGGAGCGGAGCCCCTTTTAAACTTATATGGTTATCACAGCCTTGGTGGCGCATACTATTACGGTACCTCTTTACAGCCTTTTTACAGTGTTGTAACTGCCGTGTTTTGCATGAGACTCGCAGTGTCGCTTTGACCTTGTGCAGAGTAGATTTGACACAAAGGAGACGTCTCGTCGGGGCTGATAGATGCACATCCAGGCTGTCAGGGTGCTTGTGGGCTACAACTTTGGTAGTGATGCTACCAGTCCTTTTTCAGCTGTTAACACTCTCTTAAAGCAGTCGTTCACCTAAAACTTAAATACAATTTGGTCACGAGTGTTTTTATTTTCTCTCCATACAAGCAGTCTTTCAGGCTTCACAATGGGCAACAAATACAGCTTGTGCAGCAGAATCCAAGTCTTCTGCCGCCGTGCAAGTGGAACAACATCTTATCAATTATTGAATGCAAATCGAGTCTTTCAATTGTGTTCAGCATTGAGATTGTGCGGCCACAGAAGTCACGCACTGTTGCATCACACAAACACAGACGCTGAATACAATGGAGGAAGAGTCCATTTGCATTCAATAATAAGAAATGGATTGTGCTGCCTGAGCTATATGGAGGAGGACTGGCTTCCATTTACTGCAATTGTTTGGAAGAACTCCTGCTGGTAAGTTGTGAGGAGAAGAAGAAAAGCCACTCATCTGATGTTGTACTGCCTATGCGGATGAATGGATGAACGAATTACATTCTTTGGGTGAACTGTTCCTTTAATGTCTGTGCTAACATTGCCAAGCCATCAGTCTGTTGAAAGCAGAGACAGACAGATAAAAGATGGCTAACAAAAATGCAAAACAGATGTTTAGATCTACTCAGCAATGTGGTTTGGACGGGACTCGGCAAGTGTCTATCCCGCTAGTTTATTTCATCCCCACTCCCTCAGTTCCTCATGTAACTATCAACGTTATTAACGTTAATAACAACGTTAATAACGTTATTATACTGTAGCCTACTCTTTACTCTGCTTTTTCTCCTGTATTACCCCCTGTGGTATATTGCTGTAATAGCAATCTATCTGCTCCAAGACTTACAGGTCGAACTCCTCTCAATGCTTTCAAAAACTCATTACAACATAAGACCTTCTCCAATACCTCTCTTCCAAATTTCACCTTTTTCTTCCGGATAAAAAAACATTTGGAGTAGGTTAGCAATCTAGTTTGTATATAAATGTGTGTGTGTGTGTGTGTGTGTGTGTGTGTGTGTGTGTGTGTGTGTGTGTGTGTGTGTGTGTGCGTGCGTGCGTGCGTGCGTGCGTGCGTGTGCGTGCGTGCGTGCGTGCGTGTGTGTGTCGGGGCGGGCGGGGGGGGAGTCCTTTGTTAGAATATATAGCTTCATGAGCTTCTGTCATTCCACCGTCAGTGTTCATTTCTATCTCATGAATGCCTTCCTTTTGATGAAAATCTTAAATGTTATTTTCTTGGTATTACTTTATGGTTTTACGTCACCAGTGGAAGAAATTATTGTGGTCAAAGTGTGTGTTTAATTTTTTTTATACACAGTATTCTACTTTATTTTGTATGCATTGTGGGTTCCGGATTGGTCGAATCCAGCCGGGGGTGGGGGGGAGGGGGGGGGGGAGGAGTGGGGGACACGTGTGCATCTGTGGCCAAAATGACTGCACAGCCAGAACACAAACAGCCAAAACTGTGTCTGAAGTAGGCCAAAGCCAGGCTGAAGCAAGCCAGGCCCGCAGCACTGGAGGTGCTTCAGACTGTTGTGTTCCATGCAGTGCTGGGCTGTGCTGGGCTGTGCTGTGCTGTGCTGTGCCATCCCTGGCCAAGACACACTCAAGTGGCCTGGCGTTTTTACGGTCTGAATCTACAGCCAGTGCCAAAAGACTGTGCAAAAAAAAAGAACGAAAAAAGAGCAGACTAACAAATGCAGCAGCCGTTTGTGTATTTTGTGTGCGTGTGTCAATGTGTGTGTGTGTGTGTGTGTGTGTGTGTGTGTGTGTGTGTGTGTGTGTGTGTCAGTCAGTGACCTGTAACCCCAGCATGACTTCTTACCATAATAAATGTGGAAGGAACACCGGGTTGTAGAAGGTAGTTTGACCGATATATGGGGCCGATGATATTGGGCCTTTATCAAATATTGACACTGCTGATATAATTAATTATAGTTCCACCCTGATCACGTCAAAAGTCTGTATGCAGTGAAATATATGCCTTTGCCAATCTAATTCATGCAGTTAAAGGAACACTGCAACACTTTTCAACTATAGCTCTAGCACCCGAAATCTGGATATACAGTAGTGTGAAAAAAACAACAGTTTTTGAATGTTCTCTCTGGCTCTGGGGTGCGGCTTCAGGGTCTGCTCTACTTCCTAGAACCAGTGATGTCACTGGTTGAACTAGAGCAGATCTTGAAGCTGTGCCGGCTCGTATGGATGTTATTCGAACTACAAATTTTGCACTGACTCATTTTTGTATGCATCCGGATCAAGAGCTTTAATGAGCCGTTAACGAGCCATACCAGAGGCTTCTCCACCCTGTTAAGAACATAATTCTGGGGAGAAACACAATATGTAGAATTCATGGAAAAATGTCTCCTACAAAATATCTACTATTGGCAGCTTTTCAATCAAAAAAACAACAACACACACACACACACCCTATCGCCTTCAACACCTCATATCGGTCGAACCCTGGTAGAAAGCGAGGTAGGAGAGCAGGACAGATGGACAGATGGAGAGACAGGGTGATGGAGACATCCCGTGGCCTTAGGACGTGAGGAGGGAGCCGACCTGGACCGCTCGGCCCTCAGCCAGATGTTGAGCGTGTTGTGCTCTCGAAACGAGCTCCAAGACAAGAGTAACATTCCCTGATTTGGCTGTTTTCTGCTTTGCATCATTATATGAAGACAATGATTCTGCAGTGTGAAGGATTCCATATAGTTGCACTGGAAAGTGTGTGAGGTGGAGGGGTGCATGGGGGAGAGAGAGGCAAAGCGAGAGAGAGAGAGAGAGAGAGAGTGTGTGTGTGTGTGTGTGCGTGCGTGCGCGTGCATTCGTGCACACCTACGTAGAAATGAGCATTTATCCTCCATATCACTCGTCACATTCTTATTTTGTATTCTTATACATTGTTCATGTATGTATTATGATCATGGCCTTTGTGTTTACTACTTGTTTTCAGCTGTTATACAAGACAAAAATGTACAAAACATACAAGATATTATTGAAATGTTTGTTTTATTTTCATGTTACCTTTTGTGTTTGATTTATCCAATATTTTTCAAATTGTATGTAATTATTTTTCCACAGTATTACAGAAAATAAAAGAAGACACGGCTTTCATAAGAACAATGGTAAAGTCTCCTATGTTTTGTGATAGACTGTAATGTAAATATTATTGCACGCACGCACCATGGCAACACTTACAGACGCCTCAGTCTGATAAAAGCTATTACTCTCTTTCTTATTTTGATATTTATTACCGTTATTGTTATACTGTATATGGGCATTAGGGATTGGACAATATATCAAAATCCATGCACGTTTGCGATGCAAAAATGTGACAACATATCGTCGTGCAGAATAATAAATTGTGATATTAGAACATTTTATTCTACAATCACAAATGAGATGGCTTGACCACAATTCCACAAGCTGTCAGTCTCCACTGAAGTGATATTATTTGCATTTTGTCATGATATTTTTAAACGGTTGTTTTCTTTCTAGATTTCTAGAAAGATTTGTGCCTCAAAAAAATCTTTACTTTTGGCATCCGGGTACAGTAGGCTAGTGCAGCGGTAGATTCCCTGCCTACCAACATGAGGGTCGCAGGTTCGAGCCCCCGTGTTACCTCCGGCTTGGTCAGGCGTCCATACAGGCACAATTGGCCGTGTCTGTGGGTGGGAAGCCGGATTAAGAGTATGTGTCCTGGCCGCTGCACTAGTGCCTCCTCTGGTTGGTCAGGGCACCTGTTTGGAGGGAGGGGAACTGGGGGGAATAGCGTGATCCTCCCATGCGCTACGTCCTGCCGGTGAAATACCTCGCTGTCAGGTGAAAAGAAATGAGTGCACATGTATTGGAGGAAGCATGTGTAGTCTACACAATGCTCCCCAGATCGGCAGAGGGGGTGGAGCAATGACCGGGACAGCGTCGGGAATTGGCTGAGTAGGCTACCGCTACAATTGGGACAAAATGGGATTGGGGGCAAGGGGGGGAGATTAAAAAAAGAATATGTTTTTCTTGAATAGCCTAAATCGCAGTTTGATCGAATCAAACCGTGAACCATGTGTTGCGTATCGAAACACATCATTAGATAGTAGATCATACGTTCGGGTGTGTGTGTGTGTGTGTGTGTGTGTGTGTGTGTGTGTGTGTGCATGAATGAGTGAGTGAGTGAGTTATCCATCTAGCTGGCGTTTCCCATGGCGGTTCCCTTCGCAGTTGGCTTTCGGTTTGAGTTGGCTTTAGGTGTATCGATGCCTGGCAGAGATCTGCACTCTACTGAGTGTCACTTTTCTAGTTTATACTAGAATGTTATAGTAACTATTAAAGAGCTAGTAGAATCAGGTTTAAGATGGAATGGATTTTTTTAAATAAATGAGGATATGGTTTAAAAAAACTTTAAAACCAAGTCTTTAATCATCTTCATAAGCATGACGGTCTGAACATCACACATTGTTTTATTCAGGTCAAACCATGAACTAATGTTCCCAAACAGTTGCTATGACATTCTCAGTTTCTATGTTGAGCAACCTGGAGTGGAAAGTGTGTGTGTGTGTGTGTGTGTGTGTGTGTGTGTGTGTGTGTGTGTGTGTGTGTGTGTGTGTGTGTGTGTGTGTGTGTGTGTGTGTGTGTGTGTGTGTGTGTGTGTGTGTGTGTGTGTGTGTGCGTGCGCGCGCGTGCGTGCGTGCGCGTGCGTGTGTGTGTGTGTGTGTGTGTGTGTGTGTGTGTGTGTATGTATGTTACTATAGTGTTTACCTGTATGTGAGAGTGGCAGTGTTGCTGCTGGAGCCTCACAGACAAACCTCTGCAGAGTCTGCTCCTCTCTCTCCTCCTTCCTTCCTCTCTCCTGTTTTATCCTTCTAACCTTTCCTCATCTCTCTCCTCTCCTCTCTCTTCTCCTCTCCCTTGCTCTCTCTCCTCCTCTCCCCTCATCTCCTCTCCCCTCACCTCCTCTCCCCTCCTCTCCTCTCCCCTCACCTCCCCTCTCCTCCCCTCTCTCTCTTCTCCCCCCACTATACTTGATGTGTATAAGGAAGAAGGGGAGTGGGGGTTTAAGAACTGTAGTCTAAATGAGAAGGGAAATGAGAGAGAGAGAGAGAGAGAGAGAGATAATGAAAGAAACAACATACTGCAGGAAGAAGAGAAATAAAGCAGACAGACAGAGATACAGACAGACAGAGATACAGACAGACGGACAGACAGAGATACAGACAGACAGGCAGGCAGGCAGACAGAGATACAGACAGACAGACAGACAGACAGACAGACAGACAGACAGACAGACAGACAGACAGACAGACAGACAGACAGACAGACAGGCAGACAGACAGACAGACAGACAGACAGGCAGACAGACAGACAGACAGACAGAGATGCAGACAGACAGACAGACAGAGAGAGAGACAGACAGACGGACAGTATGCTCCCTATTTAGTGTGATAGTGATTATCCTCTCCCTTCTCCTCCTGCTTCACTGAGAAATAATGTCTTGAATAACCTTCAACACGCTCACGACTCAATGAACCCCCGACACACACACACACACACACACACACACACACACACACACACACATACACACACACACACACACACACACACACACACACACACATTTTATCCTTCTTGTTCCCATTTGAAGCAGTCGTTGTATGGATTATAGCCCCTCTCATGCTTGGCACCGCACTCAGCGGCCGAGATATATTATCATATTAGTGGAGAATGATGTAATGCATGCATTTCAAGACGTTTGTCCTTCGCACACCCTCTGTCCCTCTGCAGATGATGTCACTGGCTCTGTGTCTTGGAGGGAGAGAAATTGTCAGGGGGTCTTTTTTGTTTGTTTTACGATGTCGCCATCTTGTGGTGGAAAAGTGTAATCGATTCGTGAGCGGAGAGGGAAGGTTGGGTGAGTGAGTTGAGCTGTAGGCAATTTTTTTTTTTATGAAGTTTTTACAAGAGGTGTTAACACTAACCACTGGGTAATGTGGTTCATGATGGATGTCTTTACTATTACTGCACTATGTTGGTCCATTGGGTCATTGAGAAAAGAAAGGAGACAGAGGCGGACGACCCTAACTGTGTTCTAATAAAAGGCCAATATCAGTTCAGTATATCGGCCTATATCCTAGTCATTTATATATATTTGGGTTAGACTGTTATAGCATTCAATCTACTATTGTTGCTGCAACAACTGGAGAGCTGCGAACCCTGGTGGAAGCACAAGACGTGTGGAAGGTCCGACATCGTGCTCGCAGTGAGTGAGTAGGCCTACTATATTATAAAAAAGGGGGAAAAGAGCACTGACAAAATAATACAAGTATTAAAGAGAAACAGCTTGAGTAGTAAATAAAGTGCTGTTTATTGTTTGTATATGAGCAAAGTGCCAATTTTGTTATTTTGGTATAAATAAGAAATACATACCATATGAATAGTCACCCTGAGTATACTTTGCTTTGTAACAGACTATCCAAACTCAAATCCTATTATTAACCCTAACAAGACATTGAATATCTATTGACAACACTATTGTATTTGAAACTCAGAAGACTTGACACAATAAGTTGAGCATCAGCATTGGACTATCCAAATAAACTGACCAAATGGAGTGGTGAAAGTCATGAAGTCATCAAGACATTACAGATGAAGGATGGGTCTGTTTGAATTCGATACATAAACAAATAAAATGCTGTAGGTGACGTTTGATTAATCCTTTCAAAATGCTAACTCCTAGACAGCTATCAAATACAAATGTAGGCTACTGTATAAAAACTACAGAAGCTTTGGGATTGTATAGGCTATGAGAACATGTACAACTAAGTCAGTCAAGTCAAGTTTATTTGTATAGCCCTAATTCATGTCCCAGAGGGCTTCACAGAAAATATGTCTAGCTAATTCTAGCTGACACAACAGTAGCAAATAACAGTAGTAATGATAACATATTGAACAATTGATAGAGAAATGCAGAAAATATAGAAATATAGGATAGAGCAGAGGAGAGAGCAGGAGAAGGGATAACATGGCCACGCTTTAAAAAGTGACAGGACTAATCTATCCCATTATATTGATGGGTGTACGTTTTCTGTTGAAATACTGGATATGTCCAAATATATGTCCAAAGAGTGCAAATGCTCTGTGCTTTGCACAGTGGGCTATACACTAAAAAACTACAGAATCTTTCTCACCTTGCTGATTATTAACATGACCCATAGAAGAGAGCACAAAGAGCAACACAATACAATTCAGGCATTCACATTTCACTCAGATTACCTCTTTCTTCTTCTTAATGCAGAAGCCCACTACAAATAAATTCTTTCATTCTGTCAACCCCATAATGGGATCTGCCATAGGCAAGTTTTTAAAATCAACATTAAAATTATTTTACAATTTAAAAGACACAACCAAAACCACAAGCCCAAACTCGTCCACCCTCCCCTTCCCCACAGATAGTAGATAGATGGATGTGTTGCATTTTGGCATCACATAAATAAATATAATTATTCTCCTAATCCTATAATTAAAAGTTGAAATCAAACTTTGGAAGGCCCCAACTCCCAATTGACACTAAACTTAATACACAAATACAAATTACATTGACTGGCCTAATGGTGGCATTATAATTATATATTGTAATGTTTACTTAACATGGCCAGATGATGCATTTTGGCACGTTCTGGAGTTAGGGTTATGTTAGAGTGGTTAAAAAATACATTAAGTGTCCTGATGAGGGCGCTATATTAAACATTTTAAACATTTCTACCTTTGAAGGGCCATGACAGCTGCACCACCGATCTGATTTTGATGAAACCTGGAGGGATGATGCACCAGTGATTGGCCCAAGGCCTGCCTGCATCATTAGTGGAGAGCAGGGGTGGAGTGCGGCTGTCTGTCACAGAAAACACCATAAATTGCTGTCCACCTTTTATGAAGAAAAAACTTTCCAAAATGAAATAATCAACCAAACAGGCTTACTTCTATGGCTCCTTTAACAAAGTCAAATACATGAAGTGCATGAAGATGGCACTCCTGGCTATAGTGATGACGACATTTAGAGATTGGCTTCTATGTTTTGGATACTAATGTCTCCAGAATGTGAACTAAGTTGCATCCTCCCTCTGTCGGAAGATCATAGGTGTCACTTACCCTGCGGACATGTCCCCTCCACTTTTTGAAATGGGTATTTTGTCGATTGTCAAGCGTCACAAGCGTGATTTCTAACCCCACATAGGATAAGCAATAACCACGCCCTGTGCCCGCCTATGCAGCAGTCAAGCGCCGGGATTGGCCAGGAGCAAGTCTTTTGTCTTCTTCTTTTGACAGCTGGAATCTCCCACACCACAACCACTGGAGGGCACGCAGCCCAGCGATTTCATGAACCAACTGAATAGCTCTATATGTGAACATGTGCTTATCTGGCAAAAGGACTCATTACTAAAGGCTTGCAGCCAATTAAATTAGGCATAGTTTGGTTGCTTAGAAATTGACATATGTCCGTTTGCAAGATGTGCGTCTATATTTCTCATTCTCTCCCCACCTCCTCCCTCCCCCTGCTCTCTTCTCCCCCACACCCCTCCCCCTTCCCCTCTCCTGCTCTCTCCTCTTGCTCCTTCCCCACCTCCTATACCCTCCAACATCTCCCATTCCCTCCCCACCCCATCACTCTCCCCACCCCATCACTCTCTCACATTCCCCCTGCTCTTCCCCCTTCTCCTGCTCTCTCCTCTGCTCTCTCTTCATTTCTATATTTTCTATATTATCAATTGTTCAAATGTTATCTTTATTCTGTATATTCTTGTTACTGTGTGTTAACTAGAATCAGCTAGACATACTTTCTGTGAAGCCCTCTGAGACATGCTTGTGAATTAGGGCTATATAAATAAACTTGACTTGACTTGACTTGACTCTTGAGAACGGCAGCGATTTCGAGAGCGGACATTTAAATTAATTATGGTCACCTACCTTCCTTAGCATAGTAATAATAATAAGCATAATAATTGTAATCTACACAATGTACACAATCTACAAAAACATGCATGTGTTCACGTTCATAGCTCATATAATATAATGTATCATATCGTTAATTTCCTCATATAATATAATGTAGGCTATCATATCGTTAATTTCAAGCTCAATTCATACCCAGAGAAAAGGTACAGCACTGTATAAATGTAACAAGCAATAGGTTTTTAAACATCTTTATTTTAAAAGATGAATAAACCCAGGTGCTTTAGTCCCAAGCTTCAACAAGCAGACATTTTATCTAAAAAATCAAATACAATAAAAAAATACAGTCCAGTTTTTTCTACATTTTTCCCAAGTCCAGTATCCCTGTTCCAGTCCCAACAAAAAACTACAAAAACATGCAATAAAACCATAAATAAAAAGTTGAACACACCACAACCAATAAAGCTAGTTTGCAGAAACAAATTCTCTGCCATTGGCAATGTTTTTTGTCTTTTTCTTTGGTGTTAATTTGTCAGAAGGTCCAATAAATACTCAATAAAACAATAATTTCTGGCAATTTGATATTTGATTGAATTAAATTTCTCTTTAATGTATCCAACTTACTGAAGCCAAAGAGGTTTTATGCTTGTGTATCATAAACAATATTCAGTGTAAAACTCTGCACTGCCTCTTCATAAAAAATAATAATAATAACAAAAACACACAGTGGGCCAAAAACCATAAACGCATCACTCAGTTGTCCAACATGGCAGCATTCCCCAGTCCAAAACCTTTTGGGCCGAAGTTTTTCGCGTAGCAAACTGTTAGAGAGAGAGACACAGAGAAGACAGTGTGAAGTAGGCCACACACACACAACACACACACAATGACTGAGTTACAGTAACGTGTAATTTGTTACTTATGGGTTAGGGTTAAGCATGTAGTTGGAAGCGTTCGGGCATTAATGTAGTCAATGGAAATTTCCTACAAGTATAGTGATACAATCACTATATAGTGATACAATCACTATACTATACACACAAAAACAATGTGTGTGTGTGTGTGTGTGTGTGTGTGTGTGTGTGTGTGTGTGTGTGTGTGTGTGTGTGTGTGTGTGTGTGTGTGTGTGTGTGTGTGTGTGTGTCCCCGCTTTGTTGAGAAGGTTAATGGCCACCACTGCGTCAAGACTCGGAAATTCGGGTGGCAACATTTTCTCAGAGTTTCCGACTTGATCATCCAACTTTTGGAGCGTTCGTGTGAAATTTCCAACTAGGAAATGTGGCTTTTCCGATATATCCGGTGAGCGCACAATAAGAAGACTTGGGTGGCATGCAAGATACCGAATCAGAGAGAGCAGAGAGAGAGCGTGAGATCTGCTGTTGTCTTCGAGGTGGATGTCATGTGAGTGACCAAGGTAACACGCTAAAAATGCAGATAGGAACTCCGCACAAAAGCCCAAGTTAAACAGATACTGCATGTGAGCATGAGAAAAGATCGGCATTCCTGGTCCCATCCATCCTGCGCGCAGTGAGTCACGGCCACTTGGGGAAACAACGCGTTCGGGCATTAGTGTAGTCAATGGAAATTTCCTACAAGTATAGTGATACAATCACTATATAGTGATACAATCACTATACTATACACACAACAAAAACAATGTGTGTGTGTGTGTGTGTGTGTGTGTGTGTGTGTGTGTGTGTGTGTGTGTGTGTGTGTCTGTGTGTGTGTCGGGGGTTCATTGAGTCGCGAGCGTGTTGAAGGTTATTCAAGACATTTCTCAGTGAAGCAGGAGGAGAAGGGAGAGGATAATCACTATCACACTAAATAGGGAGCATACTGTCCGTCCGTCTGTCTGTCTGTCTGTCTGTCTGTCTGTCTGTCTGTCACACACACACTGTGTGTGTGTGTGTGTGTGTGTGTGTGTGTGTGTGTGTGTGTGTGTGTGTGTGTGTACCTTTACAGTACAG
The DNA here is from genome assembly GCF_964638095.1 of Poromitra crassiceps. Taxonomy (NCBI): domain Eukaryota; kingdom Metazoa; phylum Chordata; class Actinopteri; order Beryciformes; family Melamphaidae; genus Poromitra; species Poromitra crassiceps. Next base: position 27,771,308 of record NC_139635.1, on the reverse strand, counting down.
CTCTCCATCCTTGTCTGTCACTGTGGACGAATCAAGGCTCTTTCCACACAAGGCACAGCGGAAACAGGTTTTGTGCCAAGGCTACACATACACACAAACACACAAACACACACACAACCACACCATAAATTGTATTACACAATACCTGTTGGCAACAGCATCATCTGAACGTCTATCACTGAAATTATTTTGTTTTGTGTGTGTGTGTGTGTAAATTCTATCTATACCATTGATAAACAGGGTGTAGGGTACGCACATCCAAAAAGACTTATTCAGGTGCTGGATCAAAACTCAAACTGAAGTGAACAAACAAAATACGTTCACACTGTGGTAGCTCCCAGTAAATTTAATGTGATTTTTGAATTTGGTAAATAGGGCCGACTAAATGGGCAAAAATGGCTAATTAGTGGCTAAAATGCCTCAACACAGGTTCAGCACCATGGAGAGCTCCAGGGTGGAGCAGCACTCAGGTGAGCGCAGTCAGTCAGTGAACTCTGGAGCAGTACACGGGTGAAGTTAGCTGAGTTGTAATCAGCCACTGAAGAAGACTATCAAAACCCTGTGGGGAGAGAGAGAGAGGCTACATGCCAACTGTGAGCGAGGCCTGACTAAATGGTCAGTCACACAGGGATTCTGCTAGTTGTTACAAATTTGTGGTGATAAGGGTCGGCCTACTTTTGGGGTTAACTGGATGACATTTTGTTAAAATATATTACAAATTGTATGAGGTATTTTGTATCACCTAAAAAAGGTAATAAAAAGACTGAAAAACATGACATGAAAACATGAAAATTACATCAAAATGTAAAACTATATATAAAAAAGAGAGCAGCAGTGTGTCCTCCTCACCTTGCCGGCTCCCAGCATCTTCTCGGCTGCATACACGGCTTTGGAGCAGCGGGGGCAGCGGTCCGACCCGCCGAACTTCTGCCCGAATTGACTGGGACTGCAGTTAACGGCAGGCGGACGCTGTTTGGACCTGCAACAAGAGGACACGAGTGACTGTGAGGTTCCATCTGTTATTGTGTTCAAATGAGAAAAGGCTTAGCCCCCGTTCACACAGGACGCCGAAGCAACGCTCAACCTAAGCTCTAATAACGCTCTACCTATGCTGAACCCACAAGTTTCCTTTAGGCGTCCTTGTTAACAGGCGAGGCCGTTCACACCACCCGCGCGCGTGCCACGCTGAAGCCTCGCGAAGCCTCACTCACGCCATGCTCAGTTCGGCTGACAGTTCGGCTGGACCTCTCTGCCTCTAGCGACACCTATCTGTAGTAATCAACTCTTTCACCCAGCCAAGGTTGATTGAGCATTTGCCTCATGGCGTAGACAAGGCACTTCCTGTTTAGGCGATTTCTATGTTGACGGTTTCAAACCGTCAGCTGCGTCGAGTCACATGTCCGGGGAGCCACACGCCAGCCGCGCCGGCAGGCTCGCAGCCCTGGGCGAGGGCTTTGGCGCTGTAGCGTGTTTTGCGCATGATCGCTTCATACAGAAGCTATTCCAATGGGTGACATCAAAATGGCCACCGCTTCAACCACCATGGAACCCTGATTTGAATCGAAATGACCGTTCGATCATTCAAGTTCAGTCTTTAGACAGATTTGATTTTGGGGTTTATTTAGCCTACTCTTTAGTCCAATAATGGCTCCAAAACTGATCCCGGCGGTCTAACCCAGTGCGAAGACTTACTCATGATGAGGTTGCAGGTCTACATTGAGTCGAGGAGGGTCTGAGCTCAGCGCCCCGGCTCCTTGCCCGTATCCGTAGCCTTTTGGCCCATATTTGTTGCCGTAGCAGGATTTGCAGTAGATCTCAGATTCATGTTCTGCAACCGTGGTACTGTCCAGTCCCTTCCTGCACCTCACTGCAGATGAAACACAGCACACACACACACACAGAACAAGTGGATAGTACTCAAGTAAAAGTACTCGAGTACATGTAGCCTACTTGAGTAGTCTTGTTGTTGTTGAGGATTTGTACTTCTTAAGTCTTTATATAATGCTATACTTTTACTCTTACTTGAGTAATTTTAATAATAGATTTTCTACTTGAGTAATTTCCTGGACTAGTACTTTTACTTGAGTACTCACTGAAGTAACAATACTTGTACTTGAGTAGGATTTGTTAGTATCCTAACTAACAAATCCTAAATAACTAAACATCATCCATTTAATGTTAGGTTGGGTGAAATGCTTCCTGTTGTTCAGGCTCTTCAGAGTGGCACGGTGGACTATCAGAAGCTAATAAAAGCTCCCACCTACCTAGCTTTGTCAGTCAACAGTGGCGTTGCGTTAGTCAGATGTCTTGTGTTGTTATTTCTGGGAGACGAGGAGAGAGCTGGTCGAAGGTTTGGGTAAGATGAACACTTAACAGATGGATGAGCTCATCTCCCTGCAGGACAATCTACCAGTCAGCAGACTCTCATGCATCCAGGCCCAGATAGGGAGTGACTGAGGTAGCGAACCATCTCCGTCCCCTGGCTCAGCCGCTCTGGAGCTGTGAGCTCTGCTTAAAAGCCTTGGCTCCATCACAAGACAACCACAACCAGACCAGAAGGTCAGCAGGTCCAGCCAAGCCAGAGTAAAGCACCAGAACCATTATAAGAAAACTATGGAAGCCCTGAGAGTCTGATCTTAGAGGGAAACCAAAGTACCAAAAGTTACCAAAGAACCAAAGTTTAAAAAGAGATACGTGCTGTTGGTGCTTTTATAGGCTGCTCTGCTCATTTCCTCCACTGTCTCCTCCGTTCGTCCACTACACCCGCTGCAGAGCTGAGCGTTCTGGAAGGTGGATCCCTCTCTGTGGGGCCCATAAGGTTTCTAATGTTCCTAATGAGGTTTGCACAGAGACATTTCCTTGTTCTCACCGAGGGTCTAATTGTGAACAAACACAGACATCCTGCATCTAAACGAGCTAATTTGCTGAATTTAATATTCAATGTGTTTTCTTATTGTTGACTTGACACTAAATTCTTTTCGTTTTGTGTCATAATTCTGGAACCTTGGGTTAGTGTTCGACTTAATCCAACTGTGGAGTGCGTTCATGTAAACTTCGAAGCAGGAAATAATTTTTTCCGATATAACCATGTATCCGATACACATCATACTATAAAAGCAAGGAATCTCTGTATGTGAGTGAGTGTGTGTGTGTCCGCAATCTCGAGAAACATTCGTCCGATTCAACAGTAGTGAAAGTTGTACTAAATACTGTTTATTAGCACTTTTGTCTTATCTAATGTGTGTCTCATTAAAGCCCCATTCAGTAAGTTTTCCAAGCGCCCTCTGCGTGCATTAGTATCGATAACGATATCGCCGTTCAAAGTCAACAAAACACAGCGCCAGAAAGCTCTATGTACATGTTGTGACATCGGGTACTCACCACGTGATGAAATAATAATCCATAGTTCCGTGAAACATCATTTTCGTAGCAAATCCGAATCGAGTTACTTCCTTGTTTTCATGAACACAGCGCTTCCGCTGTACAGCGCATGCGCGCATGCTTTTCTTTTTTCTTTTTTCTTGCTACGGGACGTGGCAGACAAACTGCTTAGTCCCAGTGCTGGCCAATGGAGGGCGGTGTGGGATAAATAAAGACGAGGGTCTCCCTATTCCAAGTCAATCTACCATGTCCTGTGACTAAAAAGCTGATATATTACAGTAAAAAATGTCAAAAATCTTACTGATTGGGGCTTTAAATCAGTCATACACACAATACTGTCTAGCTTCTATCTGCCACAAAATGAGTTGTTATCAACTGGTATTGCTAACAATGGTTAGCCTGGCTGGAGCTAACCCTGGCTGGTTTCCCCACTGTTTCACTGGAATGCAGTCATCTCAGGTGTGATGTCATCAACTGGGATATTCCTAGTTCCCAATACAAATGGCATGCGCCATTAGTTTGTGGATAGCTCGCCATGACTCTCTGTAGTGACGTGAGAGGTGTAACAGTTTGGACAGTGAACTCACTGCAGATGAAGCAGGTCTTATGGTATCTCCTTCCGTACACCGGCTTCTCACAGGCGGGACACTTGTTACCATGGGCGGTTTCAGACCCTTTTTGGGTGGGCTGAAGCCCACCCTGGGATAGTCTCAGCCGACCCTGGAAGATAGAGGGTAAAAAAAAACAATTTTTTTTTTTGCATGCAACATACAACCTTCATTTTGAAAATATGGTTAGGTCTAGAGGAAGTTACTCATCTACACTCCTGGAAAATTGATCACCCATGAAGTGTTCTATTTCTGCTTGAAAGCCTCAGACTGACAACAGAGACCACCAGCAAGCCAAGGTAGATTAAGTATCTTTTCTATAGTGAGTAAGGTGTTAAACAGCATGATCATTGAGTTGGTTGAAAAACGTCTTTATTTTAAGTTATATTTTGTAAATGAACTTCTTCATTAGTCAACCAGAGTTGACTATGAAGTGAATGGGGGCAACATCATGCATCTAATGCAGGGGTGCCCAAATTCTTTCCCATGAAGGGCCAAAACTCAATCTGGGTGGAGGGCCGACGGCCAAAAATAAACGTTGTGGAATTACATTAAAATGTATTGTGTTTTATAGAAAATTAACATTCTAAATCTAAAATAACATTTCAATATAATAATCTACGTTTGGTAATTGTAATAATTTGCAATTGGTTATATATATAAAAAAAAACATCTGCATTTGTGGGGATCAGTAAACACAGTTAAAAACAGTTGTATTTTCCACATTTGTAATCAAGAGAGAAATTTGACTTAATTCACAACTTGAAAAATCCTCAAGGTACTTTGAAAAGTATCTTTTGTAAACAATTTGCCATGACAATTTGCAGGGATGCAATCTCAGGAGTGAACACAGTATCCACAGCCACATTCAGACACTGTTTCACAAAGTCACCACATGAAAAAGCTCGTCCACCCTTTGCAATCAGTGCAGATATCTGCTAACTTGCCCGAGTTGCATTCTGGATAAAAAATCAAAAAAAAAAAGGGGGAAAAAAATCCCCAAATCCGTGGCGGGCCAAAACAAACAGACCGCGGGCCCCAAATTGGTCAGCACTGATCTAATGTATTGGGTACCTGTGATCATCATTGTGGGGCTACTGAGCTGAGGTGTAAACTAGGCTACTAGTGCTAAGCTGTTTGTTAATAGGCCTGTTGATATGCAGAGATGCACACTAGCATGATGCTAAGTGGCCAGCCATTTTGCTAATGTGTTAAATCGTAGCCTATGTTTAGAATAGCCACTGATATGCCTGTTGCAGTGTTGCTTGCTATGTGTGAAGGTTAGCTTTATCCATGGTTGCCATACAGTTTATAACTTTAACTTCTTTGGTACCTACCTGGTAATTTTGTGTGGAGGTGGAGAACCAAGGAACTGGGAGAATTGGCTGTAGGTGCAGGAAAACAAGAGAAGCAACAAGCAATAAGGCAGTAAAGCAATAAGACAAGCCAAAGACAGTGACATATTCACTGCACATAGGTGCAAATGGCATGGACATACTTTAAACATAATTAAACATAATTAACATTCTGTTTGCACAGGTGCAAATAGCATATACCTAATTAAACATTAGACATACGTAATAGTAGCAGCTACAGTACAGTACAGTACAGCTACTACACTATTTGTGTATGTTAAGGAGTCTCGTGGCCTGCGGGAAGAAACTGTCCCTCAAGCGATTCGTGCGTGCTTTTGGTGACATGGGTGACATTCTGCCAAATGGTTCGATAAAAAACATATAAACACGAAAACATAAATACTGTAGGCTACATACAGTACAACACAAAAGGTTGTTATTTACCCTTTGTCGCCACCTGAGCCCTATACCACGAATGTTCTATAAGAAGATCCAGGATCTGTTCCTTTCGATTGTAGATAACTTGTACCACGAACCTCGGTTGCCACTCGTTTAGTGGAACCAGGTTTTTCTAATCAAGCTGAGAGCTTGTGCACATGAAAATGCCCGTGCACTGGAGCTCGTGCCCGCAAAAGAGGCGTGGTTTTTAACAACTGCCAATCACAATGCAATATGGACTGCTCCAACTTCTATAGCGCCAGACACGCCTATTTCCTCATTCATTGAAACCGCAAATAAAAATCTGCGTTGGATATTATTAGTCTGTACCTGAATGACTGTCTAAAGTTACCACTTTTATCCACACCAGTAATTTCTTTGAAGAGCGGTTTCTGCCTCCATGTAGGCTATCTACAGCAGCTCAATTCACCCTCTCAATAAACTCAAAACCGGCATGTCTTTTGTGGAAGCAATGTGTAATCTATCTCAGTCCAAAATCCGTATGTATAGACCATTAAGGCTCAATGAATAATAATGATCTCATGATGTGTTTAGTCGCACTGATTGAATAATTCCTATAGGCTAATCAATAAAAAAAAGAATGATAAAATAAAAAAAATGCTTCTGAACTGAATCGACACGGTACGTGCGGGCATAGATTTCATTTATAAAAAATAGCCTATTTTGTGGTCACATATATAGGCTATTGTCAGCAGAGTCGCATATCTCCATATTTCATATAATGATGGTGGAAATATGAAGTTCAATCACATCATACAGGCTAAAAGCAACACAGTTGCAGCTGCAAAATGCAGGAGTAGCCTAGATATGAATCATCTTAATATGGGATCGCCTGTGTGCAGGTGATCCCATATTAAATTGCTTAGATGTAGTAGGCTATTCTAGCATGTATGACCATTTCAATTCCAACCCAATGTCAGTCTCAGCTCCGTTGCGCACATGGCACCGTGCGCTTTGGAGACGTTTATGTAACCTTTTAATGCCGGTTTAGTGATATTTCTCCACTCACTATTCAGCTGCAATCGATCGGCGGGGTCAAACAACATATCTAGGCTACTTGAGAGCACAAAAATGAATATATAAAAACATATTCCAAAGTGGTAAGTAGGGCTTAATTTAAATGTAGCCTGCAACAAGTGCAAGGCTTTACAGTAGCCCTTGATTAATTCTGTACGAGAAAGCGACCACTGCTCCTGGCCTGCCCCTCGGAGGAAAGGACATGCCTGGATGGGTTAAATGCAGAGGACACTTTTCACCGGCCACCGTCAGCATGAGTGTGTTGTGGCAGCATGCATGTATTGTGGTGTTCGTGTGACAATAAAAGATGGGCTTGTCCGTTACGAGAGAGGAGCCTTTTTTTTCCTTTTTTCTTTTTCTGAATGATCAAATGGATCCTGCCGGTCGCGAAACACTCTCTCTCCTCAAAGCCCCCCTTACAATTCGTGCTCCTTCCTCGATGGGAAACTCGTCCAGAAAGGGGTTGGCCATTTTTCCAAACTGCTGATTCGATTGGTTCGTGGGCGGTGCCTTTTAAGGTCTAATCTTATCCTTGCAACTTAACCTGCTGCGGACCAGGTTAAGTGTGAAGCATAAGTTGCTATGGAAATATATGTCGGTAAGAAGTTAACTAGCTTCGTAGCACGGCCAAACCAGGGTTAAACCTGAAGTTACCTCGCTAAACCACTAATCGAGCTTCGTGGTACAGGGCTCTGGTGAGTAAATATATATGTAACTAAAACCATTAAAATTGACAACCGGTCTGCAACTTTTTTCCCCATGTATCTACTGGTCCTTGGCACAAAAAAGGTTGGGAACCCCTGGTTTAACTGACCTGGGCAACCCCTATGGCTGCTGGGTTCTACACGCTTGCTTGACACTGATAGGGCTACAAACGAGCGTCATCATGGTCACGTTTGTTTGTTTTGCGCCCCCCCAATCCCCTGCCCCCTGGGAGGGGGCCCCTAATCTATATCCTGCTTAGGGCCCCCAGATGGATAGGGTCGGCCCTGCTTAGAATCCATCACAAATATTCATCTTAACAATTCCACTTTTAAAGGGTAACAGTTAACATGTACATATGTGTAAAAGCTGTAAGCTTCATACTAGATTTGTACTTTACAGACAAAAGTAATCAATCAACAATACGTTCCAATTCAACTTTTCTTTCAGTCATTAACTTCCCATTTCTTTTAGGCTGAGGTGATTTTGTTGCTCCTCTCTATGGCACAAATGCGACATTCAAGGTCACAGTGACCTTGACCTTTGACCTTTGACCACCAAAATCTAATCAGATCATCCTTGAGTCTAAGTCGATGTTTGAGGCAAATTTGATGAAATTCCGTCAAGGCATTCCTCATCGCGTTAACGAACATCGGACGGACAGATGGACGGACGGACGGACGGACAACCCAGGTCCATAATGCCTCCGGCCTGGCTATCGCCGGCGGAGGCATAAAAATTCACCAGAATTATGCAAAATCATATTTTTCCAAACTTATTGCTGTAGTATAACCAGCGAGAGCCCATTGATGTGTGACATGATTTTGGTGAAGCTACATTGTATGAGAATTAAGTTATTGAATGATTTCCCCAATAGAAATTCACCAGAATTCTGCAAAATGATATTTTTCCAAACTTAGCGGTGTAGTATAACCAGCAGGTGGCCATTGATGTGTGACGTGATTTTGGTGACACTACATTGTATGAGAGTGACGTTATTGAATGATCTCTCCAATAAGAATTCACCAGAATTATGCAAAATCATATTTTCCCAAAATTATTGGTGTAGTATAACCAGCAGGAGCCCATTGATGTGTGACATTTTGGTGACACTACATTGTATGAGAGCGAGGTTATTGAATGATCGCTCCAATAGAAATTCACCAGAATTATGCAAAATCATATTCTTGCAAAATTATTGGTGTAGTATAACCAGCAGGAGCCCATTGATGTGTGACATGATTTTGGTGACACTACACTGTATGAGAGCGAGGTTATTGAATGATCTCTCCAATAAGAATTCACCAGAATTATGCAAAATCATATTTTCCCAAAATTATTGGTGTAGTATAACCAGCAGGAGCCCATTGATGTGTGACATGATTTTAGTGAAGCTACATTGTATGAGAGCAAGGTTATTGAATGATTTCCCCAATAAAGATTCACCAAAATTATGCAAAATTATATTTTTCCAACCTTATTGCTGTAGTATAACCAGCAGGAGATAATTGATGTGTGACTTGATTTTGGTGAAGCTACATTGTATGAGAGTGAAGTTATTGAATGATTTCCTCAATAATAAAAAAAAGTGAGAGGTTCAACCCTATTTTTACTGGAGTAACAATGAGCACACACATAGCACACGTAAACAGCAGAATACACATTAGGACAAATAAATGAAAAAAAGAATCGATTTTCATATTCCTATCCCACCTGTGCGAGATCCGTGTTTGCTATGGTGCTGGCGGGCTCTCTCTGCCTCTCCAGGTCCTGCTGGTAGGTCTGTCTGCTCTGCTCCTCCAAGTTGTGCTGCTCCTGCTCTGCCAGCAGTTGCTGCTGTTCGAAAAGATAGGCCTGGGGGGGGGCAGGGGTGAAAGGAGGTGAGAGATTCAAGATTCAAGATTCAAGATTCAAGATTCAAGATTTTTATTGTCACTCCGTAGTACAAGTATCACGTGTGAAATTCTTGTGCTTTACACTCCGTTACAACATTGTGCAAAATAACAGGGCATATACAGTAGGTGCAGGAAAACAAGAGAAGCAACAAGCAATAAGGCAGTAAAGCAATAAGACAAGCCAAAGACAGTGACATATTCACTGCACATAGGTGCAAATGGCATGGACATACTTTAAACATAATTAAACATAATTAACATTCTGTTTGCACAGGTGCAAATAGCATATACCTAATTAAACATACAATTAAACATTATACATACGTTATGGTAGCAGCTACAGTACAGTACAGTACAGCTACTACACTATGTGTGTATGTTAAGGAGTCTCGTGGCCTGCGGGAAGAAACTGTCCCTCAAGCGATTTGTGCGTGCTTTTGGTGACATGGGTGACATGGGTGACATTCTGCCAAATGGTTCGATAAAAAACATATAAACACGAAAACATAAATACTGTAGGCTACATACAGTACAACACAAAAGGCTGTTATTTACCCTTTGTCGCCACCTGGTGAGTAAATATATATATACTGTAACTAAAACCATTCAAATTGACAACCGGTCCGCAACTTTTTTCCCCATGTATCTACTGGCCCTTGGCACTAAAAAGGTATGGAACCCCTGGTTTAACTGACCTGGGCAATATGGCTGCTGGGTTCTACACGCTTGCTTGACACTGATAGGGCTACAAACGAGCGTCATCATCGTCACGTTTGTTTGTTTTGCAATAAAAATTCACCAGAATTATGCAAAATCATATTTTTCCAAACTTAGCGGTGTAGTATAACCAGCAGGTGGCCATTGATTTGTGACGTGATTTTGGTGACACTACATTGTATGAGAGTGACGTTATTGAATGATCTCTCCAATAAGAATTTACCAGAATTATGCAAAATCATATTTTCCAAAATTATTGGTGTAGTATAACCACCAGGAGCCCATTGATGTGTGACATGATTTTGGTGACACTATGAGAGCAAGGTTATTGAATGATTTCCCGAATAGAAATTCACCAAAATTATGCAAAATCATATTCTTCCAAACTTATTGGTGTAGTATAACCAGCAGGAGCCCATTGATGTGTGACATGATTTTGGTGACACTACACTGTATGAGAGCAAGGTTATTGAATGATTTCCCCAATAAAGATTCACCAAAATTATGCAAAATTATATTTTTCCAACCTTAGTGGTGTAGTATAACCAGCAGGAGGTCATTGATGTGTGACATGATTTTGGTGAAGCTACATTTCATGAGAGTGAAGTTATTGAATGATTTCCCCAATAAAAATTCACCAGAATTATGCAAAATCATATTTTTCCAAACTTAGTGGTGTAGTATAACCAGCAGGAGGTAATTGATGTGTGACATAATTTTGGTGAAGCTACACTGTACAACAGGGAATTTATTGAATATTTTTGTAATCTGTGTTGCACTTTGTAGACGGTCCCTAAGCACCACGGTGAGGCGAGTGCACCGTGATAGAGAGCACATAGAGACCAATGTTATTTGTCCGGCTCGGAGGATCGCTCATTTAGGTGAAAATGAGGTTGTAGCTCGTTGTCTACCTTACTAAGATGGGAAAGAGGCGTCGTGTGTGCAGTAGCCTACAAACGCTTTGTTTATGAGCTATTGATCCGGGAAGTGCGAATCTGTCAATATATTTCCAACTTTACTGAACTAGAGTAGGGAGAGTTCAAAGTGGGCAGGTTGTCAAGTGAGAGGTTCAACCCTATTTTTACTGGAGTAACAATGAACACACACATAGCACACGTAAACAGCAGAATACACATTAGGACAAATAAATGAAAAAAATAATCGATTTTCATATTCCTATCCCACCTGTGCGATATCCGTGTTTGCTATGGTGCTGGCGGGCTCTCTCTGCCTCTCCAGGTCCTGCTGGTAGGTCTGTCTGCTCTGCTCCTCCAAGTTGCGCTGCTCCTGCTCTGCCAGCAGTTGCTGCTGTTCGAAAAGATAGGCCTGGGGGGGGAGGGGTGAAAGGAGGCGAGATTTTTATTGTCACTCCGTAGTACAAGTATCACGTGTGAAATGCTTGTGCTGTAGACTCCGTTACAACATAGTGCAAAATAACAGGGCATATACAGTAGGTGCAGGAAAACAAGAGAAGCAACAAGCAATAAGGCAGTAAAGCAATAAGACAAGCCAAAGACAGTGACATATTGACTGCACATAGGTGCAAATGGCATGGACATACTTTAAACATAATTAACATTCTGTTTGCACAGGTGCAAATAGCATATACCTAATTCAGTGGTTCCCAACCTTTTTACACCAAGTACCACCTGAGAAAGTAGTTGGCTCTCCAAGTAGCCTACCACCATATGACCGACGTTAAAATACAGTCAATTCAGCTATGCACAGTTCACGCAGGAGGCAAATTTATTCCAAATAACAGTATTTATTGTAAACAAACAATAAATATCAACTGTACAGTGTGTGTGTGTCTCTCTCTCTCTCTCTCTCTCTCTCTCTCTCTCTCTCTCACACACACACACACACACACACACACACACACACACAGCAAATTGGAACATTTTGAACAACATATCAACTATACAGTGTCTCTCTTTCTCTCCCTCCCTCCCTCTCTCTCTCTCTCTCTCTCTCTCTCTCTCTCTCACACACCAATTGATTTTAAAGTTGGGTTTTCATAATTTAAACATTGGGATTCCAGGGATCAAGTACCACCAGCAGGGGGGGGCGCAAGTACCACCTACCTTGAGAAACACTGCCAATAATATTAATAATAATTATTATTATTTCACTTTCACATGTTTGAAAACTACTACTAATGACCACCATGGATTTTGCACACAATCTTTTTTTTTTTTTTTTTTTTTTCCCACAGAGCCTTCTAAGTACCACCAGCAGGGGGCGCAACCGTAGGTTGGGAACCACTGACTAATTAAACATACAATTAAACATTAGACATACATAATGGTAGCAGCTACAGTACAGTACAGTACAGCTACTACACTATTTGTGTATGTTAAGGAGTCTTGTGGCCTGCGGGAAGAAACTGTCCCTCAAGCGATTCGTGCGTGCTTTTGGTGACATGGGTGACATTCTGCCAAATGGTTCGATAAAAAACATATAAACATGAAATTGAGAGCTGTACACCATGTGAAATTATATTAATTAGTTGTATTTATTTAGATGTATTGGAAAATTGGATAGAATAAATCTAAATAGCTGATTTTGAAATTTTTTCATAAATCAGAATTTAAGCATAAAATATGTGTGTAACAAACCTCTGATGATTACAGTATGAATTTCAGAGCAAGTTACAGTTTCTTACCTGCAAGATCTTTGTGAGCTTCTGTGAAAGCATTTCCACCCTGTCATATACCTAGAGAGAAATAATAAAGCTCATTCAAGAATTGCAGTGGCAAATGTTGACACTTTTGAACACAGATGGGGGGGATCACCATCAAAACCAACTATAGAAGACTTTAGAAGGACAAGGCATCAATGTGCCATCACCAGTGGCTCCTGCATTACATTACTGGCTTTCCTTGGGAAGCTAAGCAGGTCTGGCCTAGGATAGTCCTCGGATGGGAGACTGGTGCTGGCAGTGGTGTTGGAGGACCAGTAGGAGGTGCTCTTCCCCTCTGGTCTGATGAATAATCTGGTTTGAGCACCATCCTTCGGATGAGACGTTAAACCGAGGTCCTGACTCTCTGTGATCATTAAAGATCCCATCGGCACTGTTCGCAAGAGTAGGGGTGTAACCCCGGTGCCTTGGCTAAATTCCCAAAACAGGCCTTCCTTCAATCATGGCCACCTAATCATCCCTTGTTACTTAAAGGAACACTCCGCCCATTTTCAACCAGCTTTGTATCATTAGAACATCAGTAGTATATCAGAAAACTGTAAACGGTTTTGAAGTCTGTCATTTAATTTGACAGTTATTGAGTGTTAAAGTGTGGACCAGTGACATCACTGGTCCACACTAACTCAAATTAATAACTCATTAACTCAAATCAACTCTCAATAACTGTCAAACTAGATGAATGATGAATAGTTTGACAGTTATTGAGAGTTGATTTGAGTTAATGAGTTATTAATTTGAGTTAGTGTGGACCAGTGATGTCACTGGTCCACAATTTAACACTCAATAACTGTCAAATTAAATGACAGACTTCAAAACAGTTTACAGTTTTCTGATATACTACTGATGTTCTAATGATACAAAGCTGGTTGAAAATGGGCAGAGTGTTCCTTTAAGGGTCCTCATTCAGTCCTCAACTCTCCATCGTGATAGCTGATGTGTGGTGAGCGTTCTGGCACAAACTGGCTGCCGTGCATCACCCAGATGGGTGCTACACATCGGTCATGGATGAGTTGAGTTCCCTCCCCTGATATGTGAAGCACTTCGAGTGTCTTGAAAGGTGTTATATAAATCCAATCAATTATTATTATTATTATTATCATGGGCCTTGAAGCAAAATAACAACAGTAGTGTAAATATTTCATACTAAACAGTAACTGCTATTGGAAAATTGTATTTCAATCAGGAGAGACTAATTATTTAGTTAACAATGATTTATTTACATGAGCAATGATTTAATATGGGGTACGGGATCCGTACCCCTATCTATCTATCTATCTATCTATCTATCTATCTATCTATCTATCTATCTATCTATCTATCTATCTATCTATCTATCTATCTACTTACCTACCTACCTACCTACCTACCTACCTACCTACCTACCTACCTACCTACCTATCTATCTATCTATCTATCTATCTATCTATCTATCTATCTATCTATCTATCTATCAATAAATTTGGCAATGTGGACTCTGTCTGTTTGTTTGTTTGTTTGTTTGTTTGTTTGTTTGTTTGTTTCAAGAATTCTGGCCGGCGAGGGCCCACAGCTATGTTTTACGTACGATCAGGCTGAAACTTTCAGGCAGTGTAAAGAGCACCTGTGCGGGTGAACTGATAGAGCCGGATCCTTTAATTAGGACACATTAATTGCCCTAATTGCCCTAAGGCTGATTACCCTAAGGCTGAGGCTATAGTTCAGTGATAATGTCATCAGTCAGATGTCAGACAGAGACTATGGCTTCCGCTCCTGGGCTGTGTGCGTGACCTGATGGAGCCAGATTTTTTAATTAGGTGATTGCCCTAATTGTCATCAGTGATGTCATCCGTGATGATGTCATCAGTGATGTCATAGAGCAGGCGAGGGTGCGCCGCGCAGTGGTCATCAGTGATGTCATCATAAGAGCAAGTGAGCCCACACAGCGGCTGAGCTGCAGGGCGGGCGAGAGAGCAAGTGAGCCCGCACAGCAGTTGAGCTGCATGACATTTAAGAATGGAAAATTAGGCAGGACATCGTCTCTCTCTCTTCTTCTTGGATACCAGGACGACAACGAGAAGAAACGGAACCAAGGCCTCTCTGGTCCATTCTTTTTTAAGGTAAGAATATTTTGTCATTTTTTTTAACCTATATATTTTTTATATGCTATTTGATCTATCCCAATGAGCACAAACCGGGATTTGAATGTTGAACTTCTTCTAAGACCTAATTTTGCCCTCTTTTCACCCAGCTAAAATGCGGTTACAACATCAACGTGTCGAAAAACACAATTTGTTTACACATAGTGTAGCGATCCTGAGAGAGTGAGTGGATAAAGCCAGCACGTTGGTCCTTGGCCAACGGGATTGTCCATTTAGCCAACCAGTTAACGTGTTGGGCTTGTAATCCAGAGATCCAGGGTTCTAAACTAGCCTTGACTGTGTCGTGACATTTGTGTCAGAAGTGGGATGATGGGATGGCCGCATGGTCATCGGAGGCGCGGTCGCACTGGGCCGGCGGAAATCGGTTTGCGCGACTCGAGACTAGTCTCTGGAGTATAAGATGAGCCAGGAGTACGGACGAGGGTTCCACGGCCATTTTGCAGGAGGAGGTCTCCTCTCTATTGGCCAAGGGGGCAGTACGCCTCATACCAGAGGCGGAGAAGCACTCAGGGTTCTACCACAGGTATTTCGCTGTGCCCAAGAAAGACGGATCCATGCGGCCCATATGGGACCTCAGGCCTCTGAACAAGACGCTGAGGAAATTGCCCTTTCGCATGTTTACTCTTCCTCGCCTTTTGAACGCGATCAGGCCTCGGGACTTCTTTATTTCCGTCGACTTGAAGGACGCTTTCTTTCACATTCACGTAGTGGAGAGACACAGGAAGTTCGTCCGAGTTTCTTTCCTGGGTGTAGTCTACGAGTTTTCCGTCCTGCCCTTCGGCCTGTCCTTGAGGCCACGGACGTTCACCGTGTGTGAACACGGCGTTGGCCCCCCTCCGCTCGAGGGGGATACTCGTCTATGTTTACCTCAACGACGCGCTCATAGCGGTAGACTCGAGGGACCTTGCCATCGCGCACATCAAAGTGGTGACGGACCACATGCAGGCCGTGGGGTTCTTAATAAACTGGCAGAAGAGCTCCCTTGTCCCGGGGCAGGTTGCAACCTTCCTGGGACTGGAGCTGAATTCCCTGTCCATGCGGGTACGCCTCACTGCAGTGAGGCAGAGACGCGTTTTGGAGGCAGCAGGGGCCCTGCGCCAGGGGCGCACGGTCTCGGTGCATCAATGCTCAGTAATGCCGGGGCTCATGGCCGCGGCAGCCGCCGTGATCCCCCTCGGCAGGGGCTGTTTTAGACCCTTTTTGGGTGGGCTTCAGCACATTAATTTAATGTGTAACATACACATTAAATTGATATGGATGGATCTATACCTCTTATTATACTATAAATACTCTGGTTGGTTGGTTGGTTGTTATATTTGCCTTTTGGTTGACAGCACAAAGAGGGAGAGAAGAGGATAGTGAGGGAGAGGAGGAGAGAGAGCACGATGGAGTTGGCACAGAAAGAGAGAGAGCAGGTGAGAAGTAGTCAAGACCCAGAATATCTTTATTGTCAGATTTGATTTTGAATTCCATGAGTATCTGTATTGTATCACAGTTAACACGAGACTGACTCAAAATAGTATTTTTCTGCATTATCTAACAGTGTTAAGTTCTTGTACATTACATAATGGTGAAGTTTAATAATTCTACATTTTGCTGGAGACCCCTAGAAACCCCTCAAGGACCCCCTGGTGGTTGGTAAGATGGGCTGGTTGAGCCAATGTTTAATAGTCAGCGTTTCCCATACACTGATCTATTTGGGGCGGTACACCCCAAATAGATTTTGACCACCACAAATACTGCCACATATTAATTTCAACTATAGTTGACTGCAAGCTCCTGCTTTAGGGCTTACAGTATATTATTATCTTGTCTGAATATTATTCCAGCCAATAAGTTAGGAAGTTCCCTTTTGATTTCATTTTACTGCTATTTTCAAAGCAAATGTTACTTCAGTTGAGTTCTCCCCTGGAAGTGATTTTGGTAGCCTGCATGATGCGGGCCTGTCCCCTCAGTCCCTCAAGGTTTACGTGGCTGTGATATCCGCCTGTCACATGGAAATTGATGGCAGGTCGGTAGGGAGCCTCTTCCTGATCTCTCGGTTCATGAAGGGTGTTCGCCGTGACCAAGTGGGACTCGCTGTGACCAAGTGGGACTTGATCACGGTGCTGGAGGGGCTCTCTGGTCCTCCCTTCGAGCCCGTCGATACCATCGATTTGAAACACCTATCCCTGAAGACGGCGCTGCTCTTAGCCCTGTCTTTCGATAAGAGGGTTGGTGACTTGATTGCCCTCTCGGTGCAACAGTCCTGTATGGTGTTCTCTGATGACAGGTGCAGGGTCACGCTGCAGCCTAACCCTGCTTATCAGCCTAAGAATATCAATGCTAGTTTCAGGTCTATGGTCATAGACCTGGTAGCCTTTTGCCCTCCTCTTTCGGACCCGACGGAGGACCGGCGGTTGCAGACGCGGTGCCCTGTACTGGCGCTCCTGACCTATGTGGACAGGACGTGCGCGCTGCACACCTCAAACCAGCTCTTGGTATGCTTTGGGGCCTGTGCCCTGGGCAAGGCCCTGTCCAAAGAGCGCTTGTCGCACTGGATAGTGGAGGCCATTGCCTTGGCCTACTCTGCCGCGGGGAAAGCCCCCCCGGAGGGTATTAAGGCCCACTCCACAACAAGTGTTGCGGTGTCATGGGCGCTGTTGCGTGGTGTGTCGGTGGAGGACATGTGTGCTGCGGCATCATGGTCCACTCACCACACTTTTGTGAGGTATTACAGTCTGGATGTTCACGCACGCTGTCTTGTCAGCCTCCAGGCGTTAGTGCCTTGCGGTCACTCACTGTGCTGTCCGGGTTGCAATGACCCCTGGTCATGTGCCCCGCGTCGCCATCCATGGGTCTCAGGGTCACATGTGTGTTCCCTTGCAGCAAGGATGGTTGTACATCAGATCGGGGAAAAATCACCATGAAAACTTGAGCTTTAGAAGATTGACCTCTGCCTCAGGGAAAGGACAAGGCATCAATGAAGGACAAGGCATCAGTGTGTCATCATCGGCCTTGAAGAATAACAACAGTAGTGTAAATATTTCATACTAAACAGCCACTGCTATTGGAAAACTATTTCCCAGCGTCTCTGTCTGTCTCACTCACAGACTGTTCCAGGCTCTCGGAGAGGTCTGCTTCCTGCAGCGGGGGGTCACCAGTGGCCGGTTGACCGCTCTCTCCCAGGCTGCCCTCGTTGCTGCCTGGCCGCTCTGCTGCACCTCCGTCTGGCCAAATCAAATCATATACATCCAAACTCATAGAACAGCTTCACAGCTCTCTTTTTTAGCTGCTAATAACATTCACAGAATCATGCAATAAAGTGTCATCACTGATGTGTAGAGTACAGTACAGATATATACATGGAGCTAAGTGCAGGGTTCCTACAGAGGCCCTGATGGATGCATGTGTAACCCAGGTTACCAGAACCGTTTAATGTGTCTTAATATAATAAATTATACTGTGAATATAACATAATATAAACAGTGAATATAATGGGAGGACTCTTATTTTGAAAGCATATCAGAAGGTGAAAAGGTAAATTTTGGTTGGAGGACTCTTATTTTGAAAGTACATCAGATGCTACGCAGCATCCGCCAGTTTAGCTGAGGTGACGGTGAAAATACCTAGCGTTTCCTTTTCCTACCTGAACGAATATCAAACAAGACGTGTGTTGACACCGGAGAACAGAAATACGTGTTGAGACATAGAACACAGAGACACGTGTAAGTAAAATATGTGTGTGCTTACCGATAATTAACTGTTATCTCTCTGAAACCGTCAGTAAAGAAAATTATTGTCCCCCGACCAGATTCATTGCTGCTAAATAGCGACCTGTGGTAGTGACCATCACGCTGCCATTTGCCGAAAGCCGATTCTTGGTGAGTTCCTCCCGACATGAAAAAGTGCTATGACAGCTTGCTGTAATGATAATATGAAGCTAGCAGACTGAAAACATGCTGACTCGATGCAATAGTGCTACAAACATTAGCAACACGGATTAGCATCCACCACGCTACCGTGGCTAGCACATTAACGTGCTGAACGTGCAAACCCTCAGCTAACATGGGTGAGAGTCACCCGGTGGTTTTAATGGATGCGTAGAGCAGCCATGACGCATCGCGTGTAGCGTTATTCTTTTGATTACCTCAATCAGTGTTTATTTCTGCAGTGTAAAGCCTGCTAGTGTTAAGCTGTAGCTGTTGCAGTGTGTTTAATGCACACCAGTGGTGATACAGTATACTGTAGCTTTTAGGTCAAGGAAATTGAGTTACTGAAATGAATGCACTTGAACTGATGTCACTTTGTATATTCTGTTAGCCATACTGTAATACTATGTTTCATGTAATTGCTATCTAAAATGTATTTTGATGCTGAATGGAAAAGAAAAGAGAAAATGACATGACAGATGGTTAAAGGAGTGATGACAATTTTATTTGTTATTTGATGTAACGTTTTATTTGGCTTAATGGTTACACATTGCACATTAGAGTCCACACAGGAGAGAAAACATTTATTTTGATCCGTTAAGTGACACTTTTCCTGGTTTTGTGGGTTCAAGGCCAGGTCCTCCTTCTCCTCCCCCTCCCCCTTGGTCCTTGTTCCCGTTTCCTGTCCGTCCTTGTTGTCAGCGTCTGAATCCACCAGACCCCGGATTCCCCAGCCCGGCTTGCTTCCCGTGGAGAGAGGTGCAGCTGGTTCTTGGGGTGGCGAGCCTAAGCCCTGAACCGGATCGAGAGAAAGGAGAGATGCTCGAATTATCCATTGTCAACTAAGTGGTAGGACAATCGTATCTATTGCCCCACGGATTTCATGGAGTTTCTAACACAGTGGTAGGACAATCGTATCCATTGCCCCACATTGCCCCACACATTCAAACCCACGGAGCTTCCATCACAGTGGGGAAGACAATATCCCCCTTGCACTTTTCCATTCAAAGGATAACTGTCCGAGTCGAACTGATCTCGTGGATCCGAACTAGAGAACAGAGCACATGTAGAATGTTTTTGTTGTTGTTCTGAATCTCGATAATTGTTTATAATAATTGTGATTTATTTCGATTGTCCATTGTGAGTATTGCTCTGTGTGCATTTGATAGTGCTCACCTGATTTGAACGTGAGTTATTGATTTGTTTTCTAAGTACTTTAATAGAACCTGAACCTTAGCAGTGTTAAACTAGTTTTCTATTTTTATATACAGCTGTGTCTTGCTGAAATACACAGTAATGCAACCAGAGCAATACTATGGAATTCCTGAAGGGAACTTGTTCTATTGTTTTTGTTTTCTGGGTAATTGAGTTCTATTGAAGGAACGGTTGTTTTTTGAGGTTGAAGGTCGAATCCAATCGAAATAATAATAACCGGCGACTGTATCTCTGTTGAGTCAGAAGCACTTTAAAATAGGATTTATATGGAACCATAATAAATCAACATAGGAATTAACAAAAATTAATGAGTGCCTGACTAATAACAAAATAGTTTCTTATAAAATAAGAAATAAGAGACAGTTACTTACCTGATGTGTGAACATCTGTCGTCGACCCACCGTCGTTGAATGCAAAACCTGAAAGAAAGAGAAATAGTTTAGTGGAAAAAAAGAATTGTTTGATTATTATTGTTGAAATGGCATATGCTTGAAGAAAGAATAAGAAGTAACTGAAATACAAGTAAATAAATGTTGTGTTATCTTTAAAACGTACCTGCTGAGTCTGTGTCGTGTTCTGTGTGCTGCCTGGTGCCCATTTCTCCCAGAGCGACCTAGAGCTTCTGTGACCCCGGTCCATAGATAAAGGTGATCTACTCTCTCTTAACTGAATTAGAGAGGTGTGCTCATTCTGAACCGACATTAGTGTTACATAATTGGCGAGTACAGCCAGGAGAAATTGGGTTTATCGAGCAGCACTGGTGACGACACAGAAATACCAAAACCAAAATGGATTTTATCAAGTCCGCTAATATTACAGTCCAAAACTCTATTATTATTAGTGGGTCTCCTGATGCAGAATCTGACAAGGAATTAGTTAAGCATCTGGAACAATATGGCTCTATCGCTAGGTTCATTAGCATAGATGCACCTAATACAAAGTTTCACGAACACGTAGTAGTTGAATACACTGACGACACAGCAATGCATTCGCTCAAGCCTTTGTTGCCAGGCACATTCCGGCACCAGTGTGAAGGAGGAGCCTGCTACAACCTGAGAGCGCTGGTGGATGTATATGCCCCTGAAGTAAGTGACATCACGACAAAGACCTACATTGAACAGCTGGAGGCAGTTGCACAAGCAACCGGTAAGACGCTGGAAGAAGTCCTTGCCGCAGAACTCTCAAAGCTCAACGCAGCCATCCGTACTGTCACCACCAGTCGGACAGCTCCTGAATCTGAAACAGAACCCACTCAAAGTGTGATAAAGCCAGCACATGTCCCAGCCGACAGTGGTACAATTCCTTCTGAGCCTCAGTCTACGCTAACCTCTCCGAACATCGACCATGACCCAGCAGTCCATTCCTTTCCTCACACAGCTGCTCCACCTCCTAACTGGACTCAAGCACCACCCTCTGTCGCTGCAAATTTGGCCTTTGCTCCAAGGGCTGAAGAAAACTCAAATTCACACTTCTTGACGGGAGTACAGAGCTCTCCCAGTCCCAACTTCAGGCTCACTGATGTCAACCCCCCTGAAATACAAAGAGTCGTGGTCGAACATATTGTAAGAAATGCAGATGTTTCTTCATCAGTTCACTCATCTAACAGACTTCGATCTTTCTCTGGGAAGAGCCCACACCCCAACAGCGAAGTGGATTACGACACTTGGAGAGCAAATGTTGAGCTCATTCTCAAAGATCCAGCCATATCAGATCTACACAGAGTAAGGAAAATACTGGAAAGCCTCCTATCACCAGCAGCTGATGTAGTGAAACAGTTAGGCCCCCACGCTTCTCCCACAGACTACTTGCAGCTGTTGGATTCTGCTTTTGGCACTGTTGATGATGGCGAAGAGCTTTTCGCCAAATTCATGAACACACTTCAGGATGCTGGGGAAAAGCCCTCCCACTACCTGAATCGTCTGCAAGTGATTCTCAGCCAGGCTGTGAAAAGAGGGGGTGTGGCCTCCGCCGAACAGGATGACAACCTCCGGAGGCAGTTTTGTAGAGGTTGCTGGGACAGCACCATGCTTACTGATCTCCATTTGGAACAGAGAAAACACAACCCTCCATCCTTTCCAGAATTGCTCTTACTTCTGCGCACAGAAGAAGACAGACAGGCTGCAAAGGCTGTTCGCATGAGGCAACACCTTGGGGTCCCCAAGCAACGAGCTGCAACACACCTTCAGTGTGCCTGCGTCCAGGAGAAAGAAAAGAGCACAGCCTCACAGCAAAATAACCAGACAGTGGATACACTGTGCGACACCCAGAACCTAAAAAGAGAAGTGGCTGGGCTCCAAAGTCAAATGGCCAACCTGAAAACACAGAACCGCCAGACATCCAGATCCCAGATTAGCCCCTCCCAGTGTGACCCTCTCGTCCAAGACCTACAGAGACAACTAGCCGACCTACAGAGTCAGATAACCGCTCTAAAGTCCCAGACCCCTCCCCCTTCTGCTCCTGCCCAAACAGATTGGCGTGGGGGGCGAAGTGGCTTTTCAGTCTCCACTACAGCCAGAATGCAGAATGGAAGGCCAAGACCCTGGTATTGCTTCCGGTGCGGCCAGGATGGGCACATCGCGCCAAATTGCAGTGAGCCCCCTAATCAAGCCATGGTTGCAGAGAAGAAGCAGCAGTTAATGGAGAAACAACTTCTGTGGGAAGCCCAGAGCCGCTCTTCAAGCACACAGCCTTTAAACTAGAATCAGCTCCAGTCATGGGACTGACGGGAGCTGGAGAACATGAAAGACGTCCCAGTGGCAAGCAAAGAGCTAGCCTGAAGCAAGCCTCTCCTACTGGTTGGGGCCACCTCCCAAAAGGATTGGTAGGGACGAGATGTACTGCTAACATTCTCATAGCAGGGGAAGAATGCAATTCTCTATTGGACACAGGATCTCAAGTGACCACTGTCTCTCAGTCGTTCTACGAACAGAAGTTGAGCTCCCAGACCATCCACTCCTTAGACAACCTGCTCGAAATTGAAGGCGCTAATGGTCAAACCGTCCCCTATCTCGGCTACATTGAGACCAGTATAACCTTCCCAAAGAGTTTCCTGGGCACTGACATTGAGGTACCTACCTTAGCTCTTGTAGTTCCAGACTGCCGTGCAACAGCCCTGTCCCCCGTGCTAATAGGCACGAACACATTGGATGTAATGTACAAGCAATACAGTGAAGCGGACAACACTCGCCATCAGCCTTCTCCATACGGCTACCGGGCAGTGCTGAAAATACTTGTCCTCAGACAGAAACAAGAAACAAATGGCTACCTTGGATCAGTGAGACTACAGGGGAAAGCATCAGAAATCATCCCAGCAGGACAGAAGGTTGTGATGGAGGGAGTGGCCAATGTTCGGGGTGTGCACACAGAGAAGTGGGCAATGATAGAACCACCATCATCATACTCCCTCCCTGGAGGCATACTAGTCACTTGTAGTCTGCTCACCCTCCCGACCAGAGCTCCCTATCGAGTGCCTGTGGTTCTAACCAATGAAACCGAGCACGACATACGGATACCACCAAGAAGTGTCTTAGCCGAGCTCAGTGCTACGCAGCAAGTACTCTCTGGAGCAGGAGAGACCAAGAGTAAAGATCCATCAACTGACCAGCCAGAACCACCACAAGTCCCTCCAACTGTGTTCAACTTGGCAGACTCCCCGATACCTGCAGAATGGAAAGAGAGGATAGAGCGGAAGTTACAAGCTATGCCAGATGTATTCTCACAACACGACTTGGACTATGGAAGGACTGACAAGGTGAAACACCACATCAACCTTCACGATGAGACCCCCTTCAAGCAGAGAGCTCGGCCCATCCACCCCCAAGATATCCAGGCTGTCCGCAAACATCTCAGAGAGCTGCTGGACGCGGGTATCATCAGGGAATCCGAGTCTTCTTTCTCCTCTCCTATTGTGGTGGTCCGAAAGAAAAATGGTGAAGTACGGCTCTGCATCGATTATCGGAGGCTAAACGCTCAGACGGTGAAAGATGCGTACGCCCTACCAAACCTTGAAGAGACCTTCACGGCAATGCACGGATCTCAATGGTTCTCCGTCCTGGATCTCAAATCTGGATACTACCAAATAGAGATGGAGGAAGAGGACAAGGCCAAGACTGCCTTTGTGTGCCCATTGGGTTTCTGGGAATTCCAGCGGATGCCTCAAGGAATCACGAACGCCCCTAGCACCTTTCAGAGGCTTATGGAGAAGTGTATGAGCGACATGAACCTGAAAGAGGCCATCGTCTTCTTAGACGACATCATCGTATTCTCAGATACCCTAGAGGAGCACGAAAGGAGATTGCTGCGAGTCCTCGACCGTCTAAGGGAGTACGGCTTGAAGTTGTCTGTGAGCAAGTGCAAGTTCTTTCAGACTTCCGTAAAATACCTGGGACACATTGTGTCGAGAGATGGTGTCAAAACAGATCCTGACAAGATCCGTGCTCTAAAGACCTGGCCTAGCCCGAAGAACTTGAAAGAACTGAGGTCCTTCTTGGGGTTCTCCGGATACTACCGGCGGTTTATCCAGGGGTACTCCGGGGTTGTCAAGCCGCTAACTGACTTAACTGTTGGTTACCCACCTCTGAGAAAGACCAAGAGACCAAAGAAGAAAACTGGGAACGATCAGCCCCTGCAGTATCATCACCCAAAAGATCTCTTCAATGACCGCTGGACTCCGGCATGCCAGTGTGCCTTCGACACAGTAATCGACAGGCTCACTACTGCCCCAGTACTCGGTTTTGCTAATCCTGCGCTGCCTTACATCTTGCACACAGATGCGAGCACCACTGGCTTAGGAGCTGCACTCTACCAGGACCAGGAAGGACAGATGCGACCCATCGCATTCGCCAGCAGAGGGCTGTCTCACAGCGAAGCCCGCTATCCGGCACACAAGCTGGAGTTTTTAGCCCTGAAGTGGAGTGTGACAGAAAAATTCAGTGACTACCTGTATGGAAATCAGTTCATAGTCATCACCGACAGCAATCCACTGACCTACATACTCACCACAGCCAAGTTGGATGCTACGAGCTATCGGTGGTTGTCTGCGCTGTCTACGTTCACCTTCACACTGCAGTACCGTGCAGGGAGACAAAACCATGATGCTGATGGTCTGTCAAGACGTCCTCATGGTGACCTGATGGATGACCTTGCATCGCAGAAGGAACGTGAACGGATCCACCAATTCACCTCACGTCATACCGGTGATAGTGAGAATCTCATCCAGGTGGAACCTGAAGTGGTCCAAGCAGTCTGCGGCCGACATCTACTACGACATGATCCAGACAATGAATCCAGTGACCCCTTCTTTGCATTAGTCGAGTCCCTGGCTATGCATGCAGATGCTGTTCCTGTCATCTTTGGAGAAGAGGAAGGAGCTGAGGGAACGGCCACCATTCAGCACCTGTCCAAGGAGGAGTTGAGAGAAAAGCAGACGGCTGACCCTAGCATCAGAGAGGTCATATTACAACTAGAGACTGGACAGAAACCCCCACCAACTCTGCGACAAGAACTCCCAGAGCTTCCGCTGCTGTTGAGAGAGTTACCTCGTCTGGAGATGAAAGAGAACGTTCTGTACAGGAAGAGGAAAGAGGAAGGACACACAACCTTCCAGCTGGTTCTACCCAAAGAACTGAGACAAACAGCCATGAAAAGCTTACATGATGACATGGGTCACTTAGGGATAGAGAGGACGACTGATCTCCTGCGATCCAGGTTCTACTGGCCAAAGATGGCTGCTGAAGTGGAAGCGAGGGTGAAGACATGCGACCGCTGCATCCGGAGGAAGGCTCCACCTCAGAAGGCCGCACCGCTTGTCAACATCCAAGTCACTCGCCCATTAGAATTGGTCTGTATGGACTTCCTCTCAATTGAACCTGACAGAAGCAACACGACCAATGTCCTGGTGATTACAGACCACTACACTAAATATGCAGTGGCTGTACCCACACCCAACCAGAAAGCTCGTACCGTGGCCAAGTGTCTTTGGGAAAACTTCATCATCCACTACGGTATCCCAGAGCGCTTACACAGTGATCAAGGGCCCGACTTTGAATCAAAGACAATAAAAGAGCTGTGCGAAGTGGCAGGGATTCGGAAGGTCAGGACAACACCTTACCATCCCAGGGGAAACCCTGTCGAAAGATTCAACCGAACACTCCTGAGTATGTTGGGCACTTTAAAAGAGCAAGACAAAGCGCATTGGCGTGATTTTGTACGCCCATTGGTGCATGCCTACAATTGTACCAAAAGTGAAGTCACCGGATTCAGCCCCTACGAGCTAATGTTTGGGAGGCAACCGAGATTGCCCATCGACCTGGCGTTTGGTGTCCCACTCAGAGAGCATTCCCAAACATCCCACTCGGAGTACGTACGCAATTTGAGAGCACACTTGGAGGAGAGCTATAAGCTAGCAACCAGCAATGCCGCCAAAAATGCTGCAAGGAACAAAGTCAGATTTGATCGGCACATCACAGAGTCTGCACTCGAAGTTGGTGACCGTGTGTTGGTGAGGAGTGTTCGTCTCCGCGGGAAACACAAACTCGCTGATAAGTGGGAGGCCGAGATTCATGTGGTGACCAAACGTGCTGGTGATCTTCCAGTGTACACGGTGAAACCCGAGAACCAAAGTGGACCTCTGAGAACATTACACAGAGACCTCTTGCTCCCTTGCGGATTCCTCCCTTCAATGAATGACTGCTCTCTCCCACCCGAGCCAGTCTCACGCAGAAGGACGCGTCAGAACACGCGCTTGGAATCTGCTGCACGAGATGCAGAGGGAGATGTGGACCACTGTGAGTCAGATGAAGATGTCACTGTGTCCTGGAATGTAGACCCTACGAGGGTGGAAAGTGACTGGCCATCATGCCCAAATGAGCTAAATGGGAATACTCACCTCACGAGGGATCAAGGATTGAACGGAAACTCTCCTGAGTCTCACCCATTTGCATCTCCAGCTGAGCAAATCCCTCAAAGAACAGAAGCAGACCCTCTGGCAGAGTGCTCTGTAGGCGCAGGCGCGACTGAAAAAGAAAACTCACCTGAAGAGGAACCTGAAAAAGAAAACTCACCTGAAGAGGAACCTGAAAAAGAAAACTCACCTGAGGAGGAACCTGAAAAAGAAAACTCACCTGAAGAGGAACCTGAAAAAGAAAACTCACCTGAAGAGGAACCTGAGAAAGAAAACTCACCTGAAATGGGATCTGAAGAAGAGGCTTTATCTGAAGCAGAAGTGGAAGAGGAGGATATGTCTGGAACAAGGTCAGAACAAAGACACGCCACAGGGAGACTTCCCGACCTCCCAGTTAATGTGCCCAGTATCATGGAGGAGGCCCTTCCAGTATTCTCCGACATGTCTGACAGCGATGAAGATTCACGGACGGCAGTGAACGAAGCTTCCAAGCCTGGAGTTGCCGAAGACCAAAATGGGGAAGATGCTTCTCGCAGACATTCCAGTAGACAAATTGTCCCCCCAGAAAGATTGCACTACACCCAATTAGGGAACCCCCTTGTGTCTATTGTGCAGTCACTCCTTCAAGGTTTAAGTGTGGCTTTCACAGAATCACTACAAGGTCAAACTTACACTGAACACAACTCTGAAAGTACTCCTTCAGTCGTGGTTAAACAGCCGACTAGGTGTAACGAGACGTACACACCTTTGAGAAGGGAGTGTGTAACCCAGGTTACCAGAACCGTTTAATGTGTCTTAATATAATAAATTATACTGTGAATATAACATAATATAAACAGTGAATATAATGGGAGGACTCTTATTTTGAAAGCATATCAGAAGGTGAAAAGGTAAATTTTGGTTGGAGGACTCTTATTTTGAAAGTACATCAGATGCTACGCAGCATCCGCCAGTTTAGCTGAGGTGACGGTGAAAATACCTAGCGTTTCCTTTTCCTACCTGAACGAATATCAAACAAGACGTGTGTTGACACCGGAGAACAGAAATACGTGTTGAGACATAGAACACAGAGACACGTGTAAGTAAAATATGTGTGTGCTTACCGATAATTAACTGTTATCTCTCTGAAACCGTCAGTAAAGAAAATTATTGTCCCCCGACCAGATTCATTGCTGCTAAATAGCGACCTGTGGTAGTGACCATCACGCTGCCATTTGCCGAAAGCCGATTCTTGGTGAGTTCCTCCCGACATGAAAAAGTGCTATGACAGCTTGCTGTAATGATAATATGAAGCTAGCAGACTGAAAACATGCTGACTCGATGCAATAGTGCTACAAACATTAGCAACACGGATTAGCATCCACCACGCTACCGTGGCTAGCACATTAACGTGCTGAACGTGCAAACCCTCAGCTAACATGGGTGAGAGTCACCCGGTGGTTTTAATGGATGCGTAGAGCAGCCATGACGCATCGCGTGTAGCGTTATTCTTTTGATTACCTCAATCAGTGTTTATTTCTGCAGTGTAAAGCCTGCTAGTGTTAAGCTGTAGCTGTTGCAGTGTGTTTAATGCACACCAGTGGTGATACAGTATACTGTAGCTTTTAGGTCAAGGAAATTGAGTTACTGAAATGAATGCACTTGAACTGATGTCACTTTGTATATTCTGTTAGCCATACTGTAATACTATGTTTCATGTAATTGCTATCTAAAATGTATTTTGATGCTGAATGGAAAAGAAAAGAGAAAATGACATGACAGATGGTTAAAGGAGTGATGACAATTTTATTTGTTATTTGATGTAACGTTTTATTTGGCTTAATGGTTACACATTGCACATTAGAGTCCACACAGGAGAGAAAACATTTATTTTGATCCGTTAAGTGACACTTTTCCTGGTTTTGTGGGTTCAAGGCCAGGTCCTCCTTCTCCTCCCCCTCCCCCTTGGTCCTTGTTCCCGTTTCCTGTCCGTCCTTGTTGTCAGCGTCTGAATCCACCAGACCCCGGATTCCCCAGCCCGGCTTGCTTCCCGTGGAGAGAGGTGCAGCTGGTTCTTGGGGTGGCGAGCCTAAGCCCTGAACCGGATCGAGAGAAAGGAGAGATGCTCGAATTATCCATTGTCAACTAAGTGGTAGGACAATCGTATCTATTGCCCCACGGATTTCATGGAGTTTCTAACACAGTGGTAGGACAATCGTATCCATTGCCCCACATTGCCCCACACATTCAAACCCACGGAGCTTCCATCACAGTGGGGAAGACAATATCCCCCTTGCACTTTTCCATTCAAAGGATAACTGTCCGAGTCGAACTGATCTCGTGGATCCGAACTAGAGAACAGAGCACATGTAGAATGTTTTTGTTGTTGTTCTGAATCTCGATAATTGTTTATAATAATTGTGATTTATTTCGATTGTCCATTGTGAGTATTGCTCTGTGTGCATTTGATAGTGCTCACCTGATTTGAACGTGAGTTATTGATTTGTTTTCTAAGTACTTTAATAGAACCTGAACCTTAGCAGTGTTAAACTAGTTTTCTATTTTTATATACAGCTGTGTCTTGCTGAAATACACAGTAATGCAACCAGAGCAATACTATGGAATTCCTGAAGGGAACTTGTTCTATTGTTTTTGTTTTCTGGGTAATTGAGTTCTATTGAAGGAACGGTTGTTTTTTGAGGTTGAAGGTCGAATCCAATCGAAATAATAATAACCGGCGACTGTATCTCTGTTGAGTCAGAAGCACTTTAAAATAGGATTTATATGGAACCATAATAAATCAACATAGGAATTAACAAAAATTAATGAGTGCCTGACTAATAACAAAATAGTTTCTTATAAAATAAGAAATAAGAGACAGTTACTTACCTGATGTGTGAACATCTGTCGTCGACCCACCGTCGTTGAATGCAAAACCTGAAAGAAAGAGAAATAGTTTAGTGGAAAAAAAGAATTGTTTGATTATTATTGTTGAAATGGCATATGCTTGAAGAAAGAATAAGAAGTAACTGAAATACAAGTAAATAAATGTTGTGTTATCTTTAAAACGTACCTGCTGAGTCTGTGTCGTGTTCTGTGTGCTGCCTGGTGCCCATTTCTCCCAGAGCGACCTAGAGCTTCTGTGACCCCGGTCCATAGATAAAGGTGATCTACTCTCTCTTAACTGAATTAGAGAGGTGTGCTCATTCTGAACCGACATTAGTGTTACACATGACTTCTCCATTACTTTTCATAGCCAAGCATTTTGATGAATCAAATACTGTATTTCTTCCTGGTTTGTTCAGAAAAGTTCTATAAGTGGTCAACAGTCTGGGGTTTCACTACAGTAAAGCTTGCTGTGTACAAAACCACCATCTGATGCAATAAATGTGTGAAATGGCCCTTCACCATTGGCTTTCCTACTTAAGTTGCACAGCTAGCTCCTCCTGTTGGTTGTTCCATGTAAGCGCATGGAGAGCCAGGGTGGTTTGCCTGGTATGGTTGTTTTGGGGGGTCTTTGCTGCTGCTCTCCAGAGCCATACCACCAAATATAACTATTGCATATGGGAATAAAAGTTATAGTGGTCCTGACAGAATTATAATACATTCTGGTATTTTGCTAATGAAAGAAGAAGAGAACTACTGCATCATGGTTGTATGCCTCTGCCAACGAGTCAGCAGTCTACTCTACATAAATCATACCAGCACAAATACCTTGAAGCCCACAGCACAGTGGTGTGGCCATTCATGGCACTTCAGGCAATGTTTGGGAGTACCTCAACAACACGGCAAATGGTCTTACCAGTACCCCAAAACCACCCACATCCCCCCAACTACTCCCCCTACCCACCCCTCGAAGCCTGACTCTCCTCTTCCTATCCCTAGCTATGGCCCCTTTCCCTTAGCACCACCCCTTTCCCTCACCAAGGTCCTTCCCATCACCCACACCCCCCTAGGCATTCCCCAACCCACCCCTCGAATTGCGACTCTCTAGGACCTTCGAAATCGTAGCTACAGCCCCTTTTCTCCAGCCCTGCCCCCCTTCCTTGACCCACACCCACACACCCACTCCCACCACCCATCGGACGGACAGACGTACGGACAACCTGAAAACATAATGCCTCCGACCACAGCTATCACCGGGCGGAGGCATAAAAATAAATAACAAAACCATTAAACCAGTTATTAAACTATCTAGTTGTCCTTAACTCATTGAGTGCCAATGACGTCGATCGGCGTCAAATCGAATAGTAACGTAGAGTGCCAATGACGTCGATCGGCGTCAAATGCGTTTTTTGACGGTGGGACGTGGATCAAAGCCTCATGCATCTCCTGTGAAAGTTTGGGGGATTTTGAATGTGTATAACCTATTTTACGGGCCCATTAGGTGGCGACAGTGCTCTCCAGATTAGAGAAAGTTGAGGAAAAACAGCAGAAAAAGCCGTGATGAAACCATTCTCATGAGAATGGTTTGGCTTTTCGGTGTGTCGCGCTGGGAGCCGGCGCACAACGGCGGGGCGCTCCGAAAATAGACTCTGGGTGCAGCACACTTTGAAACACGCAGCAGAAAGCCCAGAAAGCCCAGAATCGGACGCAGCTTCATCCCAGCTCACAACCGAAACCCCAGAAACGAGCGAGCCCGATCCAGACTCCCCCGACGAGCGGCCGCCATCCAGGCAGCAGAGACTTGCCTGACACACGCAGCAGAGCGAGCAGAGCCACCAGAGACACACCCACGGAGGAGGAGTTTGCACTTGAGGGGGGTGGGGGTGCTGTTATATTGAAGGAAATTACTGTTCAGATGTTTCAGGTCAGAAAATATTAGCTTCAGAGTCCGTGATTTGCTTGAAATGCTTCATTTCACAAAAGGCTCATTATCTCTGCTTCTAGATGGAAACTATTTTTGCTGAAATCAACCTATCTTCTCCGGCTGATAACTAAAGAACGGAAAATGATATCAATAAACTTTTTTTTGCTGATGATACAATAGAGTCTCATCGTTCTTTGTGCGTGTTCGGTGTTTACATAGTAATATCACACAATATTCTGTGGGCCTCGAGAAATCACTGAAAACGCTCTGAAACGGCTGGCACGAGCATCCGTTTTCCAAAAGTGGCTGGCACTCAATGAGTTAACATCTATTTTGTACTTTTGTTAAGCTGTCATGATGTTAGCCATGTTTGACTCAAGATATTTTGCCATCTCTACTGGCAACACACTGTAAAAAGGTAAGAAGGGTCATTCTGTAGTGCTAAAAGTGAGATGGCTATAACCCCGATGGCCGGTGTGCATCTTCAGCCCACGACAACAATGCTCCAATTGGAACACATTATGAAAGACCAGAACAAGGCTTACTCCTCATGGGGCTACTGTCGCCCCACTCAAAGGTGTGGGCCCTCCTGAGTGCCTCCCTCTGCCCCTGGCTCTCCTCCACCAGAGGTTTGTGATCCCTCATCCCTGACAGCAGGTTCTTTAGGTTTTCCACTGTGGACAGAGCACAAAACATGCCTGATGTCAGACTAAATTCTCAACTCGTTACACTCCATTTCCATCTTCAGAGTAGCCAAAACGCAACTATGTGGAGAGAATGGGCGGGTTCGAAGGTCTGGACCCAGGCAAGACAAAACAATGGAACCTGCACTGAATACAGCAATAATCCATAACATTTTGGCGCTGCTGTCTGTTAGCCTGGGTAAACCCAGCCTCCACGTGACCTGCTCTCAGACCTGCTCTCAGTCTGTAGTGACTGAGAGCAGGTCTGAGAGCAGGTCACGTGGAGGCTGGGTTTATTCAGGCTAGCTGTCTGTGTCATGACTAACCCAGGTGGGTGAAATCATCAGCGATGTCACATATAACAGTATGCTGACTTTTTTCTCTGAATTCTGACTTTAATCTCGGAAATCAGACTTTTTTTTCCTCTGAATTCTGACATTAAAATCTGAATGCTGACTTTTTTCTCAGATTTCTGACTTTAATCTGAGAATGAGAGTTTAATCTCAGAATCCAGATTTTTTCCCTCAGAATCCTGACTTTTTCTCTCTTTTTTCAGAATTCTAACTTTATTTTCAGAATTCTGACTTTATTCTCAGAATCCTGACGAGTGTGGTGCAGGTAAAAAAAAAAAAAATTACAGTTAGCACTCTTCTTATGATTCTTATGAAAATACCCCCAAAAAACAAAAACAAAATTAAAACATGCCACCAGGGCGGAAATATGGAGAAAAAGGTGGCATTATAATGCCTCTCAGCAAATCTGAATTGAAAGTTGTGCTCCAAGTTGTCTTGAATGTGGTAAAACTACTTGAAAGCCATGGAGTGACCTGTATACCAGGGATGAGACAATAACCAGTATAATAATAATGACAATTATTATAAAAAACAACAACAACAGACAATAAAAAGTATTACTATATGCTGTGGTAAAAAAGAAAGTTACCTTGATCGCCGCAACTCTCGTCTGTCATCTTTGATGCCCTCTAATACATTGTTATATCAATTGTCATGTGCTGACTGGAGGATGCAGGCCAGTAACGCATTATTATTATTATCTCCGCCAGGGGATAATTTGTCCGGTCATGTGTGTCCGTGCGACATGTGTGAGTGCATGTGTTCCCTGTTGCTCTGTAGATAGAGCATTGCTGGGAGCAGTGGCGATTCTAGTAGTAGGGGCCCTAGGCAAAAATTCCCTGGGGCCCTTCCATTCTCATCACCATCATTTTATTAATAACCTGACACGAAAAATACATATAATTAGAATTCCTCAAGTTCCTAGGACATATTTTATTAGCCTATTCATAACTTCCATACATGGTGCAAAGTTAACTTTTTTGTCCACCGGCCAAATGTCTAGTGAATCTTCAAATGTTACCAGCCACTCAATGGATTAGCATTGTTTGTTTTTGGCTGGTGGTGAGTGAATCAAATCTACCTACCAGCCACTTGCAGATTTATATTTTATTACCAGCATTTGGCTGGTGAGTCGTGACTGGTGCTAATTGTGTGCCCTGTTTTCATAGCAATTAATAGCTTAACTATTAGCTTAGCGGTTAACTAAAAAAAAAAAAAAGTGACACCATTGCTAGCTGAATTTATTCAAGTAGCCTATCTCCCCATAGGTTGCTATACTAAAATAACAGTTATCTGCCTAATCAGTATCTGCTCCACTTGTTTTTTCCCCACATCCTCTTTTGTCTCTTTCGTTTTGACTTCCAGATAAATTCATTTACTTCATTCACTTTCGATTCAAGTGAATACGTGAATCATGCAAGTTTGATGGGAATGAGTCACATACTTGACTTGAATTGAAAGTGAAAGTGAATTCACGTCATTCAAAATTGGCCAGGGGATGACATGGAGCCCCTTTAGGGAGGTTTCAATGCCATTGCAAATTTTCCATTGGTTCTTTAATGGATAGGGGTTTGTGATTACTGCTGTGGAGTAAAGTTGGTCAGGCCTCAGGGGGCCCTAACGGACTGGGGCCCCAAGCAGTTGCCTGCCTTGCCTGTTCACAAGCTGCCCCTCTGGCTGGGAGGCAGTGTGGGGAGGCGGCCACGGGCAGCTCATTCGCAGCAGACAGAGAAGCTGAGGCATTTAAAAGTTATAACATGACTTCAGCCCAAACCCAGTTACAAACAACAAACAAATTGTTAGCCTCTATTGCCTCTATTGCCTCTAATATAGGCAATATAGGCAATCATGCTATGCTATGAGTAGCTATGCTACTATTATATGCGTGTGTAGTCATGTTTCTTATATAGTCTATTATGCAAACCCAATGAGTCCTCTATAAGTTTTTGGCTCTTTTTGCAACTGCTGCGCATGTTGCTTAATGCACTTTTTATAGCCTACCCTTTTTTTAAGTTTTGTTGTGATGCTTTTAAATGTCCATTTTATTCTCTTCTTTTATTCTTTTATTTTCCTGTCAACCATTTTATGTGAAGCACTTTGAATTGCCTCTGTGTATGAAATGTGCTATACAAATAAACTTGACTTGACTTGACTCTGAGGCTAACGAAATGTGAATGTCTGAGTTTCTTTTGAGCACACCATGTGAAATTACTATCTCTCGCCTCGCCTCCGTTCGTGTGTCACACTCTCGCAGCACCACTGAGAAGCAACAGAGAGAAACGATTCGCTTATTTGATTGGCCGAGTAGCATCATGTGTGATGATTTACAGCGCGTGCATTTGTGACAGGATGACAGATATGAAGAAGATGTTTAGATGTTTATGTTCATTGTTATGTTATATTTACCTTGGGGGACCAACTTTTATTTAGTTACGGCACTAACAAACATTCAGTATACATTGTTGTTGATAATGCACTACCGGATTTACGCCACAAGGCGGCACCTGTGAGCAAGTGATAACTGTTTGAACGAGATACGGGAGAAGAAGAGTTGTTTCAGTAGAAGAAGAGTTGTTGTTTTTCCGGTGTGAAGCAGTAGAATGCTAGCTGTAGCAACAGGCAGCAGCAGTGGTCGAGCAGCAGAGTACAAGAGGGGAATAGACGCTGTTTTGTGTTAATTTTGTTGCCAACTGAAGTAATAAAACCCCCCTTGGGACGAAACTCAAGTCCAGTGTCCGCCTCGAATCTCTGGCTGCAACATATTTGGCGAGCCCAGCCAGGAGAAGAGTTTTACGTGCGGGTGCGTCCGCCATTAGCTTACCGACACCCGACGGAGAAAGAGG
Source organism: Poromitra crassiceps (assembly GCF_964638095.1). Classification (NCBI taxonomy): domain Eukaryota; kingdom Metazoa; phylum Chordata; class Actinopteri; order Beryciformes; family Melamphaidae; genus Poromitra; species Poromitra crassiceps. The sequence continues at coordinate 27,735,640 of NC_139635.1, read as the reverse complement.
ACTTTTCTCCTGAGACGAACCTGAAAAAAAAGAGAGAGAAAAGAAGCGCGATTCGGTGATTAGCTGCACTCAATTCAAGATGGAGTTGGAGACCGTTCTAGACCACGCCACCACCACGCTGTGCCAACTAAGCCGGGACCGGATAGTGGAGGTCTGTGAATATCTCAAATGCATTGAAGATGTTGAGGCTGCTGCTAATAAGAGCCGACGAGCACTCGTTAAAATTGCAGAAAATAAGTTGGATGTTATTGAACAAGATGAAGAGCCGAAGGAAGCAATTCGGATCATTACTGAACTGATAAGTTTCATGGAAGATATGATGACAGAGGGAGGAGATGAGCGGGAGCGTCGCCAGCAAACAGAGATGAAAAAATACTTTGAGCTGCAGCAGTCACGCAAAGATTTAGATGACGAAATAAAAATGCTTGGTGAAAAATTGAACATTTCTGATGCCAAAGTAAACCCCATCCAGAACCTGTCATCAACCAGGGTGCCAGAAGTAACCATACGCAGGGAGTTCCGCATCTGTGGCCAAATCGGTGAGGGAGGACAGCGTGACAAGCTCTCATTCACCAACCTGATCCACCAGATGGAGAACGGGCTCCGCAAGGGTCATGGTGAGTCAGAAGTAATTGAGGCTGTGATAAGGGCCATCAGCCCAGGCCTAAAACTGCGTGACATGCTCGAGATAAAAAGTGATTTGACCCTGGCCCAGCTAAAAATCATATTAAAGGGACATTACAAAGAAGATGACACATCAGACCTGTACCAAAAACTGATCAATATTTCCCAGGAGCCAAGAGAGTCAGCACAAGACTTCCTGTTCAGAGCTATTGAACTAAAAGACAGACTTCTTTTTGCATCAAAGGGGGAAGAGGCAGATGAACACATTAGTGCAGATCTAGTCAAAAAGAAGTTCCTGAGGTCAGTTGGTACAGGTCTGCTCAATGACAATATCAAGTATCAGATCAAGCCCTTCCTTGATAACCCGGACGTGACAGATGAAACCCTGATTGAAAAATTAAATGAAGCAGCTAACCTTGATGCTGAGAGGCTAAATAAGCTCAAGAGGAACAACACCAAGACACCCAGAGTGAATGAGCTGCAGACAACCAGCGAGACGTGGGACCGTCCACAGGACTCTTCAACCCAGAACAAACAGCCGACGAGGGACATCAAAGAGCTTTCCAAGGAGAAGACAAAGGCAGCTCATCCCCCACCTGAGCCGGAGATGCACACCCTGGTGAGAGAGCTGAAAATGGAGGTAGCTGAGATGAGACAAATGGTGCTTGCTTCCATGAGCACTGGCAAGCCGCAGACCTCCAGGCAAACAACAGGGAGCAAGGACACTTGGAAAAGAGGCTGCAGGGCCTGCCAGGACAAAGGAGAGGGAGGAAGCTGCAGTCACTGCTTCAAGTGTGGTCAGCCAGGTCACATCTCCAGAGGATGCAGAGCTCCGCGTCAGGTGCAGGGAAACTTCGGAGGGTTGCTGCCGAGGGACCAGCAGTGACCCAGCAACGACCACCAGAGTCCCGCCGCTGCCACTACTGTCTACAAGAGGAAAGCACAGACAGACGGTTCCAGACATGTGCAGGTTGTTCAACCATAGTATATTGCTCCAAAGCGTGTCAGAAGTCTCAATGGCAGGAACACAAACCTCTGTGTAGAGCAGTCAGGCTAGTTGAGCAACACTTAGTGGAGGAAGAGGCACATCAAAATAAAATACCAGAGTCATGCAAAGTTGATTACCTTTCAGCAAAACAAGGAAAACGGCTTATTAAACTAATAGGGAAACGTAAAATGGTGAAATGTACCTTTGATAACGTACCAGTGACAGCACTTTGGGATACAGGCGCTCAGGCAACGGTAATAAATAACAACTGGCGAGCAGAGCACCTCCCAAACAGCACTATCAGAGCCATAGAGGAACTATTAGGGCCAGAACCACTGAATGGACTTGCCGCAAACCAGACTGAGATTCCATTTATGGGGTGGGTACCTGTAGAGTTTAAACTTGGTGGGTCAGAGACCTCCAGTGCTAGCCTGCTAGTACCAGTATTGGTTTCCAGTGATCCCAATGTGGCAGAGGATCCTATCATTGGCTTTAATGTAATAGAGGAAGTGATCAAGGAACAGCTTAAACAACAGCAGGGCGTTACAGCAAGTGACTGTGCCACAGAAATTGTAACGGGTGCTTTTGACATTAACTCTTGTGACGCAAAGACCTTTATTCAGCTAATGCACACTCACCAAGCCACTAGTGAGGGGACCATAGTGAAAACAGGAAAGGGTAGAGCTGTCTTACACCCAGGTGAAGTCACTACAGTTAGGTGTCGCGCACACACACAGACTGAGAATGATACGGTAATGCTGTTCTGCCCCAGTATGGACACAAGTCTACCAGAGGGGTTACACATTCAGGAGGTACTCTTCACCATGAAAAGGGGAAACTCTGCCACTGTCCCCATCTCTGTAATTAACACCACAGGGCACAGTATCACACTGAGCCCACGTCTTAGCCTGGGACACATAGAGAGCGTTAAAGCTGTGTACCCAGCAGCAGTCGAACCCGTGACACAAGGACAACCACAAATAAGCCCCGACAAAACGACACAAATAGACACAGACTGTTCAGACAAAACGACACAAATAGACACAGACTGTTCAGACATAACATGTCCCACTACAGACTGTAGTGAAGCTTGGGATCCCCCTGTAGTATTAGATCACTTAACTAGTGAGCAGCAGGCCCTAGTAAGAGACATGCTTAGGGAGGAATGTAAAGCCTTTAGTCGAGATGATAATGATGTAGGTTGTATACCTTCACTCCGAATGCACATCACCCTGAATGACCAGACACCGGTCCAAAAAACATATATCAGTGTGCCCAAGCCGTTACATCAGGAGGTAAAGGAGTATTTGCAGGACTTGATCAACAGGGGCTGGATTACAAAATCAAAGTCATCTTACTCGTCACCCATAGTGTGTGTAAGAAAAAAATCTGGTGATCTGAGACTCTGCATCGACTACCGTGAGCTAAATCGGAAGTCAGTGCCTGATAGACACCCTATTCCTAGGATACAAGACATGTTGGACAGTCTCTGTGGGAGCTCATGGTTTTCTGTATTAGATCAAGGCAAGGCGTACCACCAAGGCTTTGTAGATGAGGAAAGTCAGCCTCTCACCGCCTTCATCACGCCTTGGGGTTTATACCAATGGGTGAGGATCCCGTTCGGCCTGAGTTCAGCGCCGGCTGAATTTCAAAGGAGTATGGAGGAGTGTTTGTGGGGTTTGCGTGATGACATTTGCCTGCCTTACCTTGATGATAATTTAGTTCACAGTAAATCCTTCAAAGACCATGTAGACCACGTAAAAACAGTCTTGCAACGATATCAGCGACATGGGGTAAAGCTCACGCCAAAGAAATGTGGACTGTTTATGGCCAAAATTAGATTTTTGGGGAGGGTAGTGTCTGAAGAGGGTCACAGTATGGACCCAGCGGAGGTAGCCCCCGTACAGGCACTAAAAGAAAGACATCCTAGCACAGTGGGGGAAGTCAGGCAGATTTTAGGTTTCCTGTCCTACTACAGAGCATATATTAAAGACTTTTCTTCTATAGCGAAGCCCTTGTATGAACTGATAGCAGCCCCACCCACTGACTCCACTCCATCTCGAAGCCCCAGAGGATCTAAGAAGAGGAAAATAAAGAAAGGAAAGCAAGGACAGTTGCCCTCAACCACACCAGTCACATGGACTGACAGTCATCACCAGGTCCTGAGCCATCTAGTAGATAAACTCTCCAACCCTCCCATCCTAGGCTATCCAGACCTAAATGAACCGTTTGTCCTGCACACTGACGCTTCTCAGGCAGGACTGGGAGCCGTGCTATACCAGCGCAGCCAGGGCAAGCTGAAGGTAATAGCCTATGGGTCCAGAACGCTCACCCCCCCAGAGAGAAACTACAACCTGCACTCGGGTAAGCTAGAGTTTCTGGCTCTTAAGTGGGCTATCTGCGAGCGTTTTAGAGACTATCTCTTCCATGCCCCTTCTTTTGTCGTATACACCGATAATAACCCGCTCACGTATATATTGACAACAGCCAAGTTAAATGCTGTAGGACAGAGGTGGGTAGCTGAATTAGCAGATTTTAATTTCACAATAAAATACAGGCCAGGCAAAGCGAATGCAGATGCAGACTGCTTATCAAGATTGCCAATTGATTTTGAGAACTACATAGGCCAGTGCACACAGTCAGTCTGTCAGGAAGCAGTCAGGGCGACAGAACAGGGCATTCTAGTACAACAACAAGAACATAGCCCACCCTTTAGTTCTGTTTCTTTTAATGCTCTTCAGGAACCAATAGAAATTGAGAACCTGCTTAACACAGTTCAACCAATATCCAGGGGCGAGATTAAAACAGCTCAGCAACAAGATCCTGTGATAGGCAAAATGTATGACTACAAAATGAGAAATAAGAGGCCTACTGCACAAGAGCTTAAGGATGAGGGTCTTGAGTTTACCGCCCTAGCCAGGGAGTGGGGTCGGTTAGAAATCAGGGCAGATGGGACCATGCATCGGAAGACTCGAACAAAAAGCCAGCTCGTGCTCCCAGACGTGTACCGCCCACTAATTTTAAATGAGCTGCATAAGAAAATGGGACATTTGGGCTCTGAAAGGACAGTGAATTTAATAAGGGACCGTTTCTTCTGGCCCAAGATGCAAAGAGACATAGAACACTTTGTGACAAACATATGTGAGTGTCTCAAGAAAAAGAAACCAAACAGACAAGCACGGGCACCCATGTTGAGTATTGAAACCACTCACCCGTTTCAGCTGGTATCAGTCGACTTCTTGCATCTAGAAGAATGTAGAGGTGGTTATGAATACATATTGGTTATAGTGGACCACTACACTCGCTTTGCCCAAGCGTATGCCACCACTAACAAGTCAGCAAAAACTGTGGCAGATAAACTGTTCAATGATTTCTGTCTCAAGTTTGGTTTCCCAGAAAAACTGCACCATGACTTGGGGGGAGAATTCCAAAACAAGCTGCTGCACCATCTGAAATCACTCTCTGGTGTCCAGGGGTCTCATACTAGTCCGTATCACCCTCAAGGGAATGGACAGACAGAGAGATTCAACAGGACTCTTCTCTCAATGTTAAGAACACTCACTGAAGAACAGAAAAGTGACTGGAAAAACCACCTCCCCAAGGTCATACACGCCTATAACTGCACAACTAACGAGTCCACGGGCTACTCTCCATTCTTTCTACTTTTTGGCAGGCCACCCAGACTGCCAGTGGACTTGCTGTTTGGCGTTGAACCTCAGGACTGTCCCGGGTCTTATCAGGAATATGTGGAGAGGTGGCGAAAGAGGATGGTTGAGGCATACGACATCGCCTCCAGAAATGCTTCCAAGTCAGCTGATAGAGGAAAGAGACAATATGACAAGAAAGTGTATGGTCCTACACTGCAAGTGGGCAGCCGTGTCCTGGTGAGAAATGTGGCTGAGAGAGGAGGACCAGGGAAAATACGCTCCTACTGGGAGGATAACATTTATGTCATCAAAAGTCAGAAAGGTGAGGACAGTCCAGTGTTTGAGGTGGAGCCAGAGCGTGGCAAAGGCAGGACAAGAATCCTTCACAGAAACATGCTGCTACCATGTGACTTCCTTCCACTCACTGATGATAAAAATGAGACTCTCATCACGAAGCGGGCGAAGAGCGGAAGTGGTAACAGAAACAGACAAACACCTGTGACAAGACACACACAACACACAGATTCTGAGGAGGAATCAGATGAGGATTTCCCGGAAGTGACATTAACCTGGCCTTCAACTGAGCCACACTCATCTGCACTTAACGCCACAGCCCCAGAGTTCTACCCGGAGAGTGAAAGTTCTGAGCCAGCACAGAGCGAGCCTCTTATTGCTGAGGAGGGACAGGAGATCCGTGAGGACAGTGCAGAGGTTGTTGTGGCAAGTGAGGTGGACAGCTCAGAGGATGAAGTCGTTGAGGAGATAGGGCGAGAGGGACTGTATCCGAGGAGACAGAGGCGACAACCCCAGACTCTCACCTATGACAGACTTGGCCAGCCAAGTTTCACAGAGAGAACGGTTTATCGAATCTCTGGCTGCAACACATTGGTCTGTGAGCTTCCTGGCAGATAAACCAGTAGTACCATAAATACTATAAAAGCATGTGCCGGTTAAAATAGAAACGCTCCGTGAAAATGTAAGTTATCAATGATTTGTAGGTTATAGGGCTCGGTCCGGATAGGACGGTGTCTCGGTCCGGATGCGGACCGGAGTCCGGACTTTGAGGATCGCCGGTATAGAGTATATAGGCTATGCAATCAGGACAAGGATCTGGAGCTCACCATAAACAACACACTAGTGAGGGATCCCACTACACTGGCATCTGGCTTGAACCACTTCTTTATTGAGTCAGTAAATGACATAGCCAAGCTCTTTCCCCCTCCTGTTTGCATGGACAGCCCTGTCAACCCCTCCCACCCAATCTTTGAGCTCACAGAAATAACTGACTTAGAAGTTGCCAAAATCATAGGTAGCCTAAGGAACTCCACAGCCAAGGACGTCTTTGGCTTCAACACCAACTTCATTAAAGAGCATAAAGACGCTCTGGTCCGCCCTATCACCCACCTGGTCAATCTGTCCATTAAACATGCAGTGGTTCCCTTGGTCTGGAAGATGGCAGTAGTCACCCCAATTTTTAAAGCTGGGAAGAAAACTGATATGTCTTTAAAAAATTATAGACCGATAAGCATTTTACCGATCATCTCAAAAATAGCTGAGAAATGGGTTGCCAAGCTTTTGGTTGAACATCTCAGCAACGAACACCCTCTGCTGCATCCCTTGCAATTTGGTTTTCGGGCCCATCACTCGACCGAGACGGCCATTTCTGTTCTAGTTGAAAAAATCAAGGGGCTTCTAGACTGCAATGCTTGTGTCAGTGCTGTCTTTTTAGATTTAAAGAGAGCATTTGATACGGTGAACCACCAAGTCCTTCTGTCCAGACTAACTCACTTTAACTTCTCCAATCATGCACTGAACTGGTTTAAATCTTATTTAGCCAACAGAACACAATGTGTAATGGTAGACGGGGCCAAGTCCTCCTATTTGGAGTGTCCAGTGGGCGTTCCCCAAGGGTCAGTCCTTGGACCACTCCTGTTCTCATTATTTATTAATAACTTGCCATATTTCTGCTCAAATCTGCACTCCCAGATACAGTATATGCGGATGATGCAGTAATTTTCACCCCTGCCAAAAACATCGCGGAGGCCTCTCGCCTCCTAACATCCGCTGCATCTGAGGTACAGAATTGGCTTTCCAAATCCTGCCTATTGTTAAACACCATGCATGATGTTCACCAAACGTCCTCATGCAGCAACCCGCTCAAATGTTTTCTTCAATGATGTAGAACTGGAATTAGTATCAGAATTTAAATACCTAGATGTGATATTAGACCCCACACTGACCTTTAAGAACCAGGTTAAAAAGGTTGCTAACTCGGTAAAATTCAACCTGCTCAACTACCGTAGTCCTCCTGGACTACTGTGTGACCAGCTGGTCTCTCACATGCACATCCACACTCAAACCACTTGAGTCAGTCTATAAAAGAGCACTAAAAGTATTTGATAAAAAACCCGTTCCTACCACTATTGTAACATCCTGGTCAAACACAACTTACTAAGTTTCAATATTCATTTCCTTTAAATATGCATGCACCGTTTCAAGGTACTAAATGGCCTTGCCCCTCCCCCGCTAAATGAGTACATCAATCAGAGACCTGTATCTGGATCCACAACCAGAACCACCAGAGCCTCAATTAGAGGCGATTGTGTTATCCCATACAGGCGCACCACCTTTGGCCAGACAGTTCTGTCTGTCAAGGGTGGCAAACTCTGGAACACAATTCCGTCGGCCATAAGGGAATGCCCAACACTAGGCATGTTTAAGGGTCAAGTGAAGAGATGGCTGAAGTCCACTCAACTATGTACTAATCACTAGGGAATAGAACAGTATGTTTATACTGTATGGATATGTGTGTTGTATCTCTGTATTTTTTATTTTTTTCTCTTATATCTGTTTGAGTATGTCTTCTTTGTAGATCTTACTTTTTAGCTGGATGTTGATCCCAAACTCAGGTTTTAGTATCAGACTGTATATTCCTGTATATTTTGTACTTTGCACTTTGTACTTAGCTATGTAGAGCTCTAATCTCAGGTTCGCACTTTGCACTTTGCATTGTGTTTACATTTTAAATATGTTATGCACTAAGTTACTTTTCCCCCTATCAGGACCATTTCTCTGCATACTTGCACTTTGTATTGTGTTTACATTTTAAATATATCTTTGTTGCACTATGTTACTTTTTACCCCTACCAGGACTCCAAGCCTGTATCATCTGGCAGGGGGACTAACAATGGGAATCAGTCCTGTGACTGCAATTGTCAAGCATTTACATTTTTTTTTAATGGTAGCTTGTAAAGCGAGTTTCAGGAGCAGAACCACACAATCAATCAGGCGTTCATAGCCACGCCTCCCCAGGTATACTCAACTTCCTATATAACCTCACCTAACCCACTGTCTCTTCTTGGCTCTTGTTCGTGCAACACACACAACAGCAACAGCCTACAAAATAACCGATCAAATAGCCCACGGCTATACTATTCTGAACACGTTTGAAATTGTCCGATCTCGGAAGCTAAGCAGTGTCGGGCCTGTTTAGTACTTGGATAGAAAGAAAGAAACGTTATCGTTACTCACCGTTGTTCAAGATGAGCTTCACCAGCGTCGCCGACGTCTTCCACATTTCCGCGTCGGACGAGGAGCTCTTTCCAGAGAGACAGCAGGACCAGATTCCGCCGAGCGGCGACCTCTTCCATGCCGAAGGCAGCCCAGCCCCGGTGGACAAGTCCCCGGCGTCAGCCACTGCCAGGCCGGCCGGCTCTGTCGCTTCCACAGTAGTAATTCCCATCGGCTCATCCCTCCACGAGCTTCGCGGCTACGTCAGCTCAACCTCCAGCGCCTCCGACGGACCCTCCACTCCCCCCCGCTCGCTTCCAATACGGGCCGGACAAGGTAGGGGTAGAGCCCCAATCAGGTCAGTCCACCGCCGTTCTCCGTCTCCTGCATGGTCTCCAACTCATGGCCGCTCCGCAGGCAGGCCCCGCCGTCACCATGCCCCGGTGAGATCCTCTGGTATGCTGATATCAGATTGGACAGTAGCCTCGCTTCAGAAAGCGCTGAGGGATGGGGGAATACATTTCTATCGTACCGATAATAAGGCTACGCTGTTTGGCCGTTTAAACCCAGCTAAACAGAGTAGCCTAGCTACTCACCATCACACCACCAGTTCATTTCCGGATGACGTCACCACGTTCGCACGTAATCCGCCGATGCCTCGCAACGTCACCACCCCATTTAAAGGGACAGTACAGACAAGAAGTGAAAGGCAGCAGAGACGCATGGATGCTTCACCAGAAGATCCTCAACGGCCCAGAATGATATTATCCAGCCCTAGACGTCTTCGCTCTCAAGCACCAGTCCGTCAAAGAAGTCCACGCAGGCAGCCCGCCCCACACCGCACCGGGATGCGATCAGGCACCGGGATAACTCCAGGCACCGGGATGTCTCCAGGCACCGGGATGTCTCCAGGCACAGGGATGTCTCCAGGCACCGGGATGCCAACGCCCTTTGTAAACTACAAACAGCACCTGCAGTATTCACAGTCTGCACTGCAGCCGATCCAGGCAGGCCTACCTGCAACCCCCGCCACCTACTCCCTCCACCCTCAGCATATGGCACCAGTGTTACCTTCACAGCCCGCCCCGGCGCAGCAGGCCGCCGCCACCTTCACGCTCGCTACTGCGGCCCCACCCGGCCATATTCCATACTCTGCTCCTTCCCGGCCTTCTCCGGTTCCTGCTTCCCTGCGCAAGCAGATTCTCGACGGTACATACGTCGATCTCGCGCTCCTCCTCCTACCGTCTCTTCATGAATCACAAGCAGGCAGGATTCTTGAAGAGCGGGACGGCACTTTGGTCCAATTGAAGCAGGGGGCGCTATCTCGTTCCAAGGAACTCACTCCCATTGAGTTTGCTTATGCCTTCTCCCTCTTCAGGGACGTCCTGTGCTCCCAGTTCCCAGCCCGCCGCTCGGAGATGGATGATTACTTGACAATCATTCTAAACTTGGCCCTCCGGTTCGGCGGGAACGGGTTCTACAAGTACCATATTCACTTCTCTTCGGACGCCGCGGCTCGTCTATCCCAGTTCAATGAGAACACTCTATGGGGCACGCTCGACACCGAGCTTTACTGTCGCATATTCGCCGATCGTGCAGCCGTGTCATGCTCCTTATGTGAGGCCCCATCCCACCCGGCCTCTACCTGTTCCATCCCCACCCATGCCTACCCTGCTCGTGCCCGTGCCGACCCGCCCCCTTCCCGACAAAGGGCCCAGACGTACTCGCGTTTCTCATCATCTGCCCCGCCGGCGCCCCTGCTCCCACAGCCTGCCCAACCCGCCTGCTCAGTCACCTTCCCCACCACCGGTGGAATCGATAGGAAAGGCAGGCCAGTCATGAACCAGGCAGGCCGCTCTATTTGTAATAACTTCAACGATGCCGGGTGCTTAATGTCACAATGCAGATTTCTGCACGTCTGCTCTTTCTGCGGCGGCGGCCATGCTCGCTCGGCATGCCCCCATAACCCTACTACACAAAAGCTAGGTAAGCATCTTTCCACCCCAGTCAACATCCCTGCCCTGGCGACAGCGCTCAAAGGCCACCCCGACCCGGCCTTCGTTACATTCCTAGTGGACGGATTCCGAAACGGCTTCCATCCAGGGATCTCTGTGTTGCCATCAGTCTCCTTCGAATGTGAAAACCTCAGGTCTGCCACCAACGAGCCTGAGGTAGTAGATAGATTGCTGGCCAAGGAGGTCAAGGAGGGTTTCATGATTGGCCCGTTTGCCCACCCTCCCTTCCCGGACTTCCGGATCAGCCCCCTCGGCATAGCGACAAGGAAGTACTCCGGAAAACAGCGAATAATAATAGACCTTTCAGCGCCCCACGGCAAAAGTGTGCCAAGCATCAATAGTTTGATACCGAGCGAGGACTTCTCCCTCCAGTACACGACGGTGAACCACGCCATCGCTCTCATTAAGCTCGCCGGCAGAGAGTCGTGGCTTTCCAAGGCCGACATCACGAGCGCTTTTAAAGTCCTTCCTCTCCGGCCCGACTTCTGGCGCTACTTTGGAGTACGCTGGCGGGGGGCTTATTACTTCGCAGTAAGACTCACTTTTGGTTGCAAAAGTAGCCCCAAGCTGTTCGACACCTTATCAGAGGCCCTCTGTTGGATCCTGTCCAATAATAAAGGAATCCCGTTCCTCGTCCATCTCCTGGACGACTTCCTCATTGTTTCCCCTCCCTCGTCACCACCTGCCCACGGCCTGGTCACCTTGACCTCAGTTTTTGCCGAACTGGGAGTTCCTCTGTCAGTCGAGAAGACAGAGGGACCTTCTAAGGTCTTAGAGTTCCTCGGCATCACCCTGGATACGGCCCGCTTCCAAGCTTCTCTACCAATAGAGAAGCTGAACAGAATTTGCCTCCTGATATCAAACTTCCTCCTGGCCCCATACTGCACCAAACGCCAGCTCCTCTCCCTATTGGGCCACCTCAATTTCGCCCTGCGCATCATTCCCCAAGGGCGGGCTTTCATCTCCCACCTGCTGTCCATTGCATCCTCCGTACATTCCCTTCTGACTCGCGTCGTTCTGGACAACTCGTGCCGTGCAGAGCTTCGCTTGTGGCTCCACCTCCTAGCAGGTTGGAACGGGATCACGTTCTTTTACGACGACCTCGTGACAAGTCCGCAGGACATTGGCCTTTTCACGGACGCAGCATCTTCCATCGGTTTTGGGGGTTTCTACGGCGACAGATGGTTCGCGGAAAAATGGCCCCCAGAGCTCTCAAACATGAGCCAGGTCACCTCCTCTGCCTTGCACGAAATATACCCCATAGTAGTCGCCGCAGTTCTGTGGGGCCACGAATGGTCTCGCAAAGCCGTCCTCATACATTCCGACAACTTAGCCGTAGTCGACATCATCAATAAAGGCCGTTCCAACTCCCCATCCATCATGCCTTTCATGCGCCGCCTAGTCTGGCATTCGGTCACTCACAACTATATCCTCCGTGCAGCCCATGTCCCCGGCCACTGCAATACCATTGCTGACGCTCTCTCTCGTTTCTCTCTGCAGAAATTCAGAAGATTGGCTCCTCACGCCGAAACCCATCCTACACCAGTTCCTCCGTATTCTGCCTTGATCTTCAACGTGTAAATCCTGCCCTTCTTCCCCTCATCCTCCAATCTCAAAATGCCATCATCAACAGTGTCTCCCAATCAACTCTATCTTCCTACTGGTCAGCTTGGAAATGCTTCCACCTGTTCCACTACCGTTACAACATCACCTTCCCCACATTCGATCTAGTCACAATAACCAGCTTCATCTCATACGCCCACTCCGTCATGACCGTTCAAACTCAAACCATCAGGTCATACCTCAGTGGAATCAGCTTTTTCTCCAAACTCATAACCGGCAGTCCAAGCATATCATCCAATCACCCCCAAGTAGCCTCTCTCCTCAGAGGTCTCCTTCGTCAGGAACCTACCAGAGAGCCACAACGCCTTCCCCTCACTTTCGATTTGCTGTCAGCATGTATCCATACCCTCCGCACTGGCTACGATACTCCTCACGTAGCACGAACCTTAGAGGCCATGTTCGTGCTGGCGTTCTTTGGTTTTCTTCGCTGCTCCGAATTCACCGCCTCGACACTCATCTTCAACCCTCGCCGACATGCATGCACTCCCGATCTTCTCCACTACTCAGAAGACACCATGGTATTCTACCTTAAACATTCTAAAACCAACCAAACCGGTCAGCCTACCCCCATCTTCTATTTCAACGCTCCGTCACCGCTGAATCCTTTCCAAGTCCTTTCATCTTACCTCAATTACCGAAACTCATCTGGCCATACACCCACTGATCCTCTGTTCATCACCAACTCCGGCCAAGTGGTCACTCGTTTCTGGTTCCACCATCACCTCCGCCAAGTCCTCTCCTCATCCGGCATATGCCCCATCCACTACTCCGGCCACTCATTCAGAATCGGTGCCGCCACTTCAGCCTCACGCAACGGAACCCCGGATCACTTCATCCAACTCATGGGCCGCTGGTCCTCCCAGACCTATCATCGTTACATTCGGTCAGATCTCAAAGATCTCCGTTCTGCCGTTCTCCGTTTATTCAACTAATTGGAGGTTTTGGGGTCTCACGAATCCGAGCTCCTGCCGGACGCACCGGAAGAGTGAACGTAGGCCGGACCCCGCCTAACCTCCCCAAACCACTACGATTCGCCGAGACGAATCTCTCCACCGAGATGGATCTCAATTACTCCGCCGAGACGGAGCTCATCCATTTAAATAAATGGTTAAACGTTCCTGGTTGTAGTGTGGTTCTTGCTAGTGAATGGTAGCTTGTAAAGCGAGTTTCAGGAGCAGAACCACACAATCAATCAGGCGTTCATAGCCACGCCTCCCCAGGTATACTCAACTTCCTATATAACCTCACCTAACCCACTGTCTCTTCTTGGCTCTTGTTCGTGCAACCCTCCCCCCCACCCTTTTGTGCTCTATCTCTCCTCTCTTCTCCGCCTCCTCGTTCTATCTCTTGCATAGGTACCTAGAAGCAGAAGGGGTCTCACGAATCCGAGCTCCTGCCGGACGCACCGGAAGAGTGAACGTAGGCCGGACCCCGCCTAACCTCCCCAAACCACTACGATTCGCCGAGACGAATCTCTCCACCGAGATGGAGCTCAATTACTCCGCCGAGACGGAGCTCATCCATTTAAATAAATGGTTAAACGTTCCTGGTTGTAGTGTGGTTCTTGCTAGTGAAATGTTCATTAATGTGCACCTGTCCCCTATCGAACAAATAAATGAATACTTACTGTAAGACAGGATATAAGCACAATACATGCTGCTCACTCTTGACCATATGCTAAACTCAATTAAACACGTTGGTGGTTCAATGTTGCCTTATCGGCATGCAAGCGGTTCCCTTCGCAGTTTGGCCATGGTTAGGTGTAGCTGTGCCTGGCGGAGATCAGGGCTCATATTCACAACTTCTTTTTTATCTTACCACTCCGAAATCCTCCTTATTATATAAAAGGGACTAAGTGCGAACTAAGAGCACGAGCACAATTTCAAAAGGACATAGCGAGCCGCAACGTTATGTGTCTGACTGAAACCTCGCTCTCACCTGAGACAGCAGACCACGCCATCACAATACCTGGATTCAGCGTGCACAGGGGAGACAGAGACGCAAAACTTTCCGGTAAGAAAAGAGGGGGCGGTGTTTGTTTGATGATTAATAAGAACTGGAGTACCAACAACACTAATATCGGGACGTATTGCTCAGCAGACCTGGAGTATGTCATGCTTCAGTGTGCGTACCTCACTACAGTCCGAGGGAATTTACCACAGTCACCCTCACAGCTGTGTATATCCCACCACAAGCAGACACAAATAACACTCTCAGAGAATTGGACCACGCGATCAGCGCACAGAAGGCAAGACAGCCAGAAACGGCGCTGGTAGTGGCAGGGGACTTTAACAGAGCGAACCTGAAAAAAAGAATGCCCACCCTCCACCAGAACATACATTTCAACACACGGGGAAAAAACACATTGGATCAGTGCTACACAAATATCCCTGGCTGCTATAAAGCAACGTGACCCCCATTCGGCAAATCGGACCACGCCTCTATCTGGCTCGTCCCTAGACACAAACAAAAGCTCAAACAACACCCCCCAGCCTACCGAACCGCCCAACGCTGGTCAGACCAATCAGATGACATCCCCCCTCCTCTCCTCCCCCTCCCCACCACCTCTCCTCGTTGTGTGGCTTAGCCTTCCCAAATGTTGAAATGTGTTTTTTAGAATTTAATACATAAAATTGGGAATGTTACATTCAATTTCATTCAGACTGTCTGGCACTCAATCGTCGCCATTTTCCCCTGGAGTCTTCCCTGTTGACAATGTGCCAAAACCCGACGCGCTGATAGAAAAATCTCCATGGACGAGCCGCGCTCAGGCCTCGCCCCCCGACACACCCCGTGCGATGATGCCAAAATCGCCGCGCCCTATGCGCTTGGCTGTATGGAGTCCCGGATCTGCCGTATCAACAAATAAATGAATAAATGTATAAATGAGCAGATAAATACATGTATCATAAATATATGTAGAAATAAATGTAGATGACATAAATGTATATATATGTGTATTTTCCTATTTTTGTACGTTTTATATATTTATTTAATGATTTATTTGTGTATTTATACATTTATACATTTATACATTTATTTATACATTTATACATTTATTTATACATTTATACATTTATACATTTATTTATACATTTATACATTTATTTATACATTTATACATTTATTTATACATTTATACATTTATTTATGGCATTTATTTATGTGTGTTTTATTTTATTTCTGTCTGTTTTATTTACCTCCCATTTATTTCTGTGCCTTGTATTTAGTGATGTCTCCTTTGTATTTAGTGATGCGTCCTTGCTTCCTTTCCTTTTCTGTATGCATTTCTGCCTACTCAATGCAAATTAGGGGGGCGGCCCGTGCATTTATGCCTGCTGCTCAATGCAGATTAGGGGGCTGGCCGTCATGGGCTCAAGTCTTTGCCTATTGGCTCGAATGCACATTGTCCTATCTGCTCCAAACTTGTCATGCATGATAAGTGTCCATGCCTGAAGATATCTGCACATCAATATCCATTTACACTCATAGCGCCACCTACTGGCAACAGGAAATGACATGTTTTACACTTACATGAACTGCTCAGAGTGGGTTGAACACATCCACCTCGGATGTGGTCAGAAAATCCTTTACCACCCAATGCAGCTTCATTTTGACGATTATGAGTGCTCATTGACTGGCGTGGGCGTGGCGCCATGGCGAATGTTGATGTTTCGCCATCACACAGGAAGTTGGAGTAACTTCATTGTAGATTGTCCAATCTGCTCCAAACTTGTCATGCATGATAACTGTACATGCCTGAACACATCTAGATGTCAATATCCATTTATAGTCATAGCGCCCCCTACTGGCAACACAGAAAGTGCTTTGTAACTTGGCCCTACATGCTCACACGTGCACCAAACTTCACATGTTTGATGAGCATCCCAGCCTGAAGACATCTAGATGACCATTTCGAGTGATAGGCAGAGCACCCCCTACTGGCCACGCAGAAAGCGGTTTGTAACTCGGCCGTACATGGTCACACCCGCAACAAACTTCACATGTTTCATGAGCATCCCAGACTTCACACATGTACATGCCAATATAGCATTATAGGCAGAGCGCCTCCTACTGGCAACACATGAAGTTGATTGTAACTCAACTGAACGTTGTCCTATCTGCTCCAAACTTGTCGTGCATGATAAGTGTCCATGCCTGAAGATATCTGCAGATCAATATTCAGTGATAGTTACAGCGCCACCTACTGGCAAAAGGAAATGACACAAGTTTTACACGTACATGAACTGCTCATAGTGGGTTGACCACATCCACCTCAGATGTGGTCAGAAAAGCCTCAAGCTCTCGATTAACCTTCATTGTGAGGATTATGGGTAAGACATTGATATGTCAATATCCATTTATAGTCATAGCACCCCCTACTGCCAACACATAAATCATTTTGTAACTCGGCAGTACATGGTCCCCCGCGCACCAAAATACACATGTTTGATGACCATCCCAGCCTGAAGACATCTAGATGAACATTTTGAGTGATAGGCAGAGCGCCCCCTTCTGGCCACACAGGGAGTTGGAGTAACTCCATTGTAGATTGTCCAATCTGCTCCAAACTTGTCATGCATGATCAGTGTACATACCTGAAGACATCTAGATGTCAACATCCATTTATAGTCATAGCGCCCCCTACTGCCAACACAGACAGTGGTTTGTAACCCGGCCCTACATGCTCACACGCGCACCAAACGTCACATGTTTGATGAACATCCCAGCCTGAAGACATCTATAGGACCATTTGGAGTTAGTGGCAGAGCGCCCCCTACTGACCACACAGGAAGTTAGAATAACTCCATTGTAGATTGTCCAATCTGCTCCAAACTTGTCATGCATGATAAGTGTCCATGCCTCAAGCCATCTATATGTCAATATCCATTTATAGTCATAGCGCCCCCTACTGGCAACAAAGAAAGTGGTTTGTAACTTGGCCCTACATGCTCACACGCGCACCAAACGTCACATGTTTGATGAGCATCCCAGCCTGAAGACATCTATAGGACCATTTGGAGTTAGAGGTAGAGCGCCCCCTACTGGCCACAGAGGAAGTTAGAGTAACTCCATTGTAGATTGTCCAATCTGCTCCAAACTTGTCATGCATGATAAGTGTCCATGCCTCAAGCCATCTATATGTCAATATCCATTTATAGTCATAGTGCCCCCTACTGGCAACAAAGAAAGTGGTTTGTAACTTGGCCCTACATGCTCACACGTGCACCAACTTCACATGTTTGATGAGCATCCCAGCCTGAAGACATCTAGATGACCATTTGGAGTTATAGGCAGAGCGCCCCCTACTGGCCACACAGGAAGTTGGAGTAACTTTATTGTAGATTGTCCAATCTGCTCCAAACATGTCATGCATGATAAGTGTCCATGCCTGTACACATCTATATGTCAATATCCATTTATAGTCATAGCGCCCCCTACTGGCAACACAGAAAGTGGTTTGTAACTTGGCCCTACATGCTCACACGCGCACCAAACTTCACATGTTTGATGAGCATCCCAGCCTGAAGACATCTAGATGACCATTTGGAGTTAGAGGCAGAGCGCCCCCTACTGGCCACACAGGAAGTTAGAGTAACTCCATTGTAGATTGTCCAATCTGCTCCAAACTTGTCATGCATGATAAGTGTCCATGCCTCAAGCCATTTATATGTCAATATCCATTTATAGTCATAGCGCCCCCTACTGGCAACACATAAAGTGGTTTGTAACTTGGCCCTACATGCTCACACGCGCACCAAACGTCACATGTTTGATGAGCATCCCAGCCTGAAGACATCTATAGGACCATTTGGAGTTAGAGGTAGAGCGCCCCCTACTGGCCACTAGGGCTGGGTATCGAGTTTCGATACTTACTTGGCACCGAAATGGAAACATCAATACTAAGGGGTATCGAAGTCTACCTTGTCAATCGATACCAATTTTCGATACCAAAACAAAACAGCGTCATTGAGCCTATAAGCATGCGACATGCTTGCACGCCACGCTCTAATACGGCTGGTGATTGGCTGTCATGTAGAGGCATGCAGGAAACGTTACGCCCACTTTAGCCGGTGTGTTTGTTGTGAGCCAGGCGTGCGGTGCGGATATAGTATACAAGAAGTTAGCCACTCAAGCTACTCCTATCCTGGAGTACCATATGGCGAAGATGATGAAAAGCAGGAAAAGAAACAGAAACAACACGGACTGGTTTCCACAGACAAGAGAAATAATTGAGAGGTGGGTCAGCTTACCGCAAGTTAGCGGTTATCAGATCCCTCAGTCTGACAAATCCATGCATCTGGCTGTGAGTTGTAGCTAGCAGATCGTTTAATTAATTGCCGCCGTAACGTTATGCGCAAGCTGGCATTGTGTATTTTTAGCAACTCGTTAACAAACGCTGATGTCATGATAGTTTGTTGAATGTAAATGCGATTCATTTATATTGATTGGCTAGTCAGTGAATGCATGAAGTGGAGCTGTCTCGTCAGATTTGACAAGAATGACGTTCTGTTGCAGCAGTGAGCATTAAACACTGATCTGCAACGCTAGCGTTAATGTTTAATTAATTAGCGTTAACGTTATGTGCAAACGGGCAGTTATCGCCCATTATGTATTTTTAGCAACTCGTTAACAAACGCTGATGTCATGATAGTTTGATAGGCTAGTCAATGCTCAACTAGTCTTCCATGCATGAAGTGGAGCCATCTCATCAGTTTGGACAAGAATAGAGTTCTGTTGCATTATAGGCAGAGCGCCCCCTATCGGCAACACAGGGAGTTGATTGTAACTCGATTGAACGTTGTCCTATCTGCTCCGAACCCTGACGCACGGCGGGTGCGAGGGCCCACGACGCTGCCTGCAGCTTTAATTAGGGCCCGAGCACCGGCATGGTCGGTTGGCAAAGGCCCTATTGTATTCCAAAGGATTATTATTAGGGGTCAAGCACGAAGTGCATGGATCCCTATTGTAATTGTTCCGATTATTAGGGGTCCAAGCACAAAGTGCGTGGATCCCTATTGTATCTGTTCTGATTATTTTTTTATTTTTTTTATTCTTCTCCGGTAAAACTGTATGTACAGCTGTTATGTGACCAGCCACCCTCCTCCTCCTCTTCTTCTCTCTCTCTGATCTCATCTACTCTCTCTCTCTCCCCCTCCCTCTGGGGTTTCTGCTCTAATCACCTGAGCAGGAACACCTGGAGTTGATCAGCCCTGGTTAAGGTTAAATGGAGGCTGGAGTAGAGAGCAGGCAGATCTCTCTCTGACCCACACAGCCCACAGCAGCTCCTGGAGAGGAATCTCTCCTCTCCAGTGGTAACTTTCCTTTGTTATTTTAGTTTAGGCTGGAGTCCCCGGTAGTCCTGTTTTCGGTTTAGTTATAGTTTAACTTTTCTTGTTTATAGGTTTATACTGGCTTCAATGACCCAAAGGGGTTGGCCCAGGCCCTTTTGTTGAGTTTGGCCGGATCTCCAGTCTGTTTGGTTTGTAGCCTATTATTTGTGACTTTGAATATTTTTGGGTTTATTTAAATAAATATTATTTACAAATTTGCAACCTTGTCTGGCGTCCTTAATATGTTTTGGTCTTCTGTTGAGCCATTTGTTGACATACTTTGAAGGCCGTAACAACAGCAGAAACTGTAATGCTCAGCATAGCCAGACTGGGCACATAGATTGGAAATGTGCCTCACTACTCAGAAACAAAAAATGACCAATACCGGCCAGATGGTGGCACTATAACAGACCATTTCGCGTTATGCTCCATATCTTCTGAACCGTGTGTCCTATACTCAAAATTTCACTTCTAAGGGATTCCTTGGATCAATATGCATCTATCTATATAGGCCGCGCCCATTTACGTGTGCCTAGATTTTCCGCCATTTTGAATTTGATCAAAAACCTACTTTTGTGAACTCCTCCTAGACCGTTTGGCCAAATCACACAGTTTTGAAATCATAAATCTTTTAATGAAACACACCCCGACACTAAATTGCCCACAACTCATTAACTGGTCAATTACAACTACTGCTGCTACTACTGCTACCAGTCCCACTACTACCAACACTACTATTCCTACTACTGCTACTACTAGGCTACTACTACTACTGCTTGGAAACCGTGAGGTCACCGGATCTCAACCAAACTTTGTTTACTTGTGCACATACCAACTCTGAATAAATGTGCCTTATTTTTTGTTTATTATGTCTCATATATCCCCCATGTCACCGGATGCTTGGACCCCGCACGCCGCTTGCGGCTATATTCTTATTATACTTACACTTTGCGCGCATTTTCGAGGGCCTAAACATGCACAAAATGTGGCCAAACTTTGCACATCCGTCAAGGTTTTTGGCCAGGGGCGTGGCTAAATGCCTCCATAGCGCCTCCTACAATCTATAAACGGAATAGCCCTCGCGCTAAGTTTCCCCTACAGCTACGAAAAATGCAGGGCACATGTATAATGGCCAGACTAAGGGAAAAGTCTCTTGGTGCCAGGATCCACACCCAACCGGAAGTCAGCCATTTTGAATTTACTGTGCAATATTTCAGACATTTCACCCATTTCCAGGGGTCAGACTTTAACGAACTCCTCCTAAGGGGTTCATCAGATCACCCTCAAACTTGCACAGCAGATAGAAGAGACCCCAATGATGAAAAGCTATTAAAAGTTTGCATTTACCATGGACGGCGTGGGCATGGCTACGCGGCGAAGATCGATGTCTCGCCATGACACACGAAGTCGCTGTCACTCGAATGCACATTGTCCTATCTGCTCCAAACTTGTCATGCATGATAACTGTCCATGCCTGAAGACATCTATATGTCAATATTCATTTACAGTCATAGCGCCACCTACTGGCAACAGGAAATTACATGTTTTTTCACTTACATGAACTGCTCAGAGTGGGTTGAACACATCCACCTCGGATGTGGTCAGAAAATCCTTTACCACCCAATGCAGCTTCATTGTGATGATTATGAGTGCTCATTGACCGGCGTGGGCGTGGCGCCATGGCGAACGTTGATGTTTCGCCGTCACACAGGAAGTTGGAGTAACTCTATTGGAGATTGTCCAATCTCTGCCAAACTGCACGTGCTTCATACGTGTCCCAGCCTGAAGACATCTATATGTCAATATCCATTTAGAGTCATAGCGCCCCCTACTGGCAACTAGGGGGCACTCTGCCTATCACTCCACATGGTCATGTAGATGTGTTCAGGCTGGGATGGTCATCAAACATGTGAATTTTGGGGCGCGTGGGACTGTGTAGGGCCGAGTTACAAACCACTGTCTGTGTGGCCAGTAGGGGGCGCTCTGCCTATCACTCCAAATTGTCATCTAGATGTATTCAGGCTGGGATGGTCATCAAACATGTGAAGTTTGGTGCGCGTGTGAGCATGTAGGGGCGAGTTACAAACCACTTTCTGTGTTGCCAGTAGGGGGCGCTATGACTATAAATGGATATTGACATATAGATGTGTACAGGCATGGACACTTATCATGCATGACACGTTTGGAGCAGATTGGACAATCTACAATAAAGTTACTCCAACTTCCTGTGTGGCCAGTAGGGGGCGCTCTGCCTCTAACTCCAAATGGTCATCTAGATGTCTTCAGGCTGGGATGCTCATCAAACATGTGAAGTTGGTGCACGTGTGAGCATGTAGGGCCAAGTTACAAACCACTTTCTTTGTTGCCAGTAGGGGGCACTATGACTATAAATGGATATTGACATATAGATGGTTTGAGGCATGGACACTTAGCATGCATGACAAGTTTGGAGCAGATTGGACAATCTACAATGGAGTTACTCTAACTTCCTCTGTGGCCAGTAGGGGGCGCTCTACCTCTAACTCCAAATGGTCCTATAGATGTCTTCAGGCTGGGATGCTCATCAAACATGTGACGTTTGGTGCGCGTGTGAGCATGTAGGGCCAAGTTACAAACCACTTTCTTTGTTGCCAGTAGGGGGCGCTATGACTATAAATGGATATTGACATATAGATGGCTTGAGGCATGGACACTTATCATGCATGACAAGTTTGGAGCAGATTGGACAATCTACAATGGAGTTATTCTAACTTCCTGTGTGGTCAGTAGGGGGCGCTCTGCCACTAACTCCAAATGGTCCTATAGATGTCTTCAGGCTGGGATGTTCATCAAACATGTGACGTTTGGTGCCCGTGTGAGCATGTAGGGCCGGGTTACAAACCACTGTCTGTGTTGGCAGTAGGGGGCGCTATGACTATAAATGGATGTTGACATCTAGATGTCTTCAGGTATGTACACTGATCATGCATGACAAGTTTGGAGCAGATTGGACAATCTACAATGGAGTTACTCCAACTCCCTGTGTGGCCAGAAGGGGGCGCTCTGCCTATCACTCAAAGTGTTCATCTAGATGTCTTCAGGCTGGGATGGTCATCAAACATGTGTATTTTGGTGCGCGGGGGACCATGTACTGCCGAGTTACAAAATGATTTATGTGTTGGCAGTAGGGGGTGCTATGACTATAAATGGATATTGACATATCAATGTCTTACCCATAATCCTCACAATGAAGGTTAATCGAGAGCTTGAGGCTTTTCTGACCACATCTGAGGTGGATGTGGTCAACCCACTATGAGCAGTTCATGTACGTGTAAAACTTGTGTAATTTCCTTTTGCCAGTAGGTGGCGCTGTAACTATCACTGAATATTGATCTGCAGATATCTTCAGGCATGGACACTTATCATGCACGACAAGTTTGGAGCAGATAGGACAACGTTCAGTTGAGTTACAATCAACTTCATGTGTTGCCAGTAGGAGGCGCTCTGCCTATAATGCTATATTGGCATGTACATGTGTGAAGTCTGGGATGCTCATGAAACATGTGAAGTTTGTTGCGGGTGTGACCATGTACGGCCGAGTTACAAACCGCTTTCTGCGTGGCCAGTAGGGGGTGCTCTGCCTATCACTCGAAATGGTCATCTAGATGTCTTCAGGCTGGGATGCTCATCAAACATGTGAAGTTTGGTGCACGTGTGAGCATGTAGGGCCAAGTTACAAAGCACTTTCTGTGTTGCCAGTAGGGGGCGCTATGACTATAAATGGATATTGACATCTAGATGTGTTCAGGCATGTACAGTTATCATGCATGACAAGTTTGGAGCAGATTGGACAATCTACAATGAAGTTACTCCAACTTCCTGTGTGATGGCGAAACATCAACATTCGCCATGGCGCCACGCCCACGCCAGTCAATGAGCACTCATAATCGTCAAAATGAAGCTGCATTGGGTGGTAAAGGATTTTCTGACCACATCCGAGGTGGATGTGTTCAACCCACTCTGAGCAGTTCATGTAAGTGTAAAACATGTCATTTCCTGTTGCCAGTAGGTGGCGCTATGAGTGTAAATGGATATTGATGTGCAGATATCTTCAGGCATGGACACTTATCATGCATGACAAGTTTGGAGCAGATAGGACAATGTGCATTCGAGCCAATAGGCAAAGACTTGAGCCCATGATGGCCAGCCCCCTAATCTGCATTGAGCAGCAGGCATAAATGCACGGGCCGCCCCCCTAATTTGCATTGAGTAGGCAGAAATGCATACAGAAAAGGAAAGGAAGCAAGGACGCATCACTAAATACAAAGGAGACATCACTAAATACAAGGCACATAAATAAATGGGAGGTAAATAAAACAGACATAAATAAAATAAAACACACATAAATAAATGCCATAAATAAATGTATAAATGTATAAATAAATGTATAAATGTATAAATAAATGTATAAATGTATAAATAAATGTATAAATGTATAAATGTATAAATAAATGTATAAATGTATAAATAAATGTATAAATGTATAAATAAATGTATAAATGTATAAATACACAAATAAATAATTAAATAAATATATAAAATGTACAAAAATAGGAAAATACACATATATATACATTTATGTCATCTACATATATTTATGATACATATATATGTATTTATCTGCTCATTTATACATTTATTCATTTATTTGTTGATACGGCAGATCCGGGACTCCATAGGCTGGGCGCGAAGACTATGCCAAAGGCTTTATTGACCAAAATCATGTTACGACATCACTGATGATGTCATAGGCATTATGACATGATCAGTGATGTCTAAGAGCAATTAGATGAGCAATTGTGATGTCATCAGTGCATGATGTCATCAGTGATGCAAAGTTAAACAATTGTGCCCTGCGCATGCCAATACAGCAGGCAAGGCCACACAGCAGCCGAGCAAGTTGAGCAATTGTGCGCTGAGTGACTTGAGCACTCATGATCAGTGATGGTCACTCGAGCAATTGTGATGTCATCAGTGATGCGAAGTTGTGCAAATGTGCGCTGCGCAGCGGCCGAGCCCTAGTAGCACTAAAAGTTCCTTGTAAACACTCGGTTCACACCAGGCACTATTCAAAAGCAGCGCTTAACAAAAGCTGAGTGCCACGCTAAACCGGTCACACCAGAAGCACTCTCTTTTCCTCAGTGCCCACTCGGTGCTGCCCTTTCCCCGCTCACAACATGCATTGACTTCATGCCCGGCAGCTCGGGTGCAGCGTGCTGCACACTTGAAAAATAGAACAGAAGCTGAAACTATCGCTGCAGCGTGCCTTCAGCGTGGCGTGATGTGCGGCTGGTGTGAACGAGGGCTAATCCTCTTAAAACCTGTTCACAAAGCTGAGGCCAACTCTTAACTCATTGAGTGCCATGGACGAACATGTTCGTCATTTCAAATAGTAACGTAGAGTGCCAAGGACGGACATGTTCGTCAATTGCGTTTTTTGACGGGGGGGTGTCGATCTAAGCCTCTTACATCGCCTCTTACGATATGGGAGCTATTGAATGTGTCTAACCTATTTTACAGAACCCTTAGGTGGCGACAGTGCTCTCCACATAACAGAAAGGCAAGGAAAAAACAAAGAAGAAGTCGTTATGGAAACGGAAATCGCATCGCATCCGTATGCATCGATATGCTGAAGCATAACGTTACTGCAGCTGTGCCTGCAGCAGCCAATCTGCTCCCACAATTGAGCCGCTCCGTGTCGGTTGCGACAGCACATCCGCACATCCACACCGTGGAGTTGTTATTATTCTCAACTGGAAGCATGGTTGCCGGTGACAAACACACGCGGAACGCTGTAAAAAAGCTGGATGTCGCGCACCCTTCACTGTGCGCACAGCAAACTCAGCAGAGAGCCACCACAGACAGGAGGAGGAGTGTGCAGTTGAGGCGAGGCGGGGCGGGGGGGGGGGGGGGGGGGGGGGGGCACGCAGAGCAGCACACAACACCCAGACAGACCCAGTCAGCAGGACAGGATTGACAAACGCAAGCCAGAATATCCGATGCCCACCAGCAGCAAATCAAGACCAGCAAGAAGCTGCAACCAGCAGCGCACGCAGGGGCCAGCGCTGCTGGTTGTAGCTAAAAAATATTATTCTGCCAAACAAAATTCCCTGGCCTTCACTGTTTTATTGAAGGAAATTATTTTTGAGGTGTGATTAGAAAAGATTAGCTTCAGAGTCAGTGATGTGCTTGAAATGTTTAATTTCACAAAAGGCCAATTATCTCAGCTTCTAGAAAAAAATTGCTGTTTTTGGATGAATCAAGCTATCTTCTCCGGCTCATAACTAAAGAACGGAAAATGGGATCAATAAACTTTTTTTTGCAGATGATAGAATAGAGTCTCATCGTTCTTTGTGCGTGTTCAGTGTTTACATAGTAATATCACACAATATTCTGTGGGCCTCGAGAAATCACTGAAAACGCTCTGAAACTCTGGCACTGGGAGCGTCCGTTCTCCAAAAGTGGCTGGCACTCAATGAGTTAAGCTAAGAGAAAGGGCGGGATTCACCCCCATCGCTTGAAAAATAGAACAGAAGCTGAAACGATCGCTGCAGTGTAGTTTCAGCATGGCTTCAGCGTGGCGCGGCGTGCGGCTGGTGTGAACGGTCTCGCCTGTTAACAAGGATGCCGAAAACAGCGTAGCTTCAGACTCCATAACACAGGTTGCAGTAAGTAATTGAAGCATTTTACTGAACTGTTTTTAAAAGCTTTTACCTTTTAAATAATGATCAAGATAATATTGTGGAAATAATTATTTTATTTTTTAAACGTTATTTAATGCCTCTACAGTGAGAGAGGAGACAGCGTCTGGTGCGAGCAGAAAACACGGAAAGTATGACACTGATTATTTAGGGTTTGGTTTGGTTTGGTTTTGCCACAGTGTGTGCTCTGCAAAGAGGCCATGTACTCTGGCGTCATATTGAGACCAAGCTGCCAAGTTTGATGGCTAATTGCCACAGGAGTTTTTCCATAGGAAGTTACAAGAATTGCTGTCACAGAAGAAAGTAGTTGAGACATTTAGCACTGTAAATACAAAGGCTACCAAAGCATCATATCGTGTGGCGTTACGCATAGCTAAGGCTGGTAAACCCCACAACATTGGTGAAACATTAATCCTTCCTGCTAAAGATACAGTATGTCTTCGCCGGTAATGATGGGAGAAGCTGCTGCCGCCAAGCTAAATGTCATCCCAATGTCTGACAATACAATCCAGCGACAGTGATATTGCCCAGAGCGCACATAAGGATTTACGCTCAATGGGTGAGACAGTGATGTGAAAAGCAGTGCATGGTGCAGTGATGATTTTGTTTGGTGTTCAAATATTTGACGAAGTAGAATTGCATAGATAGGCTTTACAATGAAAGTTTTTGGTTGTTGAATTGAGGTTATTTTTGGCAGGGTTATTGTTGAGTCCATTTTCAATTACTTATTGGACTGCAGGGTTCAATTATTTCCTAAAGGTTTTTAAAATGTTTAAAACAGATGTTTGAAACAAGAAGGATAAAGATGTTTTAAAATCTTAAAAGATAGCTGTCTACATGTTCTATCAGGGAAGGCTCATACTCCAACACTTTGAAAACCCCTGATTCGTACTATTCATATCGACAGAGGCCTACTGATCCATATCCTTGATTAGAGAGTTGTAACTGTTGTCCCTGCTCCTACCATCAGTGATGGTTCCTTTGAGCAGCGTCTCCATCTGCTGGAGGTTAGTGGCATCTCCTTGGAGCAGCTGCCCTACAAAGGAAAGGAAGGCAGTAATGAGAGGAGAGAAAGAGCAGATCGAATGAAACAGTGTTTTTCAATTGTGTAATTCATGCAACTAACAGTTTTTCTTCCAGGAAACAAGGTGCTGATAAGATTGATCTTTTTCACGGTTAAATTGGACTCAGAAATCAGGATATAGATTTCAGCTGTTTGACCCCTGTGTCAGTAGATGGAGCTACAGGGCCATCTACTGGGGGAAAGAAGTAGTACACCCATGGTATGAATAAGAGATTTTAGGCCTTCCTAACCCCAGAGTAATGAGGAATAATGTTTTATATTACGGCGCATAGGACGTGTAACATTTAGAGATGTGTGTGATAGTGCATGTGAAACAGATTTGTTTTTATAAAACCCATGACTGTACGAGTTAAACTAAAATGATGTAATGACAAAATACTTTTTTGCCCATTCATGAAAGATGTAACATTTACGAATGTAAAGTTTTACTGTCTGTTCGTTATAAATTGAGCAGACAGAAAGGTATAGTAGTTATGAATGTGGAGTTTACTCTCTTGTCATTATAGATTGAGCAGACAGATCCTGTGAAGTATCATATGTGCAACTCTGATTAGGAGAACAGGTAGGAACTGCTGTAATGTCCATTTTCTGGACTCAAGAGCGGTTAGCTAGCTAAGATTAAGTAACCCAACCCAGGGGGAAGTACGCCCCTCATCTGCATAAGTGTCCTTGCAACAAAAGCAGCGAGGGTCCAGGAAAGCAGGCTCTTTGTAACTTTCAACTCCGCCAAGCAACTTCCCAGGAGGCCGCATAGGTGACTCCTGTGAGTGGGCCCTTTTCATAACGCGGACCGCTGCTTTCCTGCTAGGGAACAACCAGACGACCTGGTTCCCCTCCGCTGCTCACATGTTTTTATCGTTTTGATTTCCAGCTAAAATAAGTGTTTGTTCTAGTCAGTACGAGACGTCGTTAGACTATAGACAGCCACTCTTTTCCCATTTTTCGATTTGCTTTCTTAGAGTTTAATCAAAAGTATAGATCTTCATCTCTCGTGGCCAAGAGACGTGAGTGTTTTAATAAGTGTTTTGATAGGCGTCTAACGAACAGCGGATGCTTTGCCTCTCCATCGTTCACGACAACCCCCTGAACCGACCAAGGACTGCATATCACCAAGGCCTGAAAATGCCATCACCAAAGTAGGAGAAAAGACAGACTTCACAGTTTCGCCCGCCGGTGTGCCGCTCAAACGAGGAAGCTCATTTTACGCTGCAACCTGGAAACGGCGACAAAGTAAGCTTGATATTTCCCTCTGAATTGTGATGGAATTGTGGTTCTGGTGCAGTTCAAAAGATCTTATTCAATGGCCTTAGTTTAACAAAATTAGGCTATTACATTCCCCCTCTTCTCTTTGATCAGAGTCGCTTTCGGCCATGTCTAGGAATAATCAATGCAAGCTTTGTTGTTGTATTGATTGCTGAAACATAGTGCATGTGTGTTTTATGGTACCAAATGATTATTGTGATTCATATTGGGTAATGTGATCTCTTATATGCTAGTTTGTTGATTCCTCAAGTGTGTAACGAGCGCTGGAGGGCTTGTGGTTTGTCTTATTTGATGGTTTTCAATAAAGGCTTTCTGTTTTGAAGGTAAAACACGCGTTCAGTGCTTGTTTAATAATACTAGTCGATTAAAGATCTCTCTTCCTTCAGAATGATTTTCTGAATCCTACTGTGTCCTACGGCGGCTGTTAATTGTCTCTAAATTGCAGAACCAGTGGGTGGTGCCCCCAGTCTTAATATATTTATTGAGTCTTATCAATAAATATATTAAATCCATATTTCTATCTAAATTCCTTACACTCGCCAGAGCGACAGCGCCATGCGGGCGGCAAGGGCGTTAAGTCTGGGTCTCTCCGTGTCAGTGCATCAGTGCACGGTCATGTTGGGACTTATGGCCTCAGCGGTGGACGTGCTCCCGCTGGGACGGCTACACATGCGCCCTTTCCAGATCTGGTTTCTCAGACATTGCCTGGACCCGGCCAGGGGCCGTTATCGCAGGATTCCTCTGACGTGTCCAGCCCGGCGGGTATTGGGCAGGTGGGCGAGAGGTAACCCCTGTTACCTCTTGAGAGGCACTCTGTTGGGCCCTGTCCCGCTTCAGGTTGGTCATGCGCACCGACGCCCCTCTCTGGTGGTGGGCGCGGTGTGCGGAGGCCTCTCGGTGAACGGCTGGTGGGGAGCTCAGGAGCTTCACCACATAAACGTGCTAGAGCTGGAGGCGATTCGCCTGGCTCTGCTTTACTTTCAATGGCTGATACATGGGCGCCATATTCTGATCCGTTCAGACAATATGGCAGCGATCGCCCACCTGAACAAACAGGGCGGTGTGCGGTCCGCAGCGCTGAACCAGTTAGCGGCGGAGATTCACCTGCGTATCCCCGTATCCTTTCGCTGTCGGCGGTTCATGTGCCAGGCCAGCTGAATTTCGGGGCCGACTTGCTGTCTCGGGGAAACCCGCGTCAGACAGATTGGTGCCTCCACATCCTGCCATTTGAAGCTTCTGTCTTTGAAGACTGCGCTGCTGCTGGCCTTGTCGTCAGGAAAGAGGGTTGGTGTCCTGATTGCCCTCTCGGTGCTCGCTGATGATGGACGCAGGGTGACGTTGCAGCCTAACCCTGCGTACCAACCTAAGAATATCAATGCCAGCTTTAGGTCTATGGTCATAAACTTGTCAGCTTTCTGTCCCCCGCCGTTCAGTTCGGACGAGGAGCGATGTTTGCACATGCTGTGTCCCGTAAGGGCGCTCTCGGCCTACGTGGCGAGAACGCGCTCGTTACGCACTACGAACCAATTGTTGGTCTGTTTCGGGCAGAGAGCCCAGGGTGGACCCCTTTCACACTGGATAGTGGAGGCGATTGCTTTGGCATACTCTGCTCCCCCGGAGGGTATCAAGGCGCATTCTACGCGAGGCATCGTGACGTCTTGCGCATTATTGCGCGGTGTATCGGTGGAGGACATGTGCGCTGCGGCTTCATGGTCCACACTGTAGGGCCTAGTTCCTCATTGCGCGGCTCGCGAGCCGCTGGCGGCTCTCGAAGCTTTAGTTGGCGGCGCTAAGAAATTGAAAAAAAAAAAAAAAAAAAAAAAAAATCCCTGCTCTCCCCAAAATTTCAATAAACCTTTATGGCATATTATTACAATACAACAATACTGGTGTTGACAGTAATAGAAGGTGCCAAATCATTCAAAACAATAAGCATTTTGCTTTTAGGAGTATTGTGCCAGCGTGCAGCGCTGTTCCAAAATGTGACAACGTGTGTCGTTGCCTGGGAAACGCACATCCCATAATACAACTGTTCGCATCGCATCCCATAATAGTATGATGATACTTGGGATGCCATTGCGAACATAGATGTGAACAGGTTAGCTAAAACTTCAGCGTTGCCAGCGACGGCCCCCACCGTTGCGGTCGGGGTACATTTCGAAATCCCTTCAGGCCTGAAATATTTTCTCGGGGAAACTGGTATATATATGTGTGTGTGTGTGTGTGTGTGTGTGTGTGTGTGTGTGTGTGTGTGTGTGTGTGTGTGTGTGTGTGTATGTGTGTGTGGAAAACAATAAAACAAAAAAATGGTAGGCAGATGTGCTTGGTTGGGGTGGCTTTCGGTGTTTTGCGGTAAAAGTGGCTCTCCTATTGACTTTGTCCTGCCAGTGCGGCTCTCATCGAAGAAATAGTGAGGATCACTGCTGTAGGGCATGGGCAGTTTGCCATGCGTCCGTTGTTAACCTATGCCTCTCAGGGTCGCTCTGAGGAGTGCTCCCTGCAGCAAGTTGGCACTAGAGTGAGAGCTTGAGTTCGAAATGAAGTAAAACGTTAGGGTTGTGCTACAACCCAGGTTTTACGAGTGAGAACGAGAACTCTCACTACCCAGCCTTGCTGCGTCGATTGCGCAGTGGGCTGGATGAGTTGGAGTGAGTGGCATGAGAATTGGGCGGACGTGACGCAATCTCGGGGATTGGCTAGTGGGTGGCCGCGCCATTCTCATGTATACTATGTATATGTATACTATATACTATGTACATGTATACCATGCCACCTATTGGTGGATGGGTGGTTTTATAAAAAGGTCATTTTTGGAGTAAAATTGAGTTCATCCAGTGGCGCTGGCATGGCAGCGATAATCACTAGAGTGAGAGCTCTCGTTCTCACTCGTAAAACCTGGGTTGTAGCACAACCCTAACGTTATTAGGCTACCTTGCCTTTGTTTTGCATCATTTCAAAGTGAAGTTACTGTTTTTTGTGCTTGAAAGTTACTGTGATGTGTTCCTATACTGTGTTCTGAAGCACACACATGCACGCACGCACGCACACGCACACACACACACACACACACACACACACACACACACACACACACACACACACACACACACACACACACACACACACACACACACACATAATTTCAAATAAAATTGAGCCTGGATCAAATCATGGCACTGTCTCAAGGGAAAATGTTGATGGAGTGGAGATGGCGTTGAAACATAAAGACCCAGACACAACTAAGTACAATTACTTCAGCAATCACTGAAATTGACTAGTTAACGTTAGCATGAGGCAGTCAGCTAGCTAGTGCGAGCCAGCTAACGGTAGCTAGCAAGTATGGCCCATTCCATTCAAACTCGCATAACGTAAAACTTGAAGGCAAATAATATCCATATAGTTGGCTAGCCAGTGTTCTGAAATCATGATGACTCATTATTGGACACAGTCACTGTTTGACAGTGTGGCAACTGCCCAACACAGCTCTGTCAGCTAGCCAGTCACGCCAACAAAGGATTGCCACATATCCAATGATCTGCCTTCAACTATTTTGACTGGACAACAAGAAAACTTTAAAGTCATTTTTCTCAGTTCTGCACTGTGGGAAATGACTGCCTTCGTAGGGCAGTGCTGTGGGACACTTCTTGCCCCATCACAGTCTCAGTGAGGGCAGCGAAGATGTGCAGCTTCCCTGTCAGGCTTTGTGCTATCTGGGCATCCTGCATCATAAGAGAGTCTGGACATGCAACAAAACGCAATATCAATACGAGTGTGTGTCCCCTCAAAGTGGATCCTCTGATAAGCTTTGCACCCTGACAGACTAGTGCCATCCGATTCAGCAAGTGTATGATACTCTGCTGGCTCTTACCTTGCACTCGCAGTCTGGTTCTGGTCTCCTCTTTCCTGTAAAACACAGTCAAATTTTTACATTATTTATTTACTATCATTTTAATTTCTCTTGAATGTGTTTCCATTTTTTTTCTCTCTTTATACATACGTTAAGTTTTATTGTTGTAAAGCACTATGTAAACTTGCCACTGTTCTATCTATCAAAATACCAAGACTGTCCTGCTGCTCCTAAAATGCCCGTCTCACATTTCTACAGCCCCCTCTATGAGGGATTTCCAGGTGTTGCATTCCTCTTTGGAGCGGGTGTGGATCTCATACATCTTTGGCTGCTTGGTGTTGATGAGGAACATGCCTTTGTTGTTGTGAGCCACTTCCTTAATCATCAGATTCTGGAGGAAGATCACTGGGGGCTTGTTATCCTGCAGTTAGAGGAGGCAACACAGGAGTCACAATAGTATAATGGGCATTACTAATCTAACTATTATCATGATCAGTGCTGTGTAGGGGTCTCACGATACACTAATTTCACGATACGATACACGATATTGGGTTCACGATAACGATACGATACGATATTTTAACAATATTTTTTTTAACAAAAGTAAATAATTTTTATGTATTTATTCATCATTTATTTAACCATGTGAGTCCCGTTGAAATCGAAACCTCTTTTCAAGGGAGCCCTGGGAAAATACTGGAAAAATAGTCTTTCATTTGAAATACACAAAATACAAAACAAATGCTGTTTTTGGAAATTGTTATTATAATAACTAGAAAACAACATGGAAGATAATGCTTCTCTTGCAATAGAATGTGTCACACTGTCACAAACTAAATGTTTGTTGCATGGTGAAAGAAAAATAAAGTATACAATCTATTTCTTAAATAACTCATGCTCAATGGTCCCTAAACTTATGTAATCTTATGTACCCCTTGAGCTGTTTTGCCATGCCAGTAGTAGTCTACCCCCTGACTCATGCGTGTTGATTCTGCTAAATTTGTTCTATTATTATTTTTAAAAAAATTACGATATCATTTTTTTCTGACGCATATCGTGACGTTTTGATATCGCAATATATCGTGCGACGAAATATCGTGACACCCCTAGTGCTGTGTTATGTTAACTGTCAATGTCCTGGATCATTTGATGATGGTGTCATCATTAATCACAATTCTTTTTTTAACAAACCAAATGACAGATGGGGAGAAATCTTTACTAATGATATCTACAGTATTATATTTCAGCTACATAAAAGAGTAACTATAGATGGTTTTAACTTGACAACAAAAACATTCTAAATTGAACCCCGGCTCACTTCCTGTTGCAGTGTTTGCTATGGACATAAAAGAAAAAAAAACATTCAAGTGCAGGACTGACCATTCCGTGAAAACCGTCTATAGCCTACAGCTGAGCGGCGAAAACAAAAGTAACGATGTCGAGTGAATATTTCTGCAGTTTGCCGAATGCTGAGAAAAAGGAAGTGCTGTGGGGTTGCGCTCTGGTGAAAACCGTCTATACTCTAAGTTTATTCTAATATACAAGGATGTTTCCTGGAAATTAAGCGATGTTTAGCAAGAACTCACCACAGCAGCAAATATTAGTTTTGGATCTTTTTCTTGTAAGAGGAGAAGAATGTCTGAGCACAGCACAGCGATGACATCTGTAAGGAAAGATAGACAACCCCAAAGAATCAAAATTACTCAAAGGAGTAAACATGTCAACCTCCATGAATGATGCAGGCATCCCTACCTAAAATACACTACAAGAGTTTCCCTCCGATTTTACATAGGATTTCCAGTTGGGCTCAGTCTGTTTGTTGACTGTAGTCTGCAGTTGTTATGCCAATTATAGCAGCAAAATCTGTTAGTGTATTATGGTTACAGATTTCTAATCGTCAAGGGTAAACTACCTCCCGACTCCAGTCAGAGCCACAACGATTATATCAAACATGTTTGAATTTTTCTTGTAGTGTAAACTGGTTCAACGACCCAACTCAACTCAACTCAACTCAACTCAACATGTGCATGTGGAATCCCATCAATATCCAATGAAAAACTAGGAGGCAATGAGCCAAAAGCAGTCAAATAGCTAGTCTTCATAATATGAAAAATAAGGGGGGTGCATGTGGACCCCTCCGACGATACGCCGTAATGACAGAAATTATCCTGTTTCGGTCCATTTTAATGATATGAGACATGACATATCTACACTTCGTTTCTATGGTCTAGAAAAACTAAGGGTGCCATCTAGAGGTGGTGACATGGATCTGCTTTTGAAAAGAAGAGAAGTCTATTGGATTTTCACTTTGCAGACTTTAGCTCCTAAGGGTCTTAATGATGAGATGTTACTTAATGTGATGTTGTAATCTGTGGATTGACCTTACAACTTTCCTTGAGTGATATGTACTGTTATTGTGAATTATTGTTGTTGTTGGATATATAGGCTATAATGTTATATCCAATTTGGAATTTTATCCATGTGATATGTATTGATGAATTTTTTCTACATGTATACTCTAAAAATGTTATCTTATTTACTGTTAATTATTGTTGTTGGCTGTATGTAGGCTATAATGTTATCATCTAGCCACACCCACTGTTCCCTAATCAAGCTCACCTGAGCAATTGTCTTTTAAAACCTGATGAAGGTCTAGCACCGAAACGTTGTTTCCCTATTTATTTTCTAATAAAGAGTTTACCAGTAAGGTCAGTGTCATGCGGGATTTTCTCTACTTTTAGACCCCTCCGAGGTGCCCTACTATGAAGTTCATATAGTAGGGCACCTCGGAGGGGGCAACACGCACCCCCCTTACTATTTTTCCTAGTCTGGATTTTTGGCATCCATAGGACCTCTATAATAAAGATTTTGATGATCCCAAGAAAAAAACCTGTCCAAAATGTTTTTTTTCAATCTTTTATTACCCTTATGACACTCGCTGGATTGCCGGCAGGAACGCCGGTGAGACTGTCTTTCAGAGACTGTGGCACGCTTAAATTTTGAGCTAGGGAAAAGGTAGGGAGATCATTTGAAAGCAGACAACATAAGGTTTCCAATGGGACCAAGCTTGTCCTGCCAGCTTGTCGGCAAGGGGGCTAAATATCTAATGATTCAAAATCAGACACAATTTTGGCGAGGGAAAAACGGCCATCACCATTTTCCAAATGGTCCCTTGACCTGTCACCTCAATATATCTGAATGGAAATGGGTTATCCCACAAGCCTCCCCTGTACAGACATGCCAAATGTATGCTCATCTGATGCAGTTTTGGGCAAGAACCACACCCTTTTTTGCATGCAGTAGGCCTGGAAGAGTGTCATTTCCGCCTATTGCAAAAATGGTGTATTTGACCATTTTCTGCATACTGGGGTCCGTAAAGAGTCTTGGAATTTCATAAATTTGGGTATGACTGGACAGCTGAGACTCTTCACTTCATTGTACGACCTGCTGGCTGGACAACGGAGCGGTTTCAGTCAGAGGCTCCGTCAGCTTCCCTGTAGCAAGGAGCGTTACAGGAGGTCTTTCGTACCCACCGCAATAACAATTTACAATAACTCCTGGACACGCAGAGAGAGGAGGGCCCTCCTCTCCCTACCGCCCCCTCCCCTCCCGCCCTCCTGAACATTGAATCCTATGCACTGTACACATGCCCACATTGCACACTCACTATGTATAGTATGTATAGTCATATCAATCATTATATAAATAACAAACTGTACAGCTTTAGTTTAGTTTGAGAAATAATATAAATATAAATAATAGTATTATTCAATACTATTTAGGAGTATTTTTAGTTGATTTAATTTAATTTACCTACAGTTTCTGGGAAACGTAAGATGTAAAGGCGGTATTAGTAAAGTGGTATATATTGTATATTGTATATTTTCGTATTGGTTTGTTTCTTTTCTTATTGCAATATTTTAATACTGCTGTTTCTGCACCTTACCTTAGTTGTGTAACTTTTTTTATTTGTGTAACTTTTTTATTGTTTAATTGTTTAATGTCATTGATGCTCTTGTCATTGATGCTCTTGTCACTGTCATTGATGCTACTGCTGCTGTAATGCCAGAATTTCCCCTCGGGGATGAATAAAGTACTCTATCTATCTATCTATCTATCTATCTATCTATCTATCTATCTAGTGAGACACTTTTTTGAAACTAGACCTCACTGTATGAAAAGCAATGACCTATGGTTACCTCTAGGACAGGGGTTTTCAAAGTCTGAGACTGTGGGCCTTCCCCCAGACAAAACTTGGAAAAGGGAGCCCTCCTCACTCAACTCCTGGATGCCTATGGTATCAATATTTTGTTATTTGATCCCCATAGACACTCAACAATTGATCCACGATAGCCTGATATTGCTGTTTGACATACTTCAGACTACACCAAATACATAAAAATGTCTGTCTGAAGGCATTGATTTGCTTCTGACTCTGGGAAAGTCAGATTCCCAAAACTACTGTATCTCTGAACTATCTCTTTAACCAAATCACACACATTTAGGCTATTCTATGAGATCTCCTTTTAATAACTAATATATCTTTTCACTTTATAATTTGACTGAGCCTCCCCTGAAACTGCTTGGAGCCCTTTGAAAACTCCTGCTCTAGGATATTCATAGCATCATGAACCTTTGCAACCACGAACTAGAGACCTGGGTCATTCAGACAATGCATGACTATTGTTTCTGAGCAATTTCCAAAACTGAAGTGCTGTAGTAGAGGAAGCTTTAGTTCTGATAGTCCTCTTCATCATCATTCAAGTCAGCCTCAATGGTCTCATCTTTCTCTTCTTCCTCCTCTTTGCTATCGGCCTCCTTATCAAGTATGTCAACCAGAAAAGCAGCTGGGCCGGATGGATTTGGTGCTGAATTTTACAAGAAATTCTGCGACATTCTCGCCCCACTCCTCCTCAGAATGACATCTAGCTCGAAGAAGGACAAAGTCTTCCCTAAAACACTGTATGAAGCTAACATCTCCCTTATCTTAAAAAAGGGGAAGGAGGAAGTAGACCCGGCCAGCTACAGACCCATAGCACTCCAGAATTTTGACAGAAAAGTAATCACTAAAAGACAACATTTGTCATCCATCATTCATCCTGATCAGACGGGGGTTCATCCCAAATAGGTTCTCCTTTTTCAATGTCAGACGCCTCTTTAACACCATATACGCAGATCACAGTAAGACCAGTGGTGCAGCAATTTTGTCACTCGACGCACATAAGGCGTTCGATCAGGTCTTACATGGCCTTACATGTTCGAGTCACTGCACAAATTCAGGTTTGGTGATTCATTTATATCCTGGGTAAAGCTCATATACGGTATGCTAGTCCGACATGTTCAGTTATAACCAATGGCGACAAGTCAACCAGGTTTCCATTACTTCGCTCGGTCCAGCAGGGTTGCCCTCTCTCGCCAGCCCTCTTCGCCATTGCGCTCGAGCCCCTTGCTTTAAAAATACGTGGTCACCCAGATATCACAGGCCTGAAGGTCAGAGGTATTGAGACATGTATCAGTTTGTATGCCGATGACGTAATAATATACCTACATAACTCAGAACAATCGATCCCCCCTCTCCTAGAATCAGTGGCGTGCCGTCCATTAGGCGAACTAGGCAAATGCTAGGGGCGCTTGAGCCGTTAGGGGCCCAGAGAGGGTAATTTTTTTTTTTTTTTTTTTTTACAAATACTTTTTCATGATAATAGGCCTACTATTATTTTACAATAGTAGACAAAAAATAAGCAGAACAACGTCTTAAGTCTTTAAATAATAGTGAAATAATTTTTCTAATTCTGGCTTTCTGGCTGCCTGGGCTGCAGCACTTTCACCATGGTCCCTAATCCATACCACCCCACCCCCTGCGCGGTCACGCCCCCTTCTACCTGCTCGGAGCTTTTTCCCAGAGTGGGGGAAGGGAGCTGGAAGGTGGGTGCTGAGGGTGCTGCAGCACCCCCTGGTGGCAAGAAATGGGATTTTCGAAATTGTTGGATTTGGCTGTCTTGTGTTTATACCACCAACAAGATGCATTAAAAAACAGTTTGTGCTTCCCAGCTCTAATCTTATTTCATACGCTCTCTCTTCAAAAGTGTTTGATTTTCATCATAATCTGGTTTTCCATAATAATAATAATAAGTTCAGAGTTTATGCCTGTGTTGCTGTCTGTTGTAGTGTAAAACGACTAAAGGGAGAGCAGGTGCTTACATGAAAGTGAGTGAGAAAAGGAGAAGATACTGAATAATGACATCACAACAGTATAATTCTAATGTTAATTTAAAATTAAATATTCTTCTAAATATGGATGAAAGTCCAAAAAAAGTCGAATTTTCTTCGCCGCTGCCCTCGCGGGCAGCACCGAGAGTCCCTTCCTTACAGCACCCCCTACCTGAAAGTACTTCCAGCACCGGAGGGCGATTCTGAACCTGCACTGCAGTGGTGGAATTAGCTGTGATATAATTTTTATTATATTTTCTTTGGGGGAGGGGGGGCACCAGCAAAAATCTTGCCTAGGGCACCAACTTGGTCAGGCACGCCACTGCCTAGAATTAATCACCTCCTTCGGTAAGCTGTCCGGATGCACAATTAACTGGACAAAGAGTGACTTTATGCCTCTCTCTGATGTCTTCACCCCTGGTTTCCTGGAAAATCTCCCATTCAATTTGGCAAAGGACTGCCTCACCTATCTTGGCTTGACCATACCCAGAGATCCTCAACTAATATTTAAGTTGAATTTTGGTGATTTTGTTCTAAGACTTAAACAATGTATAGAAAACCCTGCCTTTGTCCATGATTGGCCGTATAAATTCAGTTAAGATGGTTTCACTTCCCAGGTTCCTCTATCTGTGTCAAAACCTTCCCATCTTCCTTACATCGGCTTTTTTCAGAGAACTGGACTCCATAATTCTCTCCTACATCTGGAATTATAAGAATCACAGAATTTCGAAATCCATTTGCAAAAGCCCAAGTCTGAGGGAGGGCTGGCCTTACCAATCTTTAGGCACTACTACTGGGCTGATAATGTTAGGGCTTTAATGTTTTTGCGGCAAGGGACCCCTGACAATTTAGCTCTTGGGGCCCCCCTGTGGCTGAAAATGGAGGCCAGCTCTATTGTCAACTCCTCTCTGCCAGCCATCTTATTTTCCAAGCTGGAGAGGCCAGGGACTTTTCAGAAATTGGGTTTTGTTGTGAGAAACTCGCTCAGAATTCTAAACCAAGTTAGGAAAGCCTTGAATCTACCAGATGTTTCCATCCACACTCCTATTTGTTTCAGTCACTTTTTTGCCTCTTTGGTCAGATAGAAACTACCATGCCTGGAGTGAGAAGGGTCTGACTTCTATACATAGATGGTAATTTTGCATCCTTTGATCTATTGAAAAGGAAGTTTGAGTTGCCCAGCACAAATTCCTGCAAATCAGAATTTTTTTTCGATCCAAGATTCGTGCCTTTGAAGCGCTCCCAAGTGAACATGCTTTTTTGATGTTTTGCTGAGCCCTCCTCACTCCAAGCACCTCATCTCTAGGTTTGTATGTCTGTTTGACAACTGCACCATGGCCTCTACTGAGAGGAGCATGGCAGGAGGAACTTGGTACTGATTTATCTGACATTATATGGGAAAGGAGTTTGTCGGTTGTGCAACTCTGCTCAGTTAACACATTCACTGCCAGCCATTTTTTTTTTACTGTAGTTAGGTTCTGCCAGAGGGTTTTTTTGAGGATTCTGGCTCATCTTTCAAGACCCGAGGATTCTTTTCTGCTAAGATTTTGTGAACACACAATATCTCAAAAGAACTAATAGAATGTGTGCTTTCTCTGTCTAAAAGAGTTAGTTTGTAGAGTTAGTAGTTATGTAAGCATTAGCAGTTGAATACAGCATGGTTTCAGCGTCAGAAAAATTATTTTGAGATAAACGGCTTTTTGTGAAATTCGATAGAACAGTCACTTTAACCATTCATTTTTGGCATCAGTAAGACGTCAGACATCTAAACAATAGTTTTGAACAGTAATTTCCTCCATAACAGCAGGAAACCCCCCTCTGCTTCCAACTCCTCCCTCCGTGGGCGTTCTTCTTGGCTGCAGCGGGCATGTCACAAGCTTGTCACCAGTCTCACTGCTTTGCTGCTGCTCCTGCCTGTCTGCGCGGCCGCTCTTTGAGGAAGTCTGGATGGACTCGCTCGCTTCTTGGAGTTTTGGTTGAGAGCTTTGATGAAGCTTTTGCGATTCTGGTCATATTTATGCTGCGTGTTTCAAAGTGTGTTCCACCGGTAATCTATTATGCAAATTTGCAAACCCGCACCGCCAGCAATCAGCGCGAAAACCCATTTTCATGAGAATGGCTTCGTCACACTGCTTTTTACTTGCCTTCCTCTAGTCAGGAAAGCACTGTCGCCACTTAGTGGGTCGGTGGAATGGGTTGTACACGTTGTACACGTCCAATACTTATATAAGAGATGTAAAAGGGTTAGATGCACATCCCACCGTCAAAAAAAAAAAAAACGATTTTTTTGACGTCTCAACTCGTCGTTGGCAGTGAACGGTTGGATTGTGTTTGACGAGTCAACTCGCCATTGGCAGTGAACGTGTTAATAGCAGACACCAGCTAATCCAATTTAAAGTTGCTCACCATCTCCACTAGTGATGCGTGGGTCAGGGTTTTTTAAGGCCCGCCCCAACCCAACCCGTCATTCCAGCTAATAATTCTCCCCCCCTCTCTCTCTCATACACACATACACTCACATGCTGCCGTGCCGTGCGCGACAACAGTTGTACTGCTCTGGATGAGTTGTCTTTCTTCAATTAATCCAAGGTCTTCAAATGGAGGTAGCAGGTAGAGGTAGGCTAAGGCTACAGAAACAGTTCTTATTCTTCCCCATTTCTTTTAATTACCTCATGCGCTCTCAATTGGTCACGTTACTAAACGTAGTAGTGCAGCAGGTGCGCAGACGGCTTGCAGATACGGCTTCAGACTCGCTGTCTGATTTATTTTAATTACCTCATGCTCTCAATTGGTCACGTAGCCAGCCTACTCACGTTGCAGTAAAGTTGACAAATAGATCACAGTCGAGTCCACAACAGAAAATCTGCGGTGGCATTAGTTTTATGGACACTTCAAATAATAATTACAGCAAATAATCCTTCCAAAATGTTTGTTTTGAGAGCACATAGGCTACCTCATTGAAGCGTTTCTTTACTCAATGTAGGCTATAGAGCCTAGTTCCTCATTGTGTGGCTCGCGAGACGCTGGCGGCTCTCGAAGCTTTAGTTGGCGGCTCTAAGAAATTGCACAAAAAAAATTTTTTTTTTTTTTTTTTTTTTTTTTTTTTTATTCTCCCCCCCCCCCCTGCTCTCCCCAAAATTTCATTATTACAATACAACAATACTGGTGTTGACAGTAATAGAAGGTGCCAAATCATTCAAAACAATAAGCATTTTGCTTTTAGGAGTATTGTGCCAGCGTGCAGCGCTGTTCCAAAACGTGTCAACGTGTGTCAACTGTGTGTCAACTGTTCGCATCGCATCCCATAATAGTATGATGATACTTGGGATGCCATTGCGAACATAGATGTGAACACGTTAGCTAAAACTTTAGCGTCGCCAGCGATGGCCCCCACCGTTGCGGTCGGGGTACATTTAGAAATCCCTCCAGGCCAGAAAGATTTTCTAGGGGAAACTGGTATATATGTGTGTGTGTGCAGGCGCGGACTGCATAATCGGGCACGTCGGGCAAATGCCCGGTGGCCTGGCCTGGCCTGGCCTGCAAAAAAAAAAAAAAAAAAAAAAAAATATATAATATATATATATATATATATATATATATATTTATTTATTTATTTATTTATTTTGGTGCCCGCAGTCAGGCCACTCACTGAACAGCAGGCCAGGCGCCGCCTACTGGTTTACTAGTGGTTTTATTACTTTATTCAGGGTTAAAGTGGGTGCATCTCATTGTAAAATTGGACTCGGCCCAAATTGGGCTTCAAACGGCCCAAATCTGGCTTCAAACGGCCCAAATTGGGCTTCAAACGGCCCAAATTGGGCTTCAAATGGCCCAAATTTTTCGCCGCCGCCCTTCGGACACCGGCACGTGCGTCGGCCCGTATCGGCCTGGCCTGCTTGGTATCTAATGCCCGGCCTGAATTATGATCCCAGTCCGCCCCTGCCTCCCCCCACGCCTAAACCTAACCTCCCCCAGACCCTAACCCTAAACCTAACCTCTCCCACCCCCCACGCCTAAACCTAACCTCTCCCCACGCCTAAACCTAAGGTCGGCATTGCGGGTGGTCGGGAGGTTAGGTTTAGGCGTGGTGGCTGGGAGAGCTTAGCTCCAGCCGGTCCACCGACACGCTGCACGCCGCATCGCTCGGCTGGTTCTGCTTGTGGGCTATCGGCATTGTGGCCTGTCGGCACTGCCGCCTGTCGGCACATAGACGCGGCACCGATGTACCAACTCACGGGAATTTGCATCGCCGCAGAAGAACGGGAATAATAATAATAATAAACCAGAGTAAAAACAAGAGGGTTTCCAGCCCCTTCGGGGCTTGCCTTGAACCCCTAATAATACTAACATTTGTAAATACAAGTAGTGGCCCAACCACTGGCCCGGCTACTAATAATAACGTTTAATAGTAATGTCTCTGTGGCGCAATCGGTTAGCGCGTTCGGCTGTTAACCGAAAGGTTGGTGGTTGGAGCCCACCCAGGGTCGAGAAGTGTTTGGGGGGCATGGTTGGCATTTACTGTCGATCAAGACGGAACGAGTGTAAAATAATGTTGCATAATTTTAATAATATGGCATCAGTCGACCCAGTAGCTTAGATAGAAAATCTAATAGCTGGTGAATAAACTTAGTCCTGAACTGCTGAGCGGGCTATCACAAGCCAGCAGTATCAGTATAAACTTAGACTTGACCTAATTTAATAATATGGCATCAGTCGACCCAGTAGCTTAGATATAAAATCAAATAGCTGGTGAATAAACTTAGTCCTGAACTGCTGAGCGGGCTATCACAAGCCAGCAGTATCAGTATAAACTTAGACTTGACCTAATTTAATAATATGGCATCAGTCGACCCAGTAGCTTAGATATAAAATCAAATAGCTGGTGAATAAACTTAGTCCTGAACTGCTGAGCGGGCTATCACAAGCCAGCAGTATCAGTCTAAACTTAGACCTAGACTACCTAGACCTGAATTAGCAGTATAGTATTAGTCATCCTAAATAATCCTAATAAATTTTGATTTGACCTAATTTTATTGTTGTCTATAGAGTTAGTTCCACCTCTGCGCAGATTCCTCCGCTCTCTTCTCTCTCTCCCCCTCAGGTGTCCTTCATTGGCCTGACGTACACCCCCGCCGCTGCAGCCCTAGGTCCGGCCGTCATCGCCCTAGCCACCTGTCGCCACTCTAGGCCATCTACCCACTACTCCTTCTCCTGTCTGACACCCTGACACCCCGGGCTCATCATCACCACTGACCCCTATCCTCATCATCCTGGTCACCTGCCTGCCTAAGGGAAGGGGGGGGGGGATGCCCCTCCCCTTCCCCCCCGGCCTCATCATCACCTCCAACTCCTATCCTCCCCTCCCCTCCTCTTAATCATCACCTCCGACTCCTATCCTCCCCTCCCCTCCTCTTAATCAATGTCACCAACGCGGACTCATGGATTCCTCAGATCATCCTCATGGAACTCCCAATCTTGTTACCCCTTTTTTTCACCTAGCTAATTAGCTAGTATTCTCTAAACCTACGAACACTTAAAGGAACACTCCGCCCATTTTCAACCAGCTTTGTATCATTAGAACATCAGTAGTATATCAGAAAACTGTAAACGGTTTTGAAGTCTGTCATTTAATTTGACAGTTATTGAGTGTTAAAGTGTGGACCAGTGACATCACTGGTCCACACTAACTCAAATTAATAACTCATTAACTCAAATCAACTCTCAATAACTGTCAAACTATTCAT
This sequence comes from Poromitra crassiceps, assembly GCF_964638095.1. Lineage (NCBI taxonomy): Eukaryota > Metazoa > Chordata > Actinopteri > Beryciformes > Melamphaidae > Poromitra > Poromitra crassiceps. The sequence continues at coordinate 27,691,011 of NC_139635.1, read as the reverse complement.
CATTCATCATTCATCATTCATCAAACCTGGCCCGCCCAGTAATAATAATGTCTAATAACAATGTCTCTGTGGCACAATTGGTTAGCGCGTTCGGCTGTTAACCGAAAGGTTGGTGGTTCGAGACCGCCCAGGGACGACAAGTGTTTGAGGGGCTGTCGCCTCACAGCTAGAAGGTCCTGGGTTTGATTCCTGCCTGGGACGCTGTGGGTGCTGAGGGTGGTGTGTTCCTCTCATGTCTTCAGTGACTATGGGCTATCTAGTCGAAAGGGCCTTTCTGTGTGGAGTTTGCATGTTCTCCCCGTGCCCCCTGGGGTTCCTCCATATATAACCCCCAACTAAAAAGATGTGGAAGATCGTCGTCTGACCAGTGGCGGTTGGAAGAAGTTCGTCCCCGTGCGCTTCACTGCAACTGCCCACCGCTCCCTGGCCTGACCATGGAGGAGGAAATGTGGAGGACAAATTTCCCGGCGCCTCCAAAGCATGCATGTGTGTGTTCATGCCACTGTGTTTGTGACAAATAAAGACAGGGTTTGTCCATCCAGTTTAACACGTTCACTGCCATTGGCGAGTCAACTGGTCAAGCAGAAACCAACGGTTGACTGCCAATGGCGAGTCAACTTGTCAAAAATTTATTTTTTATTTTTTTGACGGTGGGACGTTGATCTAACCCTTTTACATCTCCTATATAAATATGGGAGCCACCGAACGTGTACAACCCATTCCACCGACCCACTAAGTGGCGACAGTGCTCTCCAGAGTAGAAAAAGCCGAGCCAAAACTGCAGGGGAACGCGCGAGGAAACCATTCTCATACTGTAAAATGGATTGGCGAAAACGCTTTCGCTTTCGCGCATTATCGCGCTGGGAGCTGGCAGTGGGGGATTGCAAATTTGCATAATAGATTATGGGTGCAACACACTTTGAAACACCGGCAGAAAGCCCACAATTGCACGCAGCTTCATTCCAGCTGAGCTCACAACCGAAACGAACGAGCCCCATGCAGACTCGCCCAAAGAGCAGCCGCCAGCAGCCAGGCAGCACAGACAGGCAGAGCCTCGCTTGTACCGCTGCAGCCACAGAGGGAGGAGAACACACACGGAGGGAGGAGTTTGAAGGAGAGGGGGGTTTCCTGCTGCTATGGAGGAAATTACTGTTCAAAACTATTGTTTAGATGTCTGACGTCTTACGCCAAAAATAAATGGTTAAAGTGACTGTTCTATTGAATTTCACAAAAAGCCATTTATCTCAGCTTAAATTTTCAGACGCTGAAACCATGCTGTATTCTACTGCTAATGCCTATGTAGCCGAGCTTATTTTATTTATTTTATTTTGTTTATTTATTTGTCCCGATTTCTGTTGTATTAGTGAACTTCCCCTAAATCTATTCTTTCTAATAGGTCCCACCCTACTGGTTTAACTACGTTAGCTTTTTGTTCCCCTGGGGTGGTATTTTGGTGTTACACGCCCGGACGCAAATTGCAGTTGCACTAACTTGTTGCCGGTAGGTCACGTTCTCCATTTGCTCTCTCGTTTGATATAGATATTTATATTTTTCTTTAACTTAAAATGACACTATCCTCCTGTACAGAGCACTGTAAAATGCTAGCGAACTCATTGATCCTGCCTCCTTAGAGTGGAGAGTTTTTATTTCGTTTTCAGACTGTTATGTTTTATTTAGCTAAGCTAGTTAGCTTCCCGCTAGCTAGTGGCTCTGTGCCTTTGCTGACGTTGGGTCCGGGCGCAGTCAGTACGCGGCGTGTGCCGTTCAGAGTCACGTTATAGTTATATGGGTCATGTGGTAATGTGTATAGTAGGTTTATGTGTGTTTCTGTGATTCCTTTTTGTAGAGATATGTGGAGAGAGAGACGTGAAGTGGTGTGTGACACCGTGTTTTTGTCTTTACATGTGAAGGTATGTTTACCCAATGTGTTTATGTTAAATTAATATTTTGCACTAGAAAAAGAGAGAATTGGGTTTATGTGGGGGAATTGTGAATGTATTTTGTATCTTTTATATTTTAATGCACTTTATTTTGTTTATCTTTATATGCCATTTTATATTGTATTGTACATTCGAATTGTATAATGAAAATGGCAGTTGCACTAACTTGTTGCCGTAAACCCAGTGATCCCAGCAACGGTGTGTGCCTGTCATTCAGCCAACAACATAACATCCAAATACACAACGCAGAATAGTGGCTGTTACATCTGGTGCCGTGACCCGGATTCTTCAGATCAGCCACTGCAGATCGCCGAGGTTAAGCTGTGAGCAAGTAAGCGTATCGCGCCGTGAGCGAGGAGAATCCGAGGAACGCGTGGACAGTGACTGTTGAAAATATTAATAATAGTCATAAGTTTATGTTCTTAAAGAAAGAAAAAGTTTTATTTTGTGGTTTAAAAAGGAAAGAACGAAAGAAAAATAACCTGATGATCCTGGTGATGATTGAAAAAAAAGGTGTTTAGTTTTGCTGAAAAAAAAAGAAAGGTCTGTGGACTGTGGTGACTGTTTATTTTGTTTTTCAAGAAAAAAGATTGGGGATCGTGGTGACTGTTATTTAGTGTTCTCTGGATAAGTTTATTTGGAAAAAAAGAACAAAGAAAAAAAAGTTTGTTTTGGGAAGAAAAGAAAATATTATTTTACACATTTTATACAGTTAACTGTACTGATTACACTGTATTGTACTGTATTATTGCAGTTGGTCTACAATGTCGGTTACACCAGTTACCAGTATGGGGAGGGGTAGAGGGTTGATGACATATGTGAGCAACCCAGATGGGGCGGTTAGGCAACTAAATTATAGTAACGCCCTAAATATGGATAATTCAACACCCATAGTGAGACCAAAATTCCCCACTCCCACGGCCACTAATAGTGACACCCCAGAGCAATTAGGTGGTGTCACACCCATAGTGAACCCCAGATCCTCCACCCCCGCCGCCACTAACAGTGACACCCCAGAGCAGTTAGGTGGTGTCACACCCATAATGAACCCCAGATCCTCCACCCCCGCTGCTACTAATAGTAACACCCTCGAACAGCTACGTGACCTGCTGGGAGAGTTAGGTACCCAGATCGGTGATGCTGTGGTTAGTCGCATATTGGCCAATCAAACACTTAGCCCCACAATAAGTCCCCCACCCCCCATAGCTTCCCCGTCATTGGGGCCCCCGCCCTCCACACTTGACATGTCCCAACTGAACGTCGTGGTGAAGACAGATGCCAAGGAACCAGTGATGTATAGAGGGGATGGCACAGACAAGTACACCGTCCAAGAGTGGATAGATGTGGTGGATGTGTATCTACGCAAAAAAAGCTGTCCTACCGCAGAACAAGTGGATGAAGTCCTCAGCCATCTTTCGGGACGGGCAAAGAACATCGTCAAGGTGGGGCTGAAGAGTCGTTCTGACCAAGTCACACATCCCGAAGTAATATACGACATATTAAGAAGATACTTCAGTGACTGCCCCATGTCCAGCTTGCCGATGGCTGACTTCTATGCCACACGTCCAGACGCAGATGAGAGTCCAGTGGACTACTGGGTCCGACTGAACACAGCAGCTGAGCACGCCGACAGACACCTGCAGAAGAGCGGAGGGAAAATGGAGAACATGTCGGCAGAAATTGCTATGATGTTCATCAGGAACTGCTCCAACTCTGACCTCTCCAGTGTGTTCAAGTGTAAGCCCATCAGCAAATGGTCAGCCAAAGAAGTACAAGAGGCCATCGACGAGCACCAAAGAGAACATCCGGCAAGAAAGAGGCCCACTAAAACAGAAAGACCTAACATAGTTACAGCAGCCGCAGCTACCTGCAGTCCTGTGGTGGAGGAGTTGACAACAAGGAGAGCTGGTGTTCAAGAGCCTCCCACACCCACAAAGGGGAGCGCAGTCACTGCTGCGGAAGCAGGAGCATTAGAGCGGGTACTCAGCATGCTGGAAGGCGTCCTGGCTAGAGCAGCTTCACCAGTCCAACAGCCGACTCAGTGGACACGCCCTCTTTCTTGCCGTGTGTGTGGTGAGAAAACGCACATCACACGTGAGCACTGCATGAAGGAGAAGAGGTGCTTTGGATGTCTGGAGCCGGGCCACCAGAAGAGGGACTGCACAAGAGCCTCGCCACACCAAGCTCAGCCAGAGAACCGCACACCCAACCAGGGAAACTGATTCACTCACACTCCAGAGGGCAAAGTGTGAGTGCGTCATGTCAGACCCTCAGCAGAGATGAAGATCTAAGCTCTGTGTATGAAGAAAGCTGCAAGTCTGCTCAGAGTGGTAGTACCACCATCTACCAAAATATACACAGGCTCGAGAAGGCAGACGATCTATTCTACACTGACGTGACAGTGAGTAACCAAGTTGTACTGCAGTCCCTGCTCGACAGTGGTTCGATGGCTTGTACGATGAGTGAAGACGCTGAAGAGGAGCTCCACAAAGCAGGATTACTACCAGAGAGCACTCAAACCAGCATGGATGTTATCCTGGTGGGCTGTGGCGGTGTGCAAGTGCGGCCCAAGTGCATTCACCAGTTGAAACTGAGCATCTATGGACATGAAGTAAGCGTGCCCACTTTAGTCGTACCAGGCCAACGTGACCAGATGATAATAGGCACCAATGTGCTCAAACACCTGCTACGCCAATTCAAGCGAGACCCCAGCTACTGGCGAGTGATGAACAAAGCTGACTCTTCTGGCGAGCAGAGCATCGAACACTTCTTAAGCATGCTCTCAGGCATAACAAGATGGAAAGGCGACAGTATCCCAGACACCATCGGGACTGTGAAGCTCGCTAGTGCTGTGACACTCCTGCCCAGTCATGAGCATATAGTGTGGGGCAAGCTTCCTGGAAATGCTCCCATCTCAGTGGGAAGTGCCATACTAGTGGAGCCGACGAAATCCCAGTCGCACAGGAAAAGCATCATGGTAGGAAGAACCGTGGCAACAATGACTGGCGACAGATGGGTTCCTGTAAAAGTCGTGAACCCAAGTGACAAGCCTATAACACTGAAGAGGAACATGAAACTGGCCGATGTTTCACCATGTGTAGCACTGGAGGATTTCGAGCTCAGTGCGAACCATGCCCCTGACACAGAGTTGAAGGCACAAAGCCAAAGCATCCAGAAGAACACTGACCATGTCCACGGCACCCCAGGAAGCCCCACCCTTCAAGAGAGGCTCAACAGCCTAGGGCTAGGTGAAGTTGACACGAGCTTATGCGAAGTATCACCCTACTGGAAGAGCCGGCTGGTGGAGCTCATACAGAAGTACGAAGATGTGTTCTCCAAGGACAAATTGGACTGCGGCCAAGCCAAGGACTTTGTCCACAGAATCCATCTAACGGATGACCGCCCCTTCCGACTACCATACCGCCGAGTCCCACCAGGCCAGTACCAGAAGCTGAGAGAAGCCCTCTCTGAGATGGAAGAGAAAGAGCTAATACGCAAGTCTTCAAGTGAGTGGGCCTCTCCGCTGGTACTCGTATGGAAAAAGAATGGCGATCTACGTATCTGTGTGGACTACCGATGGCTTAACGCACGCACAGTGAAGGACGCCCATCCAGTACCCCACCAAGCTGACTGTTTGGCCGCGCTAGGAGGGAATGCTGTGTTCAGTGCCATGGACTTAACGTCGGGTTTCTATAACATCCCCATGCACGAGCAAGACAAGAAGTTTACAGCCTTCACTACACCAGTAGGCCTCCATGAGTTCAACAGGCTACCACAAGGCTTGTGTAATAGCCCGGCCAGCTTTATGCGCCTCATGATGAACATATTTGGAGACCAAAACTTCTTGACTTTGCTGTGCTACCTCGATGACGTCTTAGTATTTGCTCCAAATGAAGAGGAATCCATCAAAAGACTCGAGATGGTTTTCGGACGGCTGAGAGAACATGGGCTGAAGTTGGCTCAGAAAAAGTGTCACTTCCTTCGGCGCAGCGTAAAGTTCTTGGGTCACATCATTGATGAGAGCGGAGTTGCCACAGACCCTGAGAAAGTGCAAGCCATCACTGCCATGACTGAAGCGGACTTGATGATGGAGGATGGAGTCACGCCCTCAGCAAAGAAAATCAAATCATTCCTCGGTATGGTAATGTACTACCAGAGGTTCATACAAAACTGCTCCAGCATGGCAAAGCCTCTGTTCTCCTTGACCGCCGCCGCCAAAGGCAAGACCAACGCCAAGCGCGCTATGTACTTCAGGAGACTCAGCCCAAGCGATTGGACTCAAGCACAGAGTGACGCTTTCAACCAGCTGAAGACTGCTCTGCTGAGCTCTGTAGTGCTGGCTCATCCCGATTTCAGCCGCCCATTCGTCCTCTCGACCGACGCCTCATTGGATGGACTGGGCGCTGTGCTTTCTCAAGTCCCCGAAGGCGAAAGCAAGGTGCGTCCAATTGCCTTTGCGAGCAAAGCCCTGAATCGTGCACAGGCCAAGTACCCCGCCCACCGTCTGGAGTTTCTCGCCCTCAAGTGGTGCGTCTGCGACAAGTTCAGCCATTGGCTGAAGGGACATTCCTTTACTGTCTGGACTGACAATAATCCGCTCACCTACATCCTCACGAAGCCAAAACTGGATGCTGTCGAACAACGCTGGGTGTCGAAATTAGCACCATACAACTTTAGCATCCAGTATATCCCAGGCAGTAAGAATATCGTCGCAGACGCCCTGAGCAGACAGCCATTCGTCAAAGCACGAGTCAGCAAGAGACTCATGGCAGAGCCATATGGAGCCTTGATCGAGGAAGCACAGCAGGTCCGAGATGACTCCATACAGGACGTTTTCCGGCTGAGTACGAACTGTCAAGAGGTGAAGGAGTGTGAGTCTGAAGTTGGATGTCGCTCCATGAGCAATGATGAGGTGACAGCAGTCTTGGATGGACAGATGGAGTGGGAGAAAGGAACGAAAGGGAGAGTGATCTCCTGGCTGGCTCATGACGTGCAAGAGCTCATCCCACCAGGCCAAATTGCGTTGCCAGTATTCTCCCTCGAAGAGCTCCAGAACAAACAACAAGAGGATGCTGTACTGGCAAGAGTCATCCATTATGTGACACGAGGCAGGAGACCATCTAGGAGGGAACGGGTCAAAGAGCCTCTCAGAGTCCAGAAGACACTAAAGCAGTGGGACAAGCTGAAGATGTTAGACGACATCCTGTACAGAGTGCTTAAAGATCCGTTGACCGGGAAGAAGCGCTGCCAGTATGTCATCGCTGAGGCGCTGGTCAAGCAAGCTCTGCAAGGCGTGCACGACGAGGCCGGGCACCAAGGGCAACACAGAACCCTCTACTTGGCGAAACAGAGGTTCTTCTGGACTGACATGGAGCGGGATGTCCGAGAATACGTCAAGACATGCAAGCGCTGTGTAGTGAGCAAAACACCAGAACCCGAAGGCAGAGCCCCCCTCGAAAGCATAAAAACAACAAGCCCCCTCGAGATGGTCTGTATTGACTTTTGGTCAGCTGAAGTCCCGAATGGAAAGAATGTGGATGTTCTGGTCGTGACCGATCATTTCACAAAGATGGCTCACGCCTTTCCATGTCACGATCAGTCAGCCAAGCAAGTCGCCCGCCAACTCTGGGACAGATACTTCTGTGTCTACGGCTTTCCAGACAGAATCCACTCCGATCAAGGAGCAAACTTCGAGAGCCAGCTGATTCAAGAGCTGCTGCTGGTCGCTGGAGTGAAGAAGTCGAGAACGACAGCGTATCACCCCATGGGAAATGGGGCTGTCGAACGCTTCAACCGGACGTTGGGAAGCATGATCAGGGCGCTACCTCCAAGATCGAAACAGAAATGGCCTCAGATGTTGCAGACATTGACCTTTGCCTATAACTGCACTGCTCATGAGTCGACAGGCTATGCTCCGTTCTACTTAATGTACGGAAGAACCCCTAAACTCCCAGTCGATGTGATGTTCCACAATGTGGAGAGAAACTCCGACATCGTCGACTATAACAAGTACGTCCTGAAGTTAAGGGAGGATCTAAAGGAGGCACTGTCATCTGCCCAGGTCAATGCCACGAACAGTCAGCAGCGCCAAGCCGAAGGGTATAACAGGAGGACCAAAGGCCATGATATCTTGGAGGGAGATCAAGTTCTGCTGTCCAACAAGGGCGAAAGGGGAGGCAAGAAGTTGGCGGATAAGTGGGAGTCTGTTCCATACGTGGTGGTTTCAAGAGATCCGAGGTGCCACACCTACCGTATCAAGAACACCAGCAGTGGGCATGAAAAGGTCGTACACCGCAACCGCCTCCTCTGTGCAAACTTCCTGCCACTCGAGATGGAGGATGAAGAGATGGAATCATCATTTGCCGGGTCAACTGAGTCAACCTGTGATGGAACGCGGAGCGAGGTGTCGGAGGTTCTGACAAGGGATGCGACAGAAGACCGGACAACCAGCTGGGTCTTGGACAGTCCTGCCCCCAACCCACTGTCAGAATGCCCTGATGTTGAGGAAGACTCCAGAGAAGTTGAAGTGGATCATAGTGTGAGCCAGAAGCCGATGAGCACGTCAAGTGTGGTTGATGGGATGCTCGATGACAATGACCCCCCCCTTAGCACCGCCAACAGTGCGGTGTCTCGAATGAGATCACGAGTAGGCAGGCTAGTGAAACCTGTCAATAGACTGATTCAGAACATGACACAAAAGAAGCTCTTAGTCCCTGAACTAGCTTGCTAGGCGAGCAAAGTACCCCCTGTAAAACATTAATTATATTAGGACTTTTATTTAACCGATTGCTCAGGTCGAGCATCCGTGGCAGTAGCAGTGATAATTATTAAAGGCTCCCCGTTTTGAAGAGGTATACGTGGTGTTACCTTAGTATAGTGGTGTATGAGGCGGTGTATAAGGCACCCCTTTTCGCAAGTGTATCCAGGAGGGTTGCGCAGCCCTCATGGGTCGCTTTCTCATTATGATGAGTGACTCATTAGTTGCAAATTGTGAATGTAAGGAGAATTCTGCTAAGTCCTGATGTATTTTGGTGAAGTTCAGGGGGGAGTATGTAGCCGAGCTTATTTTATTTATTTTATTTTGTTTATTTATTTGTCCCGATTTCTGTTGTATTAGTGAACTTCCCCTAAATCTATTCTTTCTAATAGGTCCCACCCTACTGGTTTAACTACGTTAGCTTTTTGTTCCCCTGGGGTGGTATTTTGGTGTTACACGCCCGGACGCAAATTGCAGTTGCACTAACTTGTTGCCGGTAGGTCACGTTCTCCATTTGCTCTCTCGTTTGATATAGATATTTATATTTTTCTTTAACTTAAAATGACACTATCCTCCTGTACAGAGCACTGTAAAATGCTAGCGAACTCATTGATCCTGCCTCCTTAGAGTGGAGAGTTTTTATTTCGTTTTCAGACTGTTATGTTTTATTTAGCTAAGCTAGTTAGCTTCCCGCTAGCTAGTGGCTCTGTGCCTTTGCTGACGTTGGGTCCGGGCGCAGTCAGTACGCGGCGTGTGCCGTTCAGAGTCACGTTATAGTTATATGGGTCATGTGGTAATGTGTATAGTAGGTTTATGTGTGTTTCTGTGATTCCTTTTTGTAGAGATATGTGGAGAGAGAGACGTGAAGTGGTGTGTGACACCGTGTTTTTGTCTTTACATGTGAAGGTATGTTTACCCAATGTGTTTATGTTAAATTAATATTTTGCACTAGAAAAAGAGAGAATTGGGTTTATGTGGGGGAATTGTGAATGTATTTTGTATCTTTTATATTTTAATGCACTTTATTTTGTTTATCTTTATATGCCATTTTATATTGTATTGTACATTCGAATTGTATAATGAAAATGGCAGTTGCACTAACTTGTTGCCGTAAACCCAGTGATCCCAGCAACGGTGTGTGCCTGTCATTCAGCCAACAACATAACATCCAAATACACAACGCAGAATAGTGGCTGTTACACCTACATAACTACTAACTCTACAAACTAACTCTTTTAGACAGAGAAAGCACACATTCTATTAGTTCTTTTGAGATTAGCAGAAAAGAATCCTCGGCTCTTGAAAGATGAGCCAGAATCCTCCAAAAAAAACGTTGGCAGAAGCTACCTACAGTATTGAAAAAACGGCTGGCAGTGAATGTGTTAATCTTTAATAATAATAAACTGGCAAATAGTAGTTACCGGCCACTAATAATAATGTTTATACTTTTTTTATTTAAATGTCAGCATTATGAACTAATATTGAAATGTCTGAATATCGAGTACAGCCCCAGATATCACCAAACTAAAAAAAGTATTAAGCATTAAATATATGAAATAATATAAAATAAATATATTAATTCCAGTAAATGGTAGTATTCTGCATAATTATATTGCTTTCATTTAACTTATCAAATTAACTCGACGAATCAAGGCTTGGCGCTAACCTTTGTTTCTACCGGACTCTGTCTTCCAGGTGACTGGTCCTTCGTGCAGCAGCGTCCTGTTGCGCCGGATCAGGTTGTCTTTGCTGAACAGCTGGCTGTCCTCCAGCTGGACCTGGGACTTGCGGTCCAGACGCAGGCTGATGTCCTTCAGACGAGCTGCTTTCTTATAGCTGTCGACCTGGGCGTTGACCTGGGAGATTGTGTGTTGGATCAGCGCCAAGGCCATATCCAGAGACTTGTGTTCCTCTGTGTCTGCAGGGATGATATAATACAATCGTCAGCCAATCTTTATTTATATAGCAACATTTCATATAAAAAGCCTTTTCCAGACAGCATCGGTATTACCAGTGAAGGTCGATTTGAGGTGGATTTGACTCATTTCAATCAGTCATCCATCCATGTAGTGGGGAACTGTGCAAATGGGTCACCCACTGTACAGCAAGATAGGCAAATCTCTCTTTGCCCTTCGGACGCCGGAACGCACGTCGGCCCATATCAGCCTGGCCTGCTTGGTATCTAATGCCCGGCCTGAATTAGAATCCCAGTCCGCCCCTGCTTTGAGCCCCTTGTCCTGTCCTACCTCAAATCCATCACAGACCCACTCCTGGTCCCCCTACAGTTTGCCTACAGAGCCAACAGGTCTGTAGACGATGCAATAAACATGGCCCTCAACCACATCCTCACACACCTGGACAATGCAGGAACCTATGCCAGGATCCTGTTTGTAGATTTCAGCTCGGCGTTTGACATGATCCTCCCAGCCCTGCTACAGGAGAAACTCTCCCAGCTGGGCGTGCCCGACCCCATCTGCAGGTGGACCACAGATTTCCTGACTGACAGGAAGCAGCACGTGAGGCTGAGTAAGCACATCACTGACTTTCGATCCATCAGCACCGGCGCTGCCCAGGGCGGTGTCCTCTCTCCCTACTTCGGTCTGTACACCAACAGCTGCACCTCCAGTCACCAGTCCGTCAAGCTCCTGAAGTTCGCAGACGATACCACCCTCATAGGGCTCATCACAGACGGAGATGATTGTGGATTACAGGAGGAACAAAGCCCCACCTTCCCCCATCACCCTGGGTGACTCCCCAGTTAACACTGTGGAGTCCCTCCGCTTCCTGGGGACCATCATCAGCCAGGACCTAAAATGGGAGCTGAACATCAGAGCTCTCACCAAGAAGGCACAGCAGAGGATGTACTTTGTGCGGCAGCTGAATAAATTAAAAGTGCCAAAGGCCACGATGGTGCACTTCTACACCTGCATCGTTGAGTCCATCCTCACCCCCTCCATCACTGCCTGGTATGCTGCTGCCACTCTCAAAGCCATCAACAGACTTCAGCGCATCATCCGCTGCGCTGAGAAGATAATCGGATGCAACCTGCCATCCCTCCAGGACCTGCATGCATCCAGGACACTGAAGCGGTCTCGCAAGATCATGGCTGACCCCTCCCACCCTGGCCACAAATTCTTTAAGACACTCCCCCACGGCAAGAGACTGAGGTCTGCCAAGACCAGAACCACCCGCCACAAGACCAGCTTCTTCCCAACCGCCATCAGCCTCACCAACAAGGCCCGGAAACCCCTTCCACCAAGGACCTTGGACTCAACTGAACTCCCCCACCCCCCCCCCCCCCCCCCATAAAACTGGAACTCATATCTAATTTAACTGGGACTGGAAATTAATGTAAATTCTCTGCACAATTCCCTGCAGCGCATGCACTGTATGCCTGGTGGGGCCATGAAAGTAGTTCCGGCTATCTATTTATAGTCCGGGAGCCAAATGCAGTTTTTTTGATTAACCTTGTTTCGTCGGATAAAGTTTTTTTCTCTGTTGATTCTTGTAGTTTGGGGTACCTATTGAAAATACAGGAGGGTGCCCGGTGAGCACCCTTGAGCATTTTTAGATATTAACCCCTTAAGTGCCAAAATCCCATAAAAATAGGGATTTATGAGATTTCATGCAAAATACTAAAATCAAATGCAAAGATTGGGGGGGGGGGGGGGGCAATGTTAGAAGATTTTGAGAAGACCTGGCCAGAGGGATTTTACAACTCCATCTCAAACAATGTAAAGACAATGACAACAACCAAATAAATCCAAGTTGACCACTCCACAATTTATGACCTAAATGCCATCGATTCAAGGGTAATGGACTGGCCAGCTGATGGTAGGACTGGCCAGCTGATGGCACCATAGCTGATTTCATCAAAAATGTTTAAGACACGGCTGAATTCATACCTATGAGACAGCGATGCCTACCTAATCTTCGACAGGTACCATGATTACAGTACTGTATCAAGTCCATCACCCGAGATGTCACAGAGACATGGGTTAGCTAGAAACACCATCTCTTAGCTCTTATGTGAGGAACTGACCCAGGAAGGATCAGCTTTTCCATCTACAGAGCACAAGCAAACACAAGTTGGTGGTGACAGAGGAGGAGCCATGTGACAGGGGAGGTGACAGGGGAGGAGCCATGCCCCATTGAGATCAGGTTGGAAGAAAGAAGGAGCCGATAGAAAATCAAGAGGAAGAAACTGACACCATCATTGTCCAAAAGGTCCTGAGGTGTGCTGGAGAAGTCCATCAAATCTCAGTGGTTTCTGATGACACAGATGTGTTCATCTTACTCCTTCACCATTACCATCAGGAAGGACTGGATGTACACCACACATCATGGAATCGCCCCACAAGGAAAGGGCAATAGTGGACATCAAGTCAACACTGGCCAAGCATTCACAAATTGTGAAGAACCTTTTACCAGCCCATGTCATATTGGGATGTGACACTGTAGCATCTTACTATGGGTTGGGAAAAGGCTCTGTCATCAAAGTCCTCAAAACTGTACAAACTATCTGCCATTTGCAATGTGGTTGCACCATTCCAGCAGGTCCCCGACCAAGCCACTGCCTTCATCTCAGCCTGTTCTGGTATAGAGAGCACAGACATGTCACACACAAGGCTTGTCGGCGAGGAAAAGAATGGGAAAGGACACATGTCTGCTCCAAACTTAGCTGCTCTACCCCCAGTGAATGAAGCATTCATTGAGAATGTTAAAAGAGCCCACTTTCAAGCAATATATTGAAATATCAATGTAAATCTGCCACTAGCATTGAACACTGAGGCGTTTGTATGGAAAAAAAACACATGCAACAGGTCACTGAGCCCAACCACTGTACCGGAAGATTGCAAACTTGTCCCAGACTACATTTTGGAGATGATCAGGTGTGGCTGCAAAACCCTTTTAACTCCAATAAGTGCAAATGTGAAGTGCCTGGTCTGCCATGCACAATGTTCTGTGCATGTTTCAGGGTAGGATGCACAAGACCCAAATAGGCTTAACTATACCATCAGACCATCAGCAGCAAAATGTACCCTTCACACCTCCCAGTGTGTATCATCTACTCTACATGCCAATGAGCAACAGCTCAATGGATGTTCTCATCCAGCACGACCCCTATTGTCATAAACAGTTGGTTTTGCTGGCACGGCCTAAAAGGGTTAATATTATGTAATGTGGAATGAAATACATTGTACATGACCTCCTTTATGAATAGACATTGGAGAAAACAAATTGGATGCATTTGATTTGAGTATTTTGCATGAAATCCCGTAAATCCCTATTTTTCTGGAATTTTGGCAATTAAGGGGTTAATATCTGAAAATGCTCAAGGGTGCTCACCGGGCACCCTCCTGTATTTTGAATAGGTACCCCCAAACTACAAGAATCAGCAGAGAGAAAAACTTTATCCGACGAAGCGAGGTTCAATCCCATGGCTCCAGGACTATTACCTTTAATTAATATTTCATGAAGAGTCAAAAGAGAAGGCTTCTTGTGTGAACGGCAGTGTTTGGAATAACGCCGTTTAAAAGAACGGCGTTAGGTAACGCCGTTATTTTTTCAGTAACGGGGTAATCTAACTAATTACTGTTTCTGTCGTTACAACGCCGTTATCGTTACTGAACGCTATGCGGTGCGTTACTATGAAATGATTGAGTAAACTACCCGTAGCCTACACTAGTGTTGTCAAGTGACTGTGAGGAGACCGGGTGGGTTAACATAACGAGATAAACGATTATGATTGGCTAAGGCAGAGTCATGTGTTTCATGGTAGCCAATCGGAGCCAGTGTTTTCACACACGAGCCATAGTCTGGGCACCTTCCACCCCGCTTTTTGTCATGGGGCGTAAACCACGGAACCAGAATGAACACCGGAAGGCAGTGCGCCAAAAAACGTCTTTGTTGCCGTTAGCTTGACGTCTCTTGCCTCGATTAATTGTCTGATGCAAAGCTTCTGTATTGGCTTAAAAGATGTGAGATTGTGAATCCGCAATGTTTCTAAAATAACTTCTTCAAAAACTTCGTTCGGTACGTCCATCTTTTGTTTTGTTGTTTGCCGTTCTGATACTTGTGTCAAATTGTCAAGTTAACGTAAAAGTTGACGAGCTAGAAACGCTGCCCATCCGGTCTAGGGCGGGCTCTAGGCCGGAACCAGGTAGGGTGACAAAATCAATTGTGAGCGGAAGCCAGGCTCTTTCTCGCCGAGAAGAGCCTGGTGACGCGAGGTTACACGAGCCAGGACATTAACAACGAGATAAGCGATTATTGGCTAAGGCAGTCATGTGTTTCATGGTAGCCAATCGGAGCCAGTGTTTTCACACACGAGCCAGGACACATCACACGCACGACACACACACACACAGACACACCAAACAGATTCGAGGAAGCAGCAGAAATGGCGAGTCCGGAGCAATCCGATGAAAAGTTGGCATTTTCAAGGTGGAGATATAACGCAAATAGTTACTTTCCCTGGTAACTAGTTAGTTTTATTATAGAGTAATTCAGTTACTAACTCAGTTACTTTTTGGAACAAGTAGTGAGTAACTATAACTAATTACTTTTTTAAAGTAACGTTCCCAACACTGGCGCCGAGGAGGCGCTGAGAGGAAAAGAGAAGGCTTCTTGTGTGAATGGTTAGCCCTTGTTCACACAGGACGCCGAACATAGCAGAACTGAAGCTTGAAGCAGGCACAAGCTGAACTGATGCCTAACTGATGCCTAACCGTTCAGTGAACGGTTAGGCACACAAGAAGCCTTCTCTTTTCCTCTCAGCGCCTCCTCGGCGCGCCTTGAACCCGGCCACAACTCCCATTGACTTCATGACTGGCAGCTTCAAGCTTCACGTGTCACGCTTGGAAAATAGGACTGAATCCTAAACGATCGCTTGAGCAAGGCGTGAGAGTGGCTTCAGTGTAACACGTGCGTGGGTGGTGTGAACAGCCTCACCTTATAGGCATCGCGATCTGACCTTCCGTTTCCCAGAAAATGGCAACTTTTCTCTGATTGGCGGCGACCTCCCACTATCCAATTGACAGCTGACATTTTCTGGGAAACGGAAGGTCAGATTGCAATGCCTATAAAGGACTATATGTATTTTTTCACCCTGAATCCAACGCCGCCATCTGTGTCTCTCAGTCTCTATGAGTTACGGTTGCGGAGATACGTCCGCCCTGCCTGCAGGACTACAGGAGAGAAATAGAGGACAGAGGGGGTTGGGGGTTCCAAGTTACTAGGGGTGGGAATCACCAGATGCCCACGATACGATACTAAAACGATACTTGAGTCACGATACGATAGTATTGCGATATTGCGATATCGCCGATATTGCGATATATTGAATATTGCGATATTTTAATATATTGCGATTTCTTACTTTTTCAACTGTAAATGTTGTCCCCAAAGGAAAACTTTGTCAACATCTGGTTTATATAAGAAAATTTTTCCAGTCTGTTCATCTGACTTCAACCATTTTATTGCAGCAACATTGTCAAGTAAACAGACCAACAACTTTCATAAAGTCATAAAGTCATGTCATAGTTGCATGCACCTGACAAACTGAACTGTTTGTTATAGTCTTCTTACAGTCCACCTTAAAGGCCGGCTTTACCGTGAATATATATGAATATATATTAATTCTTAAAAAATCTTAAATTTCGAATCCGTTGAAATTTTTGAAATTGCTTGTTCACAGCCAGAGAAAAAAAAATGAAAAAAAAAAAAAAAAAAAAAAAAAAAAAAAAATGGGCCAGGTGACGCGTTTCGACGCGAAACGCGTCACCTGGCCCAATTTTTTTTTTTTTTTTTTTTTTTTCATTTTTTTTTTTCTCTGGCTGTGAACAAGCAATTTCAAAAATTTCAACGGATTCGAAATTTAAGATTTTTTAAGAATTAATATATATTCATATATATTCACGGTAAAGCCGGCCTTTAACTGGATGTGTATGTGGACTACTGTACTTGGCATGACATGGCCTGCAAAAAAATATATATATTAAAAAAATACGCAAAAAAATAAAATAAAAATAAAATATCGATACTTGTCGTCCAAATATCGATACAATATCGTCAGGCAAAATATCGTGATACTATGGTGTATTGATTTTTAACCCCACCCCTACAAGTTACTGACCAAACACTGTTTCAGTGATTGCTGTCAGAATATAGAGCCAATTAACACTTACTTTAACACAAAAACATCACTGAATGCAGCTTTAAATATATACATATGCTACACAGAAATCCTGATCGGAGCACCTCTGGGGACCACCAGGGATACCCAAACTTTTTTCATATAGAGAGAGGACCTCCAAATACTTTACACCAAGGGTTTTGTCTCTAAACAACTCACTGAGAATGTCTACTAATCAGTTAAGTTCTAGACAGAGAGTAACTATTTAGGTTGTGGAGATGCAGGTGTGTGATGAGTGGTGCTTACCTTCATCAGTGTTCTTTATGATTCGCTCAAGCAGGCTGGGGTATTGCGTGATGCGTTGAGTCACCCTCTGCAAACAATCGGCAAGACGCATCCTCTTCACCAAGGGCATCTGACTTATTTTCTGTAAACAGAAAAAATCTCCCCATTAGCGCTCTAGCGTGGGTTATTTTTCTTACAAGGGCTGATGCCAGATATGTCTCATCCCTGGTAGCATAGGACCCTCTTAAAGAGGACATGAAACATTTGAGCATATGACTAGACTACCCCCTTTAACCGACTTAGAAAACTACAATTAGTGCCTCCTGAGCAAATTTATTTTATTTTCATTATTTATTCTTAGATTTTTACATTTTCCCCTTTCTCTCAAATAACCCCTAGGGGTACACATAGCCTACCCCAGTTTGGGAACCACTGCTCAAGGAGAATTTTGTTTTTTTCAACCTGGAAGAATTTTTGTAATCATAAATTCTCTGTACGCCCGGAGAATAATATTAATGTATAGAGTCTTCTCTCCATGCGAACAGGCAAGGAGAGAGAAGAGAGGAGCAGACAGAGGCGCAACAAGCAAGACAGCGAAGCTCGCGGGTAACACTTTACAATAACGTACATAAATACTGTAGTAGTTACTAGTAAACTAATCATTAACTAATAGTTATTTAATGAGTAGCTAAGGAATAATTTGTCATTACTCAATCACTAGTTAATCATAGTTAATGAGTAGGTAGTCATTAGTTAATGATTAGTATAAGTTCCTGAGTAGAGTAGTTAATCAATACTTAATGATTACTAAATGTCAGCTCGTGAATATAGTAGTTAATCATTAGTTACTGATTAGTCGGTCAGTTCCATGAGTAGAGTAGTTAATCGTTCGTTAATGATTAATAAATGTCAGTGCGTGAATATATTAGTTAATCATTAGTTAAGGTCACATTGTGAGTATAGTAGTTAATCATTAGTTCCTGATTAGTTGTTAGTTCCTTAGTAGTGTCACAGGGTGATATGTGATAGAGATGTATTGTCAGATACCCCCTAATTAGTTGTGTCATGTGACTTGTGACGGAGCACCGGGGTAGACGGGAAGTGGGAGTTGGATTAGAGTTTATATCTGTGGCATTTCAGGTGCACAGGCTGTCTCTTAGCTGGGGATTGATGAAAGCCATGGATGCCCCATTCTCTAGTCATTTTCCCTCTGATTTCACATATGGATGTGACTGTGTGTTTGATATATTCTTTATAATAGCGTCCCCTAACCTATTGAAGGGAAGCTGTGTGTAACTAGCTTCCACACCCAGGCTTGAGCTGTCCACTGACGCGGAGTGACACCGCCCCGGCCTGTCCCAAGGTAAGCCAACCTCCCGTTTATCGATTTCCTGTAAGATACTGTTGGAATTAATCCAAGTTTCCTTAAGATCAAAGGTCAGCCTAGTAAGCTCCAATAATGTGTGGCCTCTGAGATGTTTACTCAACTATACTAACGGAAGTTGGGCCCCAGACAGGAGTTTCAGTTCTAGGTGAAACTACACGTAACATTAGACTATTAAGGATGTGCACCTGTCTACAGGCTGGTTTCGTGTCCTTTTGATACTCTATGAAACAAACATGTTTTTCAGCTCGTCAAGTTGGAGTGCGGAAGAGCACGTATACATTTTAGAATACACCCCTAAGACCGTTAACAGTTGAAGGTGACACACCCAATGAGTGGGTGCATCTTGTAATCTGCCTCACAACACATGGGGTCTTCCTCTTTTAGACCCAGCCTCTCTTTGACAGTATATATATATGAATGTTTCCGGAATAAAGAGCACTTTTTGACGGGATACACTGTTGTGTCGTGAATGAGACCTGAGCTTCAGCTGAACTTCAGTCCAAGACTTGGTGTCGTTTGTTCTCTTTCACTTTCACTCTCCACCAGAATTAACGAACACGGGAAATTGAGTCATCTTGATTTCAATCATCTTTTACATCCATCGATTGACCAACCTTGTCCAATTTCCAATAATACCCTGTTGCTCCGTCAGTTCTGTGTTGTTGTGGCGAGGTTTGGATTGACTAGACATGAGCTTGATCCCATTTTGAGAACCAGACCCGTCACAGTAGAGTAATTACTCATTAGTTAATGGTTAGTCAATGGTCAGTTTGTGAGTATATAGTTAATTGTTAGTTACTCATTACTTAATTATTGCCTGTCCATTAGTTACTCTTTTTGTGTACCCTATTGTAAAGTGGTGCATCATACTCAGTTTTTTATTAATACTGAATCATTACTTAATTATTACCTGTCTATAGAGAGCCGCAGGGATGACGTATTTGTGTAGGCTGAATGCGGAAGTCCCGAACTTCCTGGTTCAACACTGTTTCTGTCTATGGGATTTTTGAATGGGTTTTTGGCGCGATGCTTCAAATAAGGTCTCTGGGCAACGCAAGTTTAATCGTCTTTTTGTGTACCCTATTGTAAAGTGCTGCATCATACTCAGTAGTTTAAGAGTACTGAATCATTACCTGTCCATTTGTTACTCTTTTTGTGTACCCTAAAGTGAAAGATATCCTTATCAAATAAACACTCACTGCAGGTGAGATTCAAACCTTCAACCCCAACATCCTTAAATTGTAAGTCTGGTTCTCTACCATCTGAGCTAACCAGCCTGTTAGTTGGTAGAGCCATACTAGGGATCTGTAGAGCCAGAGACTAATAGGCAGAGCTGCTGTCTGTCTGTCTGTCTGTCTCTCTCTCTTAACTCTTTACTGCTGCCTGTGGGCGCTACTAACGCTAAATTTTTCAAGTTCTTTAAACTGTCCCGACTCCAGATGGTATATTAGTCCAACATGCCAGCAAACCACAAAATAAACAACAATGATGCTGCTGCTGATAAGAATAAAATGATATTATATGGATATGATTCAGTTTCAGTTGTTCTAGCCTATCTAGTCTCGTATGGGCGACTGAAGTTTATTTATCCACCTTTTTTTATAACAGCACGACACGAGAAAACAGCTCCAGAAATTAGTTTATCCACCTTTTTTTTACCACTACAGCAATAAAGATAAAGAGCTGCCTGACTTTTATAATTGACGAATTATAGGATCATTTAACACAAGCCAAGTAATGTTAAACTTTTTTTTTCCCCCCTCCAGATATAACATCCAATTTCGCAATCATCCTATGAGAAACATTATGTAGGCTACACCATATTTTCACTGAGAAGGACAAATCAAAATACCAGAAAGACACGCTCAACCCTCTGTGGGGTTTTTTTCTCCAAAAAATGTCACAAAAAGGAATTACTCCAAGACAGCACTCCAATAACTTTGATATTTCAAATTTTAATATTTATTGCCTGCACACTGACAAGACAAGGACAAGAATAGGGCCCTATTCTCCCACAGGCCTTCGGCGCTAAAACGGGCCTTAAACGCAAAAAAACGTGCCTTGCGCCTGCCTCGGGAAGATATCAATATGGCTTTACGCTGCCAAATGCGCTTTAGGCCGAATGGGCGTGGCGCAGTCCCAGAATGGGCGAGAATGGGCGTGTCGGCCTTAAATACCGGCCTAATGATATCTTCCCACCTGGTGTAAATTTAGCGCTTAGCGCTTTTGAAAACCAGGCCTATTCAGTGCGCCAGTTGCGTGGAGCGCTCCCCTCTGGCTCTCCTCTGTCACCCTTCTCTGTGTCACTCTCTCCCTCTCTCCTCAGTCTGACAGGCACAATACGACTGTCTCTCTCTGACTCCCTCGCTCAGACAGACACAACAAACATCCCATAGAAAAAAGCAGTTGTAAGTTCACTGCCTGTGAATGTCCCAGCATGCAATGGGGTACTCCATTTCGCTACTAAATAGCAACCAAATGAGCCGAAATAGATATAAAGGTCGATCTAAATAATGTGTAATGGTAACACAACCTGCAATTGTAGAACATTTCAATATTGGACCAAATAAAACATCGAAATGAAAACACCACCCTATGTGAAACCTATATGTCATTCTTCTACTGTCATGTACCTACTGTGATGTCTGCTCCAATAAATTGGCTCTACTTCACATTTTAGTTTTACAATAAAAACACATTTATACAATGACTTTACATAATGTAGGCTATATTTATGTGCATATCCTACCATCCTAGCAGGGGAGAGAAAACGATATCTTTCTGGACAAACTTTCACCAATCTAATTAATCTCATCATATAGGGATAGGCTATATTTTTCTAGCTGATGCCTTTAGAACATTCTTTTCACTTTGATCTTGCTATAGTGTAGCGTATTTACATGCTTGCAGTATTTAAACTGCAGTTAGATTGGTTTGAGAAGCATAATAATATGGAATAATAGCCTATATATGGAGACAGACAGAGGGATGAAGGGAGGGGGGGGGGCAGAGCGCTTGAGTTTGTCTGGTTTTACTGGACCACTGGAATTGGAGCTTCAAAGGCAAGCGTGTGATTTGTTTATTGCACTTATCCAATGAGCATGATGGTGCATAATTTTACGCTTAAAAGGCATGCTTGTAATGCTTTAGGCTGCGTGTAGCGCCAACACCAAGATATCAAGTGCGCTGGTCCACGCCCACTGCGCCAGGCGCTCGGCCTAGAAACTACGCCGATGCAACGATAGGGGCCTGTGTGATGTAACAGCCCAGGCTCAGTGGACTGTACAAATGAGGGGAGACCACACATGTTTTAAAGACATAACAAAAAGTATTTATTATAAACTAAATGAGTTACTCAAAATAAGGTTAGATGTGTCAGTCAGTAACATCAGTAGTGAATGCAGTGTGTGGATGAGTGAGAAGTGTAGTGTAGTGTAGATGTTTGAAAGTAAGTTTAAAAGAGCCTGAGCTCAAAGCAAACCAACAAGGTGGAGAGAGGAGAGAGAGAAAAGCCAGATCAAATAGGGAGCATCCAGGTGCTCCAGATCAGCTAATCAAGCAGCCCCAGCCTCTGCCCAGCCAGGACTGCAGACTGAAAGCAACCAATAAGTGGCTGGGTTTCCCAAAAGCTTCTTTGTGCTAAGAAGCTAATTCAACCCTTCTTAAGGCCCCCTTAAGAAGCAAACGCGTTTCCCAATTGCTTCTTTACGAAGGCATGCGTTTCCCAAAAGCTTCTTAGCGCTAAGAAGCTTCTTTGACCCTTCTTAAGGCTCCCGTAAGAAGCCAACGAAGCCAACGCGTTTCCCGATTGCTTCTTAGCCTAAAATTATCTTCCAATTATCCTCCGTTAAGAAGGCTGCGTTTCCCAAAAGCTTCTTAGCGCTAAGATGATCTTTCGTTAAGAAGGTTTTGTAAGAAGGGTCTGGAGCCTTCTTAACACCTTCTTAATGACAAAACACTGGCAGATCCAGCCGCGTCAGGCAAAAGGAGATACTTGTGTCCACTGTTCCTCTTGTGTTTTTCCCTTTTTCCTTTCTTTCATGCACCCTTTAGTGTTTAAAATTGGGGAACACTTGAAAATCTCCCCTGTATGTATGGTTACTTGTGTTTTAAATGTTTTACCGTAGGCTATATTTCTCTAATCAGAATGGATTCCTTTTATAATGTTGTGGATTTATATAGCACCTTTCACAGAACCCAAGGTCGCTTAAATTCTGTAGTGTTTCTCTGTTTTGTTGTATGCTGTGTATATAAAGCAATTTGAACTGCAGTCCATGTCTGAAATAAATAATGTTTAATAAAGTTTAACATGACCATGATTAGGTGTTAACAGTGTTTCTCAACCACTGAGTCGTGGCCCACTGCTGGGCTCAGAGTGCCATCAAGTGAGCCGCTCCAGTTAAGATGCTTCTTAAGAGCCTTCTATTTTTTTTATTTTTCTCGACTGTTAAGAAGGCGTTTGGGAAACACTTCTTTGGAGCCTTCTTAACTCCTTAAGAAGCTTCTTAACTCCTTAAGAAGCTTCTTAACTCTTAAGAAGCTTCTTTGTTGGGAAACTCAGCCAAGTACAGTTCAATGAGCCCACAGTACACAGGCGTGTAGGCCTGGTCCCCTTTAGTGAAGCCGTTGCATGTTAGATCGCTGCTCTGGCGGCAGGTGCCAGTATAGGTCACAAGGCCCGCCTCCCCATGTTAGTGGATGGGGAAATGGACAACCAAAATAATCACAGTACACGTCAACCACCAAAGGTGGTTTGTATCATTTTAGATAGTTATTATCATGCTAATGCCTGTGCAAGTGGTCATTTTTCTGATCAGTTTGTTTTTAAGTAGTTATTTGACATATAAAAAGGGATGATTGACAGCTGTGGCAGCCAGTCTCAAGCCGTCATTGGCTGGACAGGCTCTTCATATTATAGAGCTAGCGTTAGTTTTACATAGACAGGACACAGTGCTGCTTTCATGTTATCTACCAGACATATCGATGGACTGCAATAAAAAGGACATTGTTTTGAGAAAGGTGCACGAGGAAGTAACGTTCGTTGGGGACTGAAGTAAGTACAGAAAATATGTGTTTTATTAGGTTACTCCAGCTATACGTTATTGGTACACAATGGTTTTTAACATGCAGGCTAGCATTAGCGGGGGTCATGCCTATGTTCCCCGGGTTCTATGTTCCCCGGGTTCTATGTTCCCTGCTCCTGCTAAAAAGGGTTCTATGTTCCCCGGGTCCGGGTTCTATGTTCCCGGGTCCTATGTTCCCCGCTCCCAAAAAAGGGTCCTATGTTCCCCGGGTCCTATGTTCCCCGCTCATATGCGTAAAGTCGGCGAGTGCAAACCACAATATCTCGAGGTTGTGAGACTTCATTGACAGTCTGCATGAGGGAAAGCTCGAGTGTATAGGCTCAGACATTCAGCAGCAGGAGCAGCATCATGCTATCCATAATATTAAATTTTTCAGAGAGAGAGAGAGAGAGAGAGAGAGCTGTGTTTCCATTACCCTCAGAAATGCACAAAATCTAAATATCGCAATAAAAATCGGGTAATGGAAACACGTAAATTTCGAACCTCCCAAATATCGCAACGTTTTTGCTCTCTCATGAGGTGGTTTTTCAGACGTATCGATATACACTGTAGCAGTAGGCTATATCGCAAAAGCGTAATGGAAACACATTTTCTGCATTTGTGACGTAGGGGAGGGGACTGTACTAACCTATTTATACTAAGACTGGTGGGTATGTGTCTGTAACATGGTGTCATTCATTCACCAAATAAAATAAAATAAAACAATTACAAAAACTGTTTTACCGACTCATATATCCATTATTACACATTTAAATGCTGTTTATGAGGATTAACTCATTCAGTGCCAGCCACTTTTGGAGAACGGATGCTCCCAGTGCCAGAGTTTTCAGAGCGTTTTCAGTGATTTCTCGAGGCCCACAGAATATTGTGTGATATTACTATGTAAACACCGAACACGCACAAGAACGAGCTGGCTCTATTGTATCATCAGCAAAAAAAAGTTTATTGATACCATTTTCCGTTCTTTAGTTATGAGCCGGAGAAGATAGGTTGTTTTCAGCGTTTTCAGGCTTTTCAAATTATTAGCTGAGATAATCCGCCTTTTGTGAAATGCAGCATTTCAAGCACATTCACTGAGTCTGAAGATAATATTTTCTGATGTAGTGACGTAGTTGTTGTGTGATGCCCTGCGTGCACCACCCCCCTCCCCCCCTCCCCCCGTAAACTCCTCCCCACACTGCACACAGCCTCACGCAACCATTATATTTTCGGAGTGCTGCGTTTGTGTGCTGCTGTCGGCTCTCAGCGCCACAGCAGGGAAGAGCCAACCCGGATTGCTGAATGGTTTGGCGTCAGGGGCTGCTTTCCTGGCTGCTAATCGGTTGGAGAAACTATACAGACAGACAGACAGACAGACAGGGACAGAGGGGCTCAGTTGTGAGCGCGGATTGACTCCTGTTCGGAGCCAATGTCAGCTCCCGCGACAGAGCAAATGGCTCTGGGAGCATGCATCGGGTTGTCTTTGATCCACGGCTTTTAGGCTGTTTCTCGGACCTGTCTCTAATCTGGACTGCACCGAGCAAGCACTGTCGCCACCTAATGAGTCCGTAAAATAGGTTATACACCTCCAATAGCTACTATAGTTGTACAGGAGCTGCGGAAAGCTTTGATCGACGTCCCACCGTCAAAAAACGCATTGGACGTCGAAGGACGTCCGTGGCATTCTACGTCACTATTTAATTGGACGTCGAAGGACGTCCATGGCATTCAATGAGTTAAGGGGTGATTTATGTTGTCAAATGTGGGTGCATGGGATTGTGGGTAAATATTTTGGTCAGGCAGCCTAATATTTTGGTCACTGGCACCATCTACTGGATGAAAATGGAACATGGATCGATTATTTGTTTTTTTCGATGTTTTGTCCAAGCTGCCTTTGTCTTCTGTTTAAAATAGTCATGGCAGCAGCAACCGAAATCACAGTGCCAACACCAAGGAGGTTACGCAGTAGGCTCTGGAGTCCATCTTCCTTAAAGTGGAGTCTCGCGAGAAGAGATATTACAAGTTGGGACTTCAAACTTAACTTCAATGGAAACGTCTGCAAGTCGCAATTGTACTTTTTCGAAATTGTAGAAATATCGCAATTATTTTGCGAAAAACTGTAATGGAAACACAGATCAATATTTGCAACATTCACGCAGCACAAGTCGCCTCTGCCTATATAACCCACAGACATGCACAAGTTCTGTAAAGCCATTCAAATAAAATGTTTAATTTCACTTTCCTCTGCACCTGTCGGATGTGAGATATTGTGGTTTGCATTCGCCGACTTTACGCATACGAGCGGGGAACATAGGACCCTTTTTCGGGAGCGGGGAACAGAGGACCCGGGGAACGTAGGACCCTTTTTCGGGAGCGGGGAACATAGGACATGGGGAACATAGGACCCTTTTTCGGGAGCGGGGAACATAGGACCCGGGGAACATAGAACCCTTTTTAGCAGGAGCGGGGAACATAGAACCCGGGGAACATAGGTACGCTCCCGCATTAGCGTTAGCCGCTTGCGCTAGTCGGCTGTTTTTCATTATTTATCGGCTTAATATTACTATAACTTAACAAAGGATAACAATAGCTGGAATAACACAATAATAGACACATATTTTCAGAACTTACCAGGTTGTTTTGCCAGGAAATGTGTTTTGTAACGTTAACTCCCGTCCCGGGTATAACTGGGGCCTAGTACACAACCACCAGCCATTAGCTAGTCGCTAACGGGTTAGCGTCACATACAAACAGAGGTTTTACTTTTGGTATTGAAGCAACAAACGTTTTTATATGGATATCTCAGGGAAATGCTTTGACTGTGGGGATGTTCGTTCTTCACAAGCTCCTCTCTCAGCTGTTGTAATGATATACCATTGACATAAATAAGATATAGCTCAGTGGGATATACAGAGTCAGAGAACCGGTTACATGCTGCCACTCCGACGTGCTGCCACTCCGACGTTCTGCCACTCCGAAATATCGGCACTCAGAAAGGGGGTCTATATTCCCCGTTTTTCACGAATCTCTCCCAGCCCCCACGCCAAACCTAACCTCCCCCCATGCCTAAACCTAACCTTCCCCAGACCCTAACCCAAAACCTAACCTCTCCCACCCCCACGCCTAAACCTAAGGTCGGCATTGCGGCTTCTAAGGTGAACGACCGCCAGTCCGAATAATGGAAGTTAACGTTCGGAGTGGCAGCATGTCGGAAAGGCAGAGGAACCCCCAGAGAACCAGGCAGCCTGGCTAACTCCCTGGGCTAACGTTAGGTTTGGCTGCCCTACCCACACTATATCAGTACAACAACGTAGCCTCACGGTTAGATTTGTTAAACCAACATTTGCTCCAAAAGTAATTAAATCATAAAGTTAACCAAAATGCCATGAAAACATTAGGCTAATCAACACAGAGCTGCAAACATCAGTTATTTTCCCCCTGAGAGCAGCCCTCTCCAGCCCGGCCAGGCTGAGAGCAGCCCGGAGGTTTGACTTGTCTGGCCTATACAGTTCAATCTCCAACAACGAAAATCAGATTTTCGTACAGGCGTCATTTTGATAAACTGATCTCATAGTGGGAATCTTCCTGGTTACTTTTGGAGAGACAAAAAATATTACAACTTAAAGTGCCATATTTACAGAGCTAGACTGTATATAAATACACAACGCACTGTGCGCAAATCTAGAAACAGCAGCTCTACATAAGAAAGTTCAGAGGGGCGGGGACCTCAAAGAGGTTCTAACTCAACGGAGCTAGTGCACAGAATCTGGTTCACTGACCTGGCAGGATTTCGGCTTCACTCGACCCTGCTGGGCGGAGATAGCCACGCTCTGTCCATATTTATTTATGTCGATGACAGTACATAGTGAGGCTGCCACATCCCCCCCTTAAAAAAAATGGGTACCACCTAAAACCCAAACAAAATAACAAATAGAAACTATATGAATAACGATTTACATAATACATTTACCATCCCAAACAAAAACATATTGTTCATAAGTCCCCTGTAACCCCTAATGTGAGGCTACACCAATTGCAATCTATATAGCCTACAAGATGTATACATTATCATTATGCAGTAGTTAGCTCAAACTGAATAACACCAAAGAACACCCCCGTCTACCACCAGATGTAACAGCCCAGGCTCAGTGGACTGTACAAATGAGGGGAGACCACACATGTCTCAAAGGCATAACAACAAGTATTTATTATAAACGAAATGAATTACTCAAAATAAGGTTAGATGTGTCAGTCAGTAACATCAGTAGTGAATGCAGTGTGTGGATGAGTGGGAAGTGTATGAGATGTATGAAAGTAAGATCAAAAGAGCCTGAGCTCAAAGCAAACCAACAAGGTGGAGAGAGAGAATGAGAGTTATAGGGAGCATCCATGTACTCCAGATCAGCTAATCAAGCAGCCCCAGCTT
Source organism: Poromitra crassiceps (assembly GCF_964638095.1). Lineage (NCBI taxonomy): Eukaryota > Metazoa > Chordata > Actinopteri > Beryciformes > Melamphaidae > Poromitra > Poromitra crassiceps. The sequence continues at coordinate 27,663,016 of NC_139635.1, read as the reverse complement.
CTGCCCAGCCAGGACCAGCAGACTGAAAGCAACCAATCAGTACAGTGCAATAGAGAGCCCCAGGGATGACGTATTTTTGTAGTCAGAACGCGGAAGTCCCGGACTTCCTGGTTCTTCACTGTTTCTGTCTATGGGATTTTTGAATGGGTTTTTGCCGCGATGCTTCAAATAAGGTCTCTGCGCAACGCAAGTTTAATCAAACGCGAACCAGTGTTCAGCCGGATAATCTTCACACATGAGGACCACTTTCATGAGTTTTGAAGCGTAAATGCGAGCCCTAGAAGTAAAAAGCTTGTGCTAAGCTAATCCAGAACTACACAGTGTCGCATAGGCTTCCACGTCATGTCACAAACCTGGACTGTTGTTGATGTGTGCGCTGCTGTGCACGGATTACCCCGGGCTGAACGGGCTGAACCAGGTGAGGGAAAGATAATTTCCGTGTTCGTCCTTTGAAGTGATGACATTATTGACGTACAGTATATATCCCCGTCGACTCAACAGTGTATAGGGAACATTGTGCTCGGGTGCAGTTGCACCACGGACTATTTTGGTTGTGACACTTCCTGATAACTCGGTTCCTGTGAGTCCTGTCAACAACGTGTCTAGTTATTGCGTATCTTAAATAAACATGTGAGCAAATAGAACTGCGTTCGGTAACACTTTACAATACTGGTGCAAACATGTGCATGAATGCATGGTTAACTCATGATGAATTAAGCCATTAATTGATGCTTACCACATCATCAACTAATGAAAGGTATGTTTGATGAACACACTGAGTCATATATGAATTACTATTAATTAAGTAGGCTATGCCTATATCATCATGGATTAATTCATCATCAGCACCTACTACTACTTACTATTACTATTAATACTGTAAGTCATGTGTTAATTACCACTATCAACTTCCAGTCGCCTGCAACCGGGAAATCGAATGAGTTTCCCCCGTTGCATAACGAAGATGGGATGCGCTAGCCACACTCCTCCTTGTCCGAGCTAGCCTGGTAAACCAGCCTGTCACGTGAACTCACATTTCATTTCCAAATGAAATGTGAGTTCACGTGACGGGCTGGTTTACCAGGCTATGTCCGAGCGACATCTCAGGGGAAACATACTCGACTTCGGGGAAAGAGAGTTCTCTTTGTTTGACCGGTGCCTAGCTGGCTGTAAAGAGAGGCATTCGGGGTGCAGCGGAGTCGCCTCTGCTGTTTACGGTAGTTTGTCAGTGGTGGTGGCCTGGCGGGGACACTGGCGCTATGTATGACTGGGATTAACGTGTGTATGGGCGCCTCGCTGGGTTCAGTGCGCGCCCCGGCCGGCCGGCTACGGCGATTTTTATTTTTGATGGCAGGCTGAGGCAATGGAAGTAATTGTGTGCCATGTCTTTCTTGACACTTATTCTCGTGGTCGAGCAACTAGCTGGTTTGCACAACGTGGTGGTCTTGTTTATTTGCCCCAATATCAACAGCAGCCTCCGTGTTCTTATTCTACGAAGAGTACAAACTGCAAAGCCTAAAGAGTCGGTCACAGTGGTGGTGGTGGCAGTGTCGAATGGATACCAATCGCAAGAGGAACGAGCGGGTTTGTTAGAGTTTCAGGTAGCTAGCCGTAGCAATTTAGCTTTAGCAACTTAGCTAGCTTGTGGCTTAGCTAGCTTGTTTGTATTGTGTGCGTGCATGGTGGAGACCTGTCGCTACAGTCACGTTGGTTCGGGAAGTGAAGAGCAACACAAGTGAAAAAGGACGAGAGCTGGAAGTTGGAGGTGGACCCGCTGGAGAGATCAAGCAACGCGGGCCGTGGGGAGGAGAGGGGAGAGGCCAGACTGTTTCCCCCCAGCTGATACAGACAAAAGGGGCACCGGCAGAGAGCGAGTCCTTGCTCCAGGGCAGAATTTGGGGACATGTTCACAAACTTGATGAATAAATGTGCTTTTATAACTCCAATGATGGTCTTCACTGATTACCTGTATATTTTGAATTGTTCTCATGACTGAAATGCATGCAATTGTGTTGCTATACTGTATAAAAGTGATTTTATGATCAGCATCTGCATTAGCTAATGATTTGGAGGATATCATTATGTCGTGACTTTACAATATGTGGCACAAAACTATTAATTAATACATAAGTATGTCGTGACTTTACTATCTGTGGCACATAACTATTAATTCATACATAATGATATAGGCACTTGTGAGGCACAACACTTAACTCATACATATATACTGTATGTGGTTCTTGGCATATAGAGCCTACAAGACATACATCCAGTGTTTGATGTCTGTTGGAGATGCACAGTGGATACAACGTCAGAGAATGTGTTGGAGTTGGTCTGGTTCGGGGCTAGTAGGAGCTACCAAGGTGGGCTACTACACGCATAGCCTATATCAGAGCAGCAACATCGGCATGATAGCTACAGCTGCTGAAATAGCCGTACCCGGCTAAGAGGTTCTGAAGGGGTCTCGGCCGGAGGTGTGGGACCCAGGCAAGGTGAGGGGCAGGGCGGGTAGGGTTTGGGTGGTGGTAGCCTGGGTAAACCCAGCCCCCAGTGACCTGCTCTCAGACAGACCCTGCTCACTAGTCAACAGGTCTGAGAGCAGGTCACGTGGGGGCTGGGTTTACCCAGGCTAGGGTGGTGGTAGGGGGGCTGCCCTGGGTGTTGGGCCGGGAGAGAGGCTCTTAGCCTGGTGGTAGGGGGTGGCTGGCCTGCTGGGTCATGCATTTAGACACCCGGTAAGATAGGCACAAAACACCGGCCACATGTTCTGTGTCCCTGCAGTGGACCAAGCTTCGAAGAGGAAGGAATGCCCATGATGAATGAGGTAATGGCTGGGACAGGTTAGATCCAGCCGGTCCCTGAAACGCTGCACACCGCCTCGCTCAGCTGGTTCTGATTGTGGGCTATCAGCATTGCGGTCTGGTAACGCTAAAATTCCGGTTGCAGGGAGCTGGATGTCGATAGTGGTAATTAACACATGAATTACGGTATTATTGAACACAGTGTGTTGATGTATGTGTTGATGAGGAATTAATCCATGATGATATAGGCATAGCCTACTTAATTAATAGTAATTCATATATGACTCAGTGTGTTCATCAAACATACCTTTCATTAGTTGATGATGCGGTAAGCATCAATTAATGGCTTAATTCATCATGAGTTAACCATGCATTCATGCACATGTTTGCACCAGTATTGTAAAGTGTTACCCTGCGTTCTTATTTATAACTAGACAACCTCTCCTCCTCCTCAATGACGACCATGCGTGTGAACTGCCCCGTCGAGGGATGTACGTATGTGGCCGAACACACTATAGTAGTAGCCATGCTCAACGCACATACAACCACACACAGAGCAGCCCCGGGAGCGTCGGAAAAATTCAGGCGCCCTTCCATAGGACTGGCCGGGACTGCCGAAGCCTGGTCGTACTTCGTGACCCGCTGGAGTGAGTATAAGGTAGGCACCAAGCTCGCCGGACACAGCGTGGCTACCCAATTACTAGAGTGCTGCGAGGAAGATTTGAGGAAGGACCTCACCCGCGCGGCGGGGAAGAGCCTGATAGACAGTGATGAAAAGAACATCCTCGCTGCTATGAAAGCGCTCGCTGTCGGCACGGAAAACACCATGGTGGCTCGTGTGGCTCTGTCCAACATGTGCCAAGGACACGAGGAGCCTATCCGATCATTCCATGCCCGCATCAAGGGACAGGCAGACATTTGCAAATACAGTATGGAATGTACCAGAACGGGATGTGACCAAATCAATGACTTCACTGAGGAGATACTACGGGATGTGATTGCGCGCAGGATCGCAGACCAGGAGATACAGCTCGACCTGCTCGGTGAAAAGAATCAGGACATGCCACTGAAGGACATGATAGAGTACATTGAGGCCAAGGAGTCCGGCAAGCGCTCAGCGTCACGCCTGCTCGATCCACAGAGCACAGGCGCAATTAGCAGTTCATACCGACGGGGAAGACAGCAGGGCGCCCGCACCAGAGGAGGAGCCAGACCGGAAAGACCGAAGACCAAGCCCGATGAGATATGCATCTACTGCGGCGAGGCAGGCCACGGTAAGGCTCCCCAGTGGCACACCAGACGCTCCGAATGCCCCGGATACGGTAAGAGATGTCATAAGTGTGGCCGTCAAAATCACCTCGACAGGGTCTGCCTGGGTGGCCGGCCGGTCAAGCCCCCGTCCGCGGAGGCTGATGAGGCGCGTGATGAACAGGCGACGGCCTCCGTCTAGCTATGCACAATCACGGTGTCCAGAGCAGGCAACGAACTATGCACACTCCCCCTCGCTCACCACCTGTATGATGACATGTGCAACAAGTGGATGAAACGTGCGTCCAGCCCTCAGCCGTACATCAACCTCACACTCACCAGTGTGCGCGAGGACTACGAGGCGCTGGGTTTCGACCTCCTGAAGCGCACCCGCGCCGTGACTCTACCCGCCATGGCCGACACAGGGTGCCAGAGCTGCCTGATCGGTGTCAAGGTCACCCAACAGATGGGCCTGAGTACAGAGGACCTCATACCCGTATCCATGACCATGAGGGCTGCAAACAACAAGGGGATCCGGATCCTCGGGGCCTCGGTGGTCAGGTTCACCGGCATCAGCGACAACGCCTGGAGATTGGAGACACGCCAAATCGCGTACGTGACGGACGCCTCGGACCGCATATTCCTCTCCCGCGCGGCATGCGTGGACCTGGGCATGATCTTGAGCAAATTCCCGATGCTCGGGGAGGTGAACCTGGTGACCTCGCGTTCTTATTTAGTGTAGTCTCATTTAGCCGTTTGCTAGCTAGCTGCCCTTTTAACGGCACATAAAAGCTTCAAAACTCATAAAAGTGGTCCTCATGTGTGAAGATGATATTACTAAACACTGGTTCGCATTTGATTAAGCTTGCGTTGCCCAGATAATTTATTAGAAGCATCGCACCAAAAACCCATTCAAAAATCCCATAGGCGAAAACAGTGAAGAACCAGGAGTGTTAGCATCGATGATTTCCGGACTCGTTCCTGGGGCTCTCTATGAGCCCACAGTACATAGTGAGGGTGCCACAGTCTAGGGACATTCCACTTTAGGGCAGTGAATATGTTGACTGCTGAGCAGATCCCTTACCGTGACCAGATCCCTTAGCTTCTTGTTCTTATGCTGCTCATTGTAGAAGCTGACAGCATCCTCGTCGTGGCTGCAGAAGACACCGTAATAACACTCCTTCATTTTCTCTCCCTGACTGCCTAAAAACTAAACAAAGCAAGAGGATTGTTACGGTCTTAATTTCTCTGCTGCTGCTTCGCTTAGTTATTTAAATGAACAGTTCACCAAAAAATTTAAATTCAGTCATTATCTACTCAAACTACTAAAAAACCTACGGGGGGAACTTTCACTTTCAGCTCACAACTACAGTGAAAGTTTCAGCAAAAAAAGGGTGTAAATGACATATTTTCAAGTCAACTTCATCTTTTTATTTATTTTATTTTTTACATGTTTCAAAGCTAGTCACAATTCCCTTAAATTGTTCAGGAGAATGCAATAACTCTGTTTCCCTGGAAAACTCCAAAAACCTTCCACTGGCATGGGGGTAGGTGGTGCAGCTTTAAAAATGACCCTACCCTTAGCCTACTTACCTGAGACTTGAGTATATCCCCCAGCTTTGTGATCTGGTAGTTTGGACTTGGGCTGCGGCACTTTTTGAGCTCATTGAGGAGGTGCTGGTGGAGTTTCAGCAGGTCCAGCATGAGGTCCAGATAAGGAAAGATGACATTCAGCTTGTCCTCCTCCATCTGCAGATTCTCCCTCACCTCGTAGATGTAGACATAGCAGAGGATCTTTAAGGTCCCCACATGGTTCAGCTCTGTCTTCATCAACTCTGGTAAACACACAGAGGGGAATGTCTTGATGATCATCTCACTACTATACTGTAATAAGGCAAGGGCGAGTGTGATGCGCTCCCCCTTATTGTATGTTTCTCAATCCTAACATTGTTCTCTCTGCTCCACTTAGTTGTCCTGCCCTGGTTGCTAAGGCCTGGTTGCTAAGCTGATCCCACTCTGCTGCTCATGTCTGGCTCAGCTGATCCTCCTCTCCATTCCAGTGGCATTGCTTATGCCTGGACTCAGCTGATCCTCATCTGTTAATCATAGAGCTCATTCATAAATAGTGGCAGCTTCAGTCATTCTCTCTCCCTCTCTCAGCTCAACACCTCTACATGCTGGTGGCAGCAGCATGTGCCTGGTTTGTTTTGGTACTTTGATTTATCCTTTCTTTACTTTGGGAAAGGTGGGTATGGTGGTTTAGTTTTCGTGGCTTTGTTTCTACAGTTTAGTTTGTTATGTTTTGTAGTTTAGGGTGGTGCCTGGTCCGCCGGCCGTGTGTCGGCCAGTGTGTGCCCGCTCTTTTGTTCTGTTTGGCTGTCCCACCTGACCCCTTTGTTATTTTGGTTTTTTTCTAGAGAGCTAAATTTTGAGTTGGAAAAATAAAAAGACTCTTTTTTGCAAACTTGTTCTTTGATTCCTTCTTTATATGTTATTGGTCTCCAAGCGAGCCTTTTCAAAGGTGGCCGTAACATATAATGGGGGCTCGTCAAAGCTTTTGTAGGTCCTGTATGTTTTTTAGACTTCTAGTGGCAGTAGGAGTCTAGTGGTACTATTTTTGGGTGGGGGTAACTTTTTTTTTTTGTACTGCTTTGGTGGTTAGGTGACTTTTTGTTTGCAGTATTCTGCTTTTGTAGTTGCTAACCTTTTGTTTGCAGTAGCCTGAGAGGTGAATTAATGGTCCCCTGTTAAGTAGCGCTTTTGTGTTGACTTTTTGAGGATGAAGTGAAGAATGAGTTTGTTGAGGCGCCTAGCCTAGATAAGTTTCATTGCTGTACTAAGGACAGTTTGGTGTTAATTGCTGAACACTATGAAGTGCCTATTTCCAAGCAGGAAAAGAAGCAGGTGATTAAGGCTAAGGTGTGGGCAGGTTTGGTGGAAAAGGGGGTTTTACCTCATACTCCTGGCACACCAACATCTCCTGTAGATTCATCTGAGATGATTCAGTTGAAGCAGCTGGAGGTTGAATCTCAGCGGATAGCTTTGAGGGAGAAGGAGCTTCAATTTGAATTAGAAATGAAGCGTCTTACTCTTGAGGAGGAGACCAAGCGTCTACTCTTGAGGAGGAGACCAAGAGGGCGCAGATTCACCTGCGTGAAGTCGAGCTTGGTGTCGGTGCTTCCCAACATGTTTCTGGTCCGCCTGTTTTTGATGTGAGCCGACATATACGGCTGGTTCCGCCATTTAGTGAGAAAGACGTTGACAAGTACTTCACGTTGTTTGAGCGTGTGGCTACGTCATTGAAGTGGCCTAGAGCGGTGTGGACGATGCTTTTACAGTGCGTCCTAGTTGGTAAAGCACGTGACGCGTATTCCTCATTGTCTGTTGACAGCAGTCTTGACTATGACATGGTTAAGACTGCTGTGCTCCGAGCGTATGAGATGGTACCTGAGGCGTATCGTCAAAAGTTCAGACGTTTCAGGAAGCATGACAATCAAACATACGTGGACTTTGCTCGTGATAAGGAGGCTCTGTGACAAGGGGCACACTGCCTTACTACACTGCCTGGTTAGGACACACCTTTTTTTATTGGAGTTTAATACTCCCCAAATTTCATAATTCATTTTTTTATGGAAAAATGTGGCTTTTCGGCTCAATAACTCCCAGGTCATATGACCTAATGACTCAAAGTCAATGTAGAATGACATTACTACACTGCCTGGTTAGGACACACCTTTTTTCATTGGAGTTTAATACGCCCCATATTTCATAATTCATTTCTTTATGGAAACATGCATTTTCTGAAAAATTCACCTTTTCGGCTCAATAACTCCCAGGTCATATAACCTAATGACTCAAAGTCAATGTAGAATCATATTACTACACTGCCTGGTTAGGACACACCTTTTTTTATTGGAGTTTAATACTCCCCAAATTTCATAATTAATTTCTTTATGGAAAAATTTGCCTTTTCGGCACAATAACTCCCAGGTCATATGACCTAATGACTCAAAATCAGTGTAGAGTCACATTACTACACTGCCTGGTTAGGACACAGCTATTTTTATTGGAGTTTAATACTTCCTATATTTTATATGGATTTTTTATGGAAAAATTAGCATTTTCGGCTCAATAACTCCCAGGTCATATGACCTAATGACTCAAAATCAATGTAGAATGGCATTACTGCACAGCCTGGTTAGGACACACCTATTTTTATTGGAGTTTAATACTCCATATATTTCATATTATTTTCTTTATCGAAAAATAAGCATTTTCGGCTGAATACCTTCCAGGTCATGTGACCTAATGACTCAAAATCAGTGTAGAATACACTGGCTGGCTGGTAAAATCATCGACAATTCGACACATCTCTGTTATTGCCTTTCAAAAACCTGACATTTTATTTTGAAACCCTGAAGTTGGTCAACGCGCGGTGTATTTACCGTAAGGTCTGCAATAAGGGCGCCCTTGAAATGTAGGAGCGGCTGGCTTGACGAGGCAACAGCGAGAGTAGGCTGGCTTCACCGCAGTCGTGCGATCATGGTGCGCGGCGGAGAATGGCCGTCGGTGAACGGGATGAAAGAGGAGCTGACAACGGTGATCAGCTCGGCGGGTATGGAAGCCCGTTTGTTGAAGGAAGTGAGACGGCTATTGGATGCTACGCCTGCCTGGGCAGAGGGGCTGATGCGGATGCTACGAGAAGTCATGGAGCATGTGGACTTGCTGAGCACAGAGGTAACGAAGCGTGGAGAACGGCCGGAGGAGCCACAAGAGAGACGGTGTTGGACTTGCGGGGAACCTGGGCACATGGGAGGGGATCATGTCTATGTTCCCCGGGTTCTATATTCCCCGTTTTTCACTAACCCTAAACCTAACCTCCCCCAGACCCTAACCCAAAACCTAACCTCTCCCACCCCCCACGCCTAAACCTAACCTCCCCCAGACCCTAACCCAAAACCTAACCTCTCCCAGGGAACATAGAAAGGGTTCTATGTTCCCCGGTCCCACAAAAACGGGGAACATAGGACCCGGGGAACATAGGACCCGGGGAACATAGGGATGACCCCCATGGGAGCGTACCTATGTTCCCCGGGTTCTATGTTCCCCGGGTTCTATGTTCCCCGCTCCTGCTAAAAAGGGTTCTATGTTCCCCGCTCCTGCTAAAAAGGGTCCTATGTTCCCCGCTCCCGAAAAAGGGTCCTATGTTCCCCGCTCATATGCGTAAAGTCGGCGAGTGAAAACAGCAATATCTCGAGGTTGTGAGACTTCATTGACAGACTGCTTGAGGGAAAGCCCGAGTCTAATAGGCTCAGATATATACCGTATGCACACATTTGAGTCCGACAGTAAAATTAAATTATAAGTTGGTGACTGCGCAGCGGCAGCAGCAGCTATTAGCCTACATTTTTCAGAGAGAGAGAGAGAGAGAGAGAGAGAGAGATTAATATTTGCAAAATTCACACAGCACAAATCACCTCTGCCTATAACCCACAGACATGCACAAGTTCTGTAAAGCCATCAAATATATTGTTTAATTTCGCTTGATATGTAGCCTAGCCCCAGGGAAAGAAGACTCTAAGTAAGAACTGGTGAGAAACTGCTCTGCCGCCACCTATTAGCTGTCGGTGGAGGTGATTTCTCTGCTAAAGAAAGCCATTAAAGCGGCCTATTTGTTTTCGTTGCCTATATATTTTCGTTGTCATATTAGGGTATCCGTTCCGTTCATTTTATGAAGTTAGAATTTACAGTTAATGTGTTTTTGAGTTTGGTATTAGGCTATTGTATTTGATAAATAAGAGCCGCAAGCTAAAACAGACAGCCAGTGTAAAACAGTTTGACCTTTTTTTCTACCACAATCCAGTCATAGTAAAGGAAAAATAACACATACAAATATGAGTTCATTTCCTCTGCACCTGTCGGATGCGACTTGGATGTGCGTGTTTTTAACTGTTTTAGATCAAAACAGAACATGCGAAGGAACTCATATGATCGCCCTAATCAAAATTACCTGGATTTTTACTGTTGGACTCGAATGTGTGCATATATCTGAGCCTAGACTCGAGCTTTCCTTCATGCAGTCTGTCAATGAAGTCTCACAACCTCGAGATATTGTGGTTTGCACTCGCCGACTTTACGCATACGAGCGGGGAACATAGGACCCTTTTTCGGGAGCGGGGAACATAGGACCCTTTTTCGGGAGCGGGTAACATAGGACCCGGGGAACATGGAACCCTTTTTAGCAGGAGCGGGGAACATAGAACCCGGGGAACATAGAACCCGGGGAACATAGGCATGACCCCCTCCGGAGCACATCAGAAACATGACATTCCTCCAAAATTATTGCATGCTGTGTGGACAAATGTTTCTGCATATTGCTAGTATTTCCCCCCTTTGACGAAATAGAGGTTTTGCAAGCATTGCAAGTGGCACTGTGGTCATCGTTTTGCTTCTGCCTAGACGCCATGGTGAACAAGGCTGCGTTGCGTGCGTGTCGCAGCGTGTGACGTCATCGCGCATGGAATCGATAGTGGAATTGTTAAGGATTTTGGCTAACGATTCCAAGGAATTGATCCACTGGGACCCGGTTCTCAACAAGAACTGGTTCTCGATTCCCATCCCTATGTTTCGGTCACCGACCTTTTTCAAACAAACATTTAGCAGAGGTGAGAAACCCAGCTTAAATAGGGGCTGACTGTTTAGTTGCAACCAATCCAAGCTCCCCACGGAGACTGGTATTCAGATCTGACAAGACAAGTCAATTAACTAAAAGGTACAACACTGAGTGATCTGTACAAATATGAATATTTTACAAATACACTTCAATAGGTGAATAAGGTGAAGCTCCACAGGGAAATAGACAAAAAGGCAATGGTAATAAATAGACAAAAAGGCATAATAATACAGTGGTTAATTTAGGCCAGACTGTCTTCAATTAGGTCCTGAACAACAGGGACCCCGCAGTTAAAAGGGGAAACCTGTGCGCAGATAGCCTATACACATGTGAGTGAGCTTCACAGTAACCAAGAGAAAAAATGAATAATCACAAGAGATAAATAGACAATAAATTTGTGGGAGAACACACAGAGACTTCTCTAAATAATCCATTATTGGATGGATTATTTAGAGAAGTCTCTGTGTGTTCTCCCTTAAATTTCTGAAGCTCGTGTATGTGTATAGGCTATCTGCGCACAGGTTTCCCCTTTTAACTTTTCACTGCGGGGTCCCTGTTGCTCAGGACCTAATTGAAGACAGTCTGGCCTAAATTAACCACTGTATTATTATGCCTTTTTGTCTATTTATTACCATTGCCTTTTTGTCTATTTCCCTGTGGAGCTTCACCTTATTAACTTATTAACCTATTGAAGTGTATTTGTAAAATATTCATATTTGTACAGATCACTCAGTGTTGTACCTTTTAGTTAATTGACTTGTCTTGTCAGATCTGAATACCAGTCTCCGTGGGGAGCTTGGATTGGCTGCAACTAAACAGCCAGCCCCTATTTAAGCTGGGTTTCTCACCTCTGCTAAATGTTTGTTTGAAAAAGGTTGGTGACCGAAACATCACATTAAAACAAATTTGATTGCAACTTAACAGTGTGCAGGACTCTTTTTTCACTAATTACGGACTTTTTGTCTTTGCCCGACACACCTGTCCTGAAAGATGTGCGGAGTTTCTCTTTAATTGTAAGCCACAGAGTTCTCTTTGGCATTTCACTCCAGCACTTTTTCACTTGCAACTACAAGACAATTTACTTCTAAGCCTAAATATGAATCCTTTCCAAGAGATCAATGCTTTGACACAAAACTGTGCTACCACTTTTGAATTATCCACTGAAGAAGCGGATAAAATACTTTGACTGGAGGATGTGGGACATTCAGAAGACTTAAAAATCAAGTTGGAAAGACTGTATCTGAAGGAGACATGTCTGAATATGCATGGCTCCACCCTGAGTGAATATTGGAGAAACAAGAAAATCCCCAGGGGCCTGCGCATCCAGAAGGCACCTACTCTAGGTAAATCTGATGAACAATTCTCCAAACGTTGGAGCGAAATTTTACTACTGAGTATGATGCACCACTTTACAATAGGGTACATGAAAAGAGTAACTAATGGACAGGTAAGAATTAAGTAATGATTCAGTATTCATAAACTACTGAGTATGATGCACCACTTTACAATAGGGTACACAAAAAGACTAACTAATAGACAGATAATAATTAAGTAATGATTCAGTATTCATAAACTACTGAGTATGATGCACCACTTTACAATAGGGTACACAAAAAGAGTAACTAATGGACAGGTAATAATTAAGTAATTAAGTAATGAATAACTAACAATTAACTATATACTCCCAAACTGACCATTGACTAACCATTAACTAATGAGTAATTACTCTACTAAGGAACTAACAACTAATCATGAACTAATGATTAACTACTATACTCACAATGTGACCTTAACTAATGATTAACTAATGATTAACTAATACATTCACGCACTGACATTTTGGAATCATTAAGTAATGATTAACTACTCTATTCACGAGCTGACATTTAGTAATCATTAGGTAATGATTAACTACTCTACTCAGGAAATTAGATACTAATCATTAACTAATGACTACCTACTCATTAACTATGATTAACTAGTGATTGACTAATGCCAAATTTTTCATTAGCTACTCATTAACTGGCTATTAGTTAGTGGTTAGTTTACTAGTAACTACTATAGTATTTGTGTATGTTATTGTAAAGCAGGGGTGCCCAATACGTCGATCGCGATCGACCGGTCATCGCGAAGGTAGTGTGGTAGATCGCATGGCATTGAGGGGGGGGGGGGGGATTTTTTTTATTATTTTGTTTTATTTTTTTTATAATAAAATAAAATATAATGGAAGTACATGCAGTTGTTTATTTTAATTATGGATCATAATACAATGCAATTGTATTGTAAAGTGAGAAAAAATAAATCATGTATTGGGGGAAAAAGTGATGCATCGATTTAAGATGCATCGATAATCGTAATCGAATCGAATCGTAGCCCTCTGAATCGTAATCGAATCGAATCATGTGGCCAGTGAAGATTCACAGCCCTAATGTCAAGTGGTTGTGGGACAACGAGAAAGTGTTGTGAGGTTAGTTACTGCAGGCTGGAAACGATGTGTGTGCGTTTGCGATGTTGAAACTGGACTGGTAGATCTCGGGAGGCTGGCTACTTGAAAAGTAGATCTTGGGTCAAAAAAGTTTGGGCACCCCTGTTGTAAAGTGTTACCGACGACTCTTCACCTCCTCACGGGCCCGACCGGAGCAAGGAGAACAGAAGTGGATGGCCTGTTAGATAGCTTGCTAGCAGTCTGACCTAGCTTCAGTTAGCTTGAAGAGAACTGGTGTGTGACAAACACGCCCACGCCAGTGCAAACGCCCATGGCAGTGGGCGTGTTTGCACTGGCGTGGGCGTGTTTGTCACCGCGTAAGATCACCCCCATAGGTTATGCTAATCGGAGCTCATCTCACGCTCCACCCTCTCAAACCCCACCTTCGCACTAAAACTAAAATGGCAACGTCCAGCTCGTTTATGACTTGAACTCAATTCAGAAGAAGAAATTCAATGGGGTAACGACATCCATATTTTTACAGTCTATGGTTTAATCCAGACAAAAACACACATCTATCAAAAATCATCAAGTGATACAGATATATTGATGACATCTTCTGTATATATAATGGAGGTCATAATGAACTGGCAGATTTTGTCACTCTACTCAATAGTTTTGACTGTAACCTACAGTTTACATCTAACTATAGTAACGTAAAAGTGAGTTTCCTGGACATGTGGGTCTTGAACAATAATGGCTCCCTCCTAACAACACTGTATAGAAAAGAGACAAAAACACCTTATTGTTGGCTTCAAGTTTTCACCCCACACCCTTAAATAAGGGGCTCCCCATTAGTTAGTTTTTTCGACTAAGAAGGATCTGCCACTCCACTGACGACTTTAATGAGAAAGCTGTGGAAATGAGAAGGAGATTCCTCCAGCGGGGATATCCACCCCTGTGGATCGATCATGCATATGATTTGGCCATAAAAAAGACACGCTCTGACGTCTGACCTTTTAAAAAAGTGTTAAAAAACAGATGAAATTCTCTGTCACGTGTCATCCAATACTCGGTCTACTCTGCTGCTTTTAGATCAATTTAAAAAAACACTGGCACATATTGAAGTCCGACCCTGAACTCTCTTCTATTTTTAAGGACTTGCCGCTCTTTGTAAACAGGAAAGGGAAAAATATCAGGGATCTTGTGGTCCGTGCCGATTCCAGTCCAATGAGAGGACCCAGTGGTTTTACACAGACACTGTTGCACCCCCTCCCCAATGGCAACTACCGTTGTGGCAGCTGTGCACAATGCAACAACACTGTAAAAACCTACTCTTTCTCCCATCCCCACACAGGTAGGACATATCCCATCAAGAGTGTCATCACATGTGCATCCACACATGTGATTTACATGATTACTTGCCCGTGTGGACTGAGCTACATTGGGAAAACGACTAGAAAACTTAAACAATGAATAAGTGAGCACAAAAGCACTATACGGAGAAATGACCGGGACTATCCCATCTCTGTGCATTTCAATGACACTCACCATGACATTTCTACGTTACGCTTCTGCGGTGTGGAGCAGGTCACCTTGCCACCTTGCCTCTCTCCCCTGATATGTGAAGCGCTTTGAGTGTCTAGAAAGGCGCTATATACAGTAAATCCAATCAATTATTATTATTATTATAACCCATCCTTTTTCATGAGGCATGCAAAGGAGGAATACAGCAACTCCCAAATTAAGGTCAAAGGTCAAGATTTAGCTAAATATTTTATATAGATAAATAACTACTAAAAAGACAAAGAATTGCCACATATCCAATGATCTGCCTGCAACTATTTTGTCTGGACGACAAGTAACTTTAAAGTCATTTTTCTCAGCTCTGCACTGTGGGGAGTTACTGCCTTTCTCCTTTGTAGGGCAGTATATATGCTTATATTTTTGCCTTATATCTTTACAAGAAATGTCAGCTAGTAAACCTGTGTTCCTACCATAAATGGCATCTTGCCTCTCCACAGCCTCCTTGCTCAGGCCTGTGAGGTGCACATTCTCGAGCCGGCTCCAGCACTCGGCTTCCAGCCCCTCGCCGTCAGACTTCAGCTGCTCTTGCAGCCAATCATCTGGATGAAACACACAAGCTCAAATTAATGTTGCACTCACACCAAAAGCCAAAATCGCATCACTCGCTCGAGTTTGACCACACAAATTATTCACCAAAGTTGAACATTTTAACTCTTAAAAAAGTTGAACATTTTAAACTAAACTAAGTTTAAAAACTTAAATGAGACAATTTTAGCATCATCAAGGTTTTTTATGTCTCCTCGCCCCGAGTGTGTTTTTTAATAGCAGGGTTGCCAACTTTGGGTACCTGGCTGGAGTAAGATTTTGATAGCATGGGCTTAATCATGCGTACGAGCACTTAATCACTCAATTCACTATCAGCCTTTTAAAAAGTATGCAGGTTGAGCTTACATGTTGTGGGAGCGATAACACTTTACAATACTGTAGCACAAAAACATGCATATATACTAAGGAACGAGTCAGGAACGAACCGCTAGTTCATGAATAGAGAATCGGTAGTTCATTAACATCCATAGATGATTAACTAATATTTTCCACAAAAGGTCATGTCCCCTTAATTTACCATTTTTGGTCAATTATTATTGAATGTAAAACTGGTGAAGTTTTTTTTTACCTTCAGATGAAGGTATACATATCCAAATATTTATTCATTTTCAGAATTTTAACCCTTTATAAGCCAGTTTGTCTTGATTATTTAAAAAAAAAGCGTTCTGCTTGTTTTAGCTTTCCACAACTTCCCACAAGATAAAATCCAAAGTGAATGTTTTTGGGTTGGATTATCACAGTGGGGTATATGTAAAAGATTAGCACCAACATTGAGTCTGTTCCATTGCAGTGTCAAATAAAAAGAAATGCACTTTAAAATCATTATACCGTGTAATTGACCATTTTTGGGCAATTAGGGGAGTCATTGCTGGGCAAGTAATTGAGCAAAAGTCCCTAGAAAAAGCACTTTAAAATCATTAGACCAGGTAATTCACCATTATTGGGCAATTAAAGGGAGTCATTTCTGGGCAAGTAATTGACCAAAAATGGTCAATTACATGCCGAATAACAATAGTCAAGTCAAGTCAAGTTTATTTGTATAGCACATTTCATACACAGAGGCAATTCAAAGTGCTTCACATAAAATGGTTCAATCAGGAGACTTGATGGATAAACAATGATTTATTATAATGAATGAATGTTACAGAATATTATGATGAGAAAGTTAGTTAGTCTTTGGAGCTTGACACCACTGGGAGATATCGAGATCGAGCTGGATCAGCTCGAGCAGCACGGCCATATATACCCCCCAGTGGAGTCAGGATACTGGTGCTGGTGAAACCTCTTGATGGATCAGGGATTTGGCGGAGATGGGGAGGTGGTGGGTGTGTGTCAGCCAGCAGGATGAGAGAGACTGAATGAGACACAGAAAAGCATATTTATGCACACATCAACCATGTGATAGGCTGCCTAAAGGGGAGTGCCACAATGTGATAGGCTAAAAGTGCAGGTGAGCAAAGGTGCATGAGGTGATGTGTTGCTATGCTATTGGCCTATGGGAAAGTAGGAGGCAACCACTGATTATTCAATTATCACCAGGAAGCTGACAGGTTACCAGGTGAGCAAGCAGGAGAAGTGCAGTGACTGTGGAACCGGTGAGGATCAAGATCGTCCTGTCTGAACCTTCGTTTAAAAACTCCACTTGACAGGAAAATAAAAGAAAAGAAGAGAGTAAAACGGACATTTAAAAAAATCACATCAAAACTTAAAAAAAAGAGTATAAAAAGTGCATTAAGCAACTTCATTAAGCACACAGGAAAATAAACGAAAAGAAGAAATAAAAAGGACATTTAAAAGCATCACAACAAAACTTAAAAAAAAAAAGAGTATAAAAAGTGCAATAAGCAACAGGCGCGGCAGTTGCAGAAAGAGCTAAAACTTATAGAGGACTCATTGGGTTTGCATAGTAGCTGTCAGCAGTTAAAAGCGACGGTAAACATAAAAGTCTTTAGTCTATTTTTAAAAGTAAGTAAGGTTGGGGCAGATCTGAGGTCTTCAGGCAATTTGTTCCAGCTAGCAGAAGCATAGTGGGTAAATGCAGCCTTCCCGTGATTTGATTTGATCCTAGGGACAGTTAATAAGCTGGACCCTGTTGACCTAAGAGTTCTAGACGGTTCGTAGCGTGGGAGCAATTCAGCTATGTATTTTGGGCCTAGGCCATTAAGTGATTTATAGACTAATAGTATTTTAAAATCTATTCTCTGACACACTGGCAACCAGTGTAAGGACTTAAGAACTGGAGTGATATGATCAGCTTTCTTAGTCTTCGTTAGAACTCTAGCAGCAGCATTCTGAATGAGTTGAAGTTGCCCAAGTTCTTTTTTGGAGAGACCAGAATAAAGGGTAGAAAATTATTTTTCCTTTTGTTTTTTGCTAAATCTTTGAAGTACTGTCGTGTCTGTAGAAAACTGTAGTTTGTTATACTTAATAGAACAGACATTAGTTTAGTTGGTTAAGCTAGGTTGCGAAAACAGGTTTGGTTGGTAGCAGTCTCAGACAGGCTGAAGGGAATGTGGTCAGGTGAGAGCCATTTGGCATTTGGGTGGAGAGCACAGCCAACATACACACACGCACAGGTAAGCAGGGTACTGCACTCAAGAAGAATAACAGAAAGAATGACAGATATGCACCACACACCCATGTGCATTCATGTGTGCGCTTTTGGTTCAGATCTAGGAAATAGATAGAGACTGGTTCTGTTTGAAGAAGCCAGGTGGCGAAATACATTTTGTGCTTCGGGTACTCACCACACGATGAAATGTTAATCCAAAATGCACATAATCTGTCTTTTTGGAAGGAAAAGAGGTCGGCGGCCATGTTTGGAAAGTAGTGCCGGCTACCTCTTTTCCTTCCAAAAAGACCAATTATGTGCATTTTGGATTAATATTTCATCGTGTGGTGAGTACCCGAAGCACAACATGTATTTTGGTGCAGTGAGATGTGTGTTTTGGCAGATTTTTAACAGCTGTACCATTAGCCTCCATTCTATGGCGATAATTACTAACTTCACGACTGTAGCTCACTGTAAACTGAGCGGACAAAGCCGGTAAGGCATGGTGTATCTTGGTTATGTGGGGGCGATGTGGCAAATGAGCTAAACTTCCAAAAAAGTGGTGTATCCCTTTAACAAAGGATTTGGGCATCTGGGAGAGGAGAGAAGACTACGGTAACTGGTTATCGATCCAGTTTCTGCATTTGCTTGGGAACACCGACAGCTGAACGGAGTCATCTGATTGGTGGAGGAAAATAGGACGTGAGGTCAGAAGGAAGGCAGGGCTTAGTGTGACCAAGAAGGGTTAAAAGGAACAGTACAGGAAGTGAACTCCAGATGCTATCTCGATTTGTGGACCTGCAGGCACTGGTTCAAACAATAAAACCTTATTGTGAGACCTCACCGCTGGCTTTGACTCCTATTCTACTTTCTCCTCTGCACATCGAAGCTTTTGATAATAAGATACGACAGTACCTTCAGATCTCATCCTATGTTTATTACTTTTCAGAATGTCAACTTCTTCAATGCCACTTTTTAGTAATTGACCATTTCTGGTCATTTTTGACCAGAAATGGTATTTTTTTGTACGACGACCATAATTGCTTGAAGCTGTTTAACCTGCCGGACAGTGGTGTGTGTGTATGTGTGGGGGTGAAAGTGTCCATGTGTGTAGGCTATGTATGAAGAGAGACAATTGAGAATTATGACCAGTTTTATCTCTGTACCTGCAGGTTGCGCACACACACGTGCACGCACACAAGCACACACACACACACACACACACACACACACACACACACACACACACACACACACACACACACACACACACACACACACACACACACACACAATCACATCCATATGAACAACATTTTAGCTGAAATTATTGATTCCATTGGGCTGTAGTGGCCCATAATGCAGCAGAAAAATAAACCAGCAAAACTGCCTGCAATAGATGCATGCCGAACATGAGAAAATTTTGCAATCCGTTGAAAAATACTAAAAACCATAATTTTGAAGCCTTATGTCCAAAATATCTGGAAGTCATAACAAAAGCTTTTTGTAAAAAGTGGCTTGGGGCCCAAAACTAGCACTTTTTTGTAGTTTATAATGGTTTTTAATGGGAAATATAATTTCCATTTGTGGCCATATAATGTTTCTAGTACAAATTTTTGTTTCCCGAGGCCAGAAATGAGCTGAGGTACTGAAGTGGGCAAATCCTTGATATAAGTGTGTTGGGCGCGCCCCCCGAGCCGCACAGCGCGTACCTGAAGATTTTTCTAGCAGCGCGACACTCCGCATGGCTTCTCTTCAAACATGGACGCTTTCGAGCAACTGAGCCCTGAACACTGAGCCGTGTTTTCACCACATCTTGACCCATGTGGTAAACTTTGATTTGCAACTGGTCGTTTTTAGTCATTTCAACAAGTAAATGTGTTGTGTTGAGAGAGATTAAAAGCAGCACAGAGTAGGCTATCAGGGCTGAGAACTGAAACGACTATTCAGTAAAAACAAGTTTGGTGATTCATGTGCTGATATACGGTCTTTTGAGAGTGAAAGCGCACTTAGTACTGCACATAATAGTGTTTCATTGTGACTTTTCATGGGCTGTTCTCACAAACTACGGGGTACAAGGAGTGTAGTTATAGGGCCTGTCTGATTCTCAAGTGAACGAGCTTTATAGGTGGCATTTCTAGGTAAGAAGTTGTAATTAGGCTGTCTGAAACCAGTTTGATACAGAAGTTCACTGAATTTGCAACCTTTCTAGGTACCTAGTTATGGATCATTTTCGAGGAACCATACCATGCACACTTTGGTGGGTTAGGGTATCCCATAATACCTTGCGCCCCTTGCAATCGACGAAGAAGAATGAAGCGAGCCCGAGCAAGCCCCTAATGGCGACGCCCACAAAGCCAACCGCATCAGAAAAAAGTGAAACAACGTTGGCTAAATAACAAACATCTGTCACTTTCTTTTCATTTTTATTCTAGAATACTCAATAACGTCAACCTTTACTTAATTTCAGTGCAGTCAGATGTGTGTACAGTGTCAGGAAAGTCACTTTTGAACATTAGTAGGAAGCATCTTACCTGACTCTGTTGTGGACAGCAGCCGGCTAGTTAGGTTGCTAGCTAACGTTAACGTTACTTTAGAAAACCCGCTCCGCGTGCCCCAAAGCAGGACTTACACTGTACAGCCAGGAGGATAGCAGCATGGCAGACCTTCAAGGGTAAGTGGAGTTCGTTTTAACTGTGCTTCATTAAATGACAAGCTGTCATTGCTTAACTAACGTTACCAATTTGTTTGTCAAATGCAACGTTCCAAGTTAGCTTGGTTTCACGCTTTTAATTTGAGGGCCGAAACGGGAAATGGTTTGAGTAGATTTAATTGACACTGGTCTGTCAATTCTATCATTTCACACGTACCATTTCCCTTTTTCGCCTTCAAATTAAAAGTGTAAAAACAATGAAACGTTCGCCTGTGAAGCCTCGACCTGTTTGGATTATAATAACGTTAGAGAAAACAGCCATCAGCCATGCAGTTTTATACTAATTTATTGCCAAATGCTTTGGGAAACAACTTCATCAAGCTTGGTCAGAAAAGGTCTGTCTATTCATTGGAAACAGCACCAGTGCAACCTGTCGCGTGCGATGCTACCTTCGAGAATGAGGACGTCTGAAACAAGTTATTTTTTAATCACCTATATTAAAGTGAGATACCTAATTAAACAATAATCTAGTTAGGTAGCTAGGTGATAGGAAGCTCACTTGAGTTACAGACAGAGCCATAGTATATCTACGGGGTACTATAACTACACTCCTTGTACCCCATAGTTATACTATAACTACAGTCCTTGTACACCATAGTTATACTATAACTACAGTCCTTGTACCCCGTAGTTATACTATAACTACACTCCTTGTACCCCGTAGTTATACTATAACTACACTCCTTGTACCCCGTAGTTATACTATAACTACACTCCTTGAACCCCATAGTTATACTAGTACAGATCTTGTTCCCCTGTAGTTACAGTCTAAATTCACTCCTTGTACCCCGTAGTTACACTATAAGTACAGTGTGGTACCCCGTAATTAGCCTATAAGTACAGAATTGGTCCCCTGCTTTAGAATACAGCCCACGACCCCATAGTTACCCTGTAAGTACAGTGTGGTACCCCGTAATTAGCCTGTAAGTACAGAAGTGGTCCCCTGCTTCAGAATACAGCCCACGACCCCGTAGTTACCCTGTAAGTGCAGTGTGGTACCCCGTAGTTATACTATAAGTACAGATCTTGTTACCCTCTAGTTAAAGTCTAAATTCACTCCTTGTACCCCGTAGTTATACTATAACTACACTCCTTGTACCCCGTAGTTATACTATAAGTACAGATCTTGTTACCCTCTAGTTCAGTGGCAACCTTTGTACACCAAGTACCACCTGAGAAAGTAGTTGGCTCTCCAAGTACCACCATATGACCGACGTTAAAATACAGTCTACTCAGCTATGCACAGTTCACGCAGGAGGCAAATTTATTCCAAATAGCAGTATTTATTGTAAACAAACAATAAATATCAACTGTACAGTGTGTCTCTCTCTCTCTCTCTCTCTCTCTCTCTCTCTCTCTCTCTCTCACACACACACACACACACACAGCAAATTGGAACATTTTGAACAACATATCAACTGTACACTGTCTCTCTTTCTCTCCCTCCCTCCCTCCCTCCCTCCCTCCCTCTCTCTCTCTCTCTCTCTCTCTCACACACACCAATTGATTTTAAAGTTGGGTTTATTTCATAATTTAAACATTGGGATTCCAGGGACCACCAGCAGGGGGGGGGGGGGGGGGCGCAAGTACCACCTACCTTGAGAAACACTGCCAATAATATTCATAATTATTATTATTATTTCACTTTCACATGTTTGAAAACTACTACTAATGACCACCATGGATTTTGCACACAATTTTTTTTTTTTTTTTACAGAGCCTTCCAAGTACCATCAGCAGGGGGCGCAAGTACCACCTACGGTACGCGTACCGTAGGTTGGGAACCACTGCTCTAGTTAAAGTCTAAATTCACTCCTTGTACCCCGTAGTTATACTATAACTACACTCCTTATAAGTACAGATCTTGTTACCCTCTAGTTAAAGTCTAAATTCACTCCTTGTACCCCGTAGTTATACTATAACTACACTCCTTGTACCACTATAACTACAGATCTTGTTACCCTCTAGTTAAAGTTTAAATTCACTCCTTGTACCCCGTTGTTATACTATAACTACACTCCTTGTACCCCGTTATACTATAACTACATGCTTATTTGCGGGCTGTATTCTAAAGCGTTACCTAATTTTTTTAATCAAAGCACATATTTATCATATTTATATCACTTCCCAATCAAATTGTGTGTTTTTATGCAAAAAAACACTATAGATGATAATAACAAAGGAAAAATATAACATTTAGAATTTTGGACGGTTTACACCGACTTCAGACGGTATAAATTATTTTTCGGGATGGTCCTGGGGCAGCGATGTCATCCTGCCACTGCAGTTATTTTGGTGAAAGTAATGCAAAAGTATTGTAATAAGTAATGAGTTACTCTACACAGACAGTAATATTGTAAAGTAACTTATTACATTCAAATGAAAGTAACTAGTAATATGTAGTATATTACATTTTGAAAGTAACTTGCCCAACACTGCTGATATCCGAATGATTGATTTTCCTCTATTTTTTTGGCACCCCCATTCAAACTTCGCCTATGGCGGAGATAATAAATAAAGACAGACAAATGATCAATCAATTAGACTTCAGAGGGTTACACATTCTAAAAACATGTCAGATCATTTCTCATCATTGAACAACACTTATTAGGCTATAGATTACATCAGCAACATTTATTGCAGGTGTGACCTGTTCTAGATATGCTTATTTGTGCATTTGTTTTCTCTGCATGCCATTGTACTAACCAGTCTTTTATGTTTTATTGTATCTCTTGAGTCAACTCTGGCTCACTAGTTTTACTGTAGGCCTGCCTGTTGATTGGTGTGCATTGTCCTTGTGAAATAAACTAATAAATGAAATGCGAACTGTGTCTCTCCCCTCTCTGTGCCCCCCCCCCCCTCTCTCTCTCTCTCTCTCTCTCTCTCTCTCTCTCTCTCTCTCTCTCTCTCTCTCTCTCTCTCACACACACACACACACACACACACACACACACACACACACACACACACACACACACACACACACACACACCTGACGCCTACAGTATATATGCGAGACAAGCAAGCAAGGCTTAAAAGAATTTTAGCTACATGAATAGGCCTACCGAGGATCGATCCCAGGAGGAGACATGTGCGTGTTCCCGTGAGGTGGGGATGCGATGCATTGCCATTAGCCGGTGAGTGCAAATCTCGGCGTAACACTTGTTCGCATAGGCTAGCTACTGGAACTCATATTAATCTTCAGATAAAGTTTTTTTCTTTTTTATATCCAATAAAGACACACAAAAACTAAGACAAACAAGCTCAGTCACAGGAAAGGAAAAGAAAGAAAAAGCATAGGCTACAGCTACATGATCAACCTCAACGGTAACTGTCTGCCTTTCCGAAACCCTGCCACTCCGAACGTTAACTTCCATTATTCGGACTGGCGGTCCTTCACCTTTTTTTCATAGGCCCCACCATTACGAAAATTCTTGCCTTCATTATTCGAAATGTCGGCCCTTCCTCGTTTTTTTAAAGGAGCCGCCATTCCGAAGTTTGGATATTGTGTAATATGGTAATATGGCACAAAAGTGCAGACATTTCAGTCGCACACTGTGCGTCTCAGCAGCGCAGCAGTAGCCTATTAGAACTGGGCTTTTACTGATGATGCTTTCTGAAGGCTATTTAGCCTACTTGATTAGACTTCAAGTTCTGTTTTTGTTAGGATATTCTTTTTTTCGTTATTGTTTAATTGTTAACTTTTCAGTTAATCAGGCAAGCTTATCCTATTGGAATTTATAATTATTTCGTATGACATTTTACACAGCTGCAGGGCACAGCAAAGAGGATTATAAAGGTGTAAATGTGGGAGACATTTTATTAAGTGTTTTCCTTTCACCACTAAGTGAATAAATAAGTTATGTTTATACAGCAGCTTTCACAGACAGTCACGCGCTTCAGTCATAAAATAACATAAAGATAAACAACTGCATTGTGTTAGGATGTAGCCTAATCTATAAGCTAGTTGAAAAAAACCTTCACATGTGTGATGTGTGTGTGGTTCACAACCTTTTTAGAGGAGCCTTCAGAATTCGTTTTATCAGAGTAAATATGTTTGTCACTATTATGATAATTAAAATTATAAATATCTATATTCCACTCCCTAGAATGAGTCTCTTGCGACGGTCGTCCCCTGCGTCAGACTGCTGCACAGCCGTAGGAAGGAACAGAGAAGATTCAGAGCAGCCGAAGATCAGAGAAGGTTTGTTACAGGCTACTTACAGTTTTTTTCTTCATCATCCCCGTTGTGTGTCAAAAGAGAGGCAAATTCGCCCTCCCCGCGCCGTGTAGACTTGCCTGAATAACATGCAAAGCAGTTTAGACTCATACTAGAGAAGGACAAGGACCCAAACGCCACCTAAACTCAATATGATATAACCTTACTAAAACAACAAATTGCAAGACCATCGGTCAAGACGGACGGATTTGTGAGCTCTGGCAGAGGCGAAGCATGAACAGTAACCTCCTCGCGTCACCAGGCTCTCATACACCAGAACTGCAACGCGTCATCACGTCACGAGCGCGACGGCCGCGCCCCTTTTTGGGGGAATGCGGAAATCCTCTTTGCTGAAGAGAAACAGAGGCAGAACTTCTCTCCACATAGATATTATATTTGGAATAATAAGGACATTCTCTACAAAAATAAGTCGTTGTTCTATGAGAATTGGTTCAAAAACAATATCTTACTTGTTGGTCAACTATTTGACTTGAATTATGGTAGGCTGTAGGCCTACAACTATCCAGATTTTTTGAGACGGTTTCAAATTCCCATAACAGTTAAAGAATTTGCAGTCGTTTTCGATGCAATTCCTTCTGGAATCACAATGATGTTGTTGAACTTCCCATGGCCGCTTACTTCCATTGTCAAGTTACGGTATCTAGTACTGCTATTGGTGGTTTGTGCTTTTCAACAGAGCATCGGGTTAATAACCGCACAATTCGGGCTTTATTCCAAAGGGACATTGTCACACTCCCTTACATAATCTCCTTTTGGAATGGTATAGTAGAGAATGTGCCTTGGAAAAAAGTGTGGTTGTTGCCACTCAGATATTTGATTACCAATAAAGTGAGAGAAGTTACATTTAAATTAATACACAGGTTCTACCCAGCAAAATCCTTTCTTAAAAGATATAAGCGGGACATTGAGTCTGAGTGCTCATTTTGTAAAGATTCTGATGAAAATGTCTCACATCTGTTTTGGAAGTGTTCTCATACAGAGAAATTTTGGTGAGAGATTTTGAAGTTAATCTAACTGCATTTCATCTCAGATTTTTCTTTCTGTTTTAAGGATGTTTTCTTTGGTGTATTTGATTTCACGATGGAGAATGAGGGGAAATGTTTTATAATTAATCTTTTGTTTTTACTTGCTAAATACCACATCCACAAGTGTAAATTCAATGGTTCTAAACCATTCTTCCCCGTGTTTAAAAATTATCTCACTGAATATATGGACTCTATCAAACACTCAAAGAATACCAAAGCAATCAGGACTGTGCTGCTATTTACAACTTTTGTGACCTCATGAAGTAGCCTACCTTGTTGTTTCTTCTTATTAGTATTATTTGCTTGTACCCCTGAGCCTTGTACTGTAGATGTTGTCTTTGTGTGTCGTGTGTTTTATCTGTTTTTTGTATGATATGGTCTTGAATCAAATTTATAAAAAAAAATAAAAAAAATAAAAAACAGAGGCAGAGCTCCCTTCTGCTACTAGCAATAGCTAGACGGAGGAAAATGCCTAAAAGCTGTTGTGTTGCGGGTTGCATTTCAAACAAACACTCAAATCCAGATCTCCGGTTCCCCATTCTTCCTGGAAAAGAAAGAGATCCACAAAGGAGAACGTTATGGCTTCAGGCAATTAGAAGACAAGACAAGAAAGGGAAGCTTTGGGAACCAGCGTCTTCCCATGTGTAGGCTATGTGTGTGGTAAACACTTCATAACTGGTAGGTTAATGTCACTCAAACTAACTAACGTTATCTACCTTTTTGGTCTTGTTTATATATACCCTAATGTTCTTGTATATATTACATATCCAGATCCAGATCCTCTCTTTGTTTGATACTAACGTTAGTTAGTGAAGGCTTAGTACTAAACTTTAATAGTTGTTAGTGATGATTTGTTTGTGTTTTGTTGTTATTTATTGCATTACTTATCTAGTAGCTTAGCCTAACATTATTTAGGAGCTAAGCTAGGTATGTTACTGTTAGTTGAGTAACCAAGTTGCTTGTGACCTGTGTGGTTTTAACTATTTCCCCCCTTCATATTTTTAGGGTTCCAGGTCAATGATCCTACACACCCAGATTATGTGCCATCAATCTTTCCCCATCAACCTGCATCTGCTTCTACACTCCACAGAAAACTGAATCGTTTTAAAAATGCAAGGAAGCGAGAGTTAGCCCCTCACTTTACCTCTACTAAAAGAAGCAGGCTCTCCAAGACATTGTGACGGCCCTCCCCCTCTGCCTGTTTGTGGCTGACACCTCCCAATAGTGGAGGTGATTGGCAGAGTGGGGCAGGTCGTCAGCCCAATATTCCTCACCTGGGCTTGGTTAGAGAGGCAGACTACTTAACATGGCTTACCTGACATTTCTCTCTCTCTCCTCCTCACCTGAGCTGCTGATCCCAGGTCTCAGGGTCCTGCCATATTATCCTTTACTTTTACATTCATACATCCATACACTCACACACACTATACTTCACTCATCCATACACTGCAAACATGACTGATTCTTACCATTTTCCAATACTGATACTTTTGTTTGGGTTGGTTTTGGGGTTATTTTGACTTATTTAGTTTACAATAAATTACTTTTTGGTATTTAAACTCATGTGTGGACTCCCTTTTGTCACTGACTACACCCGGTTCGTGACAACATCCAGTGAAGTTGTGGAAGAATCTAGCACAAATAACGACCCGCCACCCCCTCCCCCATCAGAACCAAATAATGTTGCCACCCCCCCCCCCCCCCCCCATCAGAGCCAAGTACAAGTAAAGGTTTGTTAAGGCCTCTAGCAGAAGGTGAAAGGGCCCAGATGTTTGCCGAAATGGACAATTTGAGAAGAGAGAGGGATGCCAAGGAGCGGGTGTCTGCCAAGTCTGTGCAAGGGGACGATCTGCAATGCAAAGCCATGACTGGGCTCACATGGAATGTGTTTGTAGGATTGCATTCTTACCTGGTTAAGTTTGTAAGGCCTGATAAAAAATGTAAGCTCCACTGAAGACCAGCTATTCATAACACTGCTGAAGTTACGACAGAATCCATCCTTTGCCTTGCTGTGCCGCATCTTGGACCTTGCTAAAAGCACTATACAAGCCATGTTCCGAAGATGGATCAACCTGATGTCCAGCAAAATTACTCATCTGATTCACTGGCCAGAGTGGAAATCCATGTCAAGCACAATACCACCAGACATGAAAGCAAAGTTCCCTCGCCTCACTTGTATAATTGACTGCTTTGAAATTCGTATTGAGCATTCCAAAAAGCTGAAAGCAAGGTACGTGCATAATAAAACCAGATAATGTACAAAAATATATATGAACAGGCAGCGGCATGACCCGCCCCTCTCTGCCTCTGATTGGCATAACGTCATCCAATCACATTCGCTTGGCTATCCTGCATGGAAAAAAATTAAGGAAGTAATCATTACTTACTGGTTCATTAACATGGTAACTAATGGTCAGTTCTTAAGTAACTACCATTAAGGATCTTTAAGGAACTACCATTAAGGGTAATTAAGGAACTACCCATTAACTACTCATGAACTAGCGAAAGAAAAAAAAGAAAAAAAATTGTTTTAAGGAAGTAATCATTACTTACTGGTTCGTTAACATGGTAACTAATGGCCAGTTCTTAAGTAACTACCATTAAGGAACTACCTATTAACTATTCATGAACTAATCATGAACTAATGGTTCATTCCTGACTCGTTCCTCAGTAACTACCCAATTTTTGTGTTACAGTATTGTAAAGTGTTACCGACATAAAAACATATAACTGGGGAGGGGGCTGATTTTTTTTTTCTTTCAGATTATTATTATTATTTTTTTTTTTATATGATATCTTTATATCGTAAAAACATAGGTTATTTACCCGCTATGCCTATTTCTGGACTTTTTAACCATAATAACCTCTGAAAAGCGCAATAACAACATAAGAAAGACTACTATTCAAAATCAAATAAAACTTTTATTTCACAGCAGCAGATTAAGGCATTAATAGAGCTGAGCTTTGCATAACGTGAAATGCGGGACCTGTCTGGAGCACTCTGAACATATATGTCTATATGAAAAGTCATAGAATAAACAATTGCTGCAAAAATCGATAAAAAACTAAACAAAATAATAGCCAGTCAGTGCCAGGTTCATTAAATTAAAGAAATAAAGTGATCAGATGCATTGTCTCCATCTTTCTGCTCATGGCATGCTGTGTGCTTGGGTGCAGCTGATTTCTGTGTGTGTGTGTGTGTGTGTGTGTGTGTGTGTGTGTGTGTGTGTGTGTGTGTGTGTGTGTGTGTGTGTGTGTTTTAATCACGTCATGATCACTACAACATGCAGTGAGGTTCAAATTTAATAAATAGCTACATCTCTGACACCTTGTGACAACCAAAGCACAGCAAATAGCGCTTCCCTGCCAATTCTGAAACAACAGAGCTATGTTTATAGGGGGTAGCCTACATCAACTTAAACTGATCAAATTTGATGAAGACTGCAGAAACAGCAGCCGAAACATGTCAGGTACAAACATTGCCTAACTGGCCTTTATAGATGAACTATTCTAAAAAAATAAAATAAAATAAAAATTCAAGTGAGGGGGCAGAAAATTTAACTGAGGGTGCAAAGCCCCCTGGCGCCCCCTCGTGGTGCCAGGCCCAGATTACTAGGTCTGAAAGCAAATTTATAGGAAAAATAATGGCAAATAGACAACTAGTATAGCCTACAACTATTAGAACTTATTAGAATTAGAATTGTATCTATACTATAATGATGATAGCGTCTGTCTGTCTCTCTCTCTCTCTCTGTCTGTCCTTTGCGTATCTCAAGAACCGTTGGTCGGATCGACTTGAAACTCGAGGGGTGCGCTGATGGCGACCCGACGGAGTGCAGTACCCTGTTTCCGTGCGATTCGGACGCGAAACACGTTTGATATTTGAATATTTGTCTTCAGTTCTGCTCCTTCGAGCCCTAAGCCCCAGCTTTAATTAGGGCCGTTGACACCTACTGAGAAAGTAAACACAGGAACGACCCTGTGTTTATGTTTAGGGGGGGGGGCAGCATCCCTCCTCAGGTTCCAATTAAGAGCAGAGGGTGAAGAAATCTCCTCCTATGTATGTGCCTCTCCAAATATGCATTTACAAGTCTGTCATTAATAAAATCAAGGAGAAATAATCAGTAGAGCTCAGTTTGTGGCCACCTACTGGCCACACAAAAAGTGGTTTATCTTGAGAACCATTTGTCCGATCGACTTCAAACTTGGGGAGTGCGCTGCTCGGACCCCGATGGTGTGCAGCGCATTTCATGCAATTTGGACTTATTCCAGGACTGTTTGTATGTATTTTCTTCGCATATCTCGAGAACTGTTTTTTGGATCGACTTCAAACTTGGGGGGACCTGACAGAGTGCAGTGTGTGTGCGGGGGGGAGCACCCACGGGGTGGTCGTGCATGGGGGAACGGGCACTGCACTAGTTGCACAAATTGTATTATTTACTAGCTCTCGTGGGCCACAAATCAGGAGCCTGGCCGGATTTGGCCCCCGGGCCTTAAGTTTGACACATGTGGCCTACATTGTTACCACATGCTGCAGATGCGGAGCACAGCGATTCCACATAATATTGGAGTCTGGGGAGAGACTAGAATGGGTCAGACTCAGACCTTTTTCTTTTATATAAGACCTTACAAGACCTTGGGCGGTGTAAAAAGAAGAAGAAGAAAAAGGTGTGGTGTTGAAGTTTAACCTTCAGGGTAACAATAGGCTTCACTAATGATAGTGGTTGACAGATGCTGGGCAAATAATCAAATATTTTGAAGAACAAGACATGTTGATTGGTTCTGGGCTGGTGACAGAGCAGGTTTGCTACACCCAGGCCCGTAGATACCATTGAGGACACCGAGGTCATGACCTTGGTATTTATTTATTCTTTTTATTTTTTTTATAGCCCCGGCCCCCAGATCTATTCATCATGTCATTAATGTTTTAAAGCCCTCATAAATAACATGATATATGACAGTTGATCAGAAATCCAACTATTTGCTTCCTCTCTGTGTGGAATCATCGGGGGGGGGGGGGGGGGGGGGGGGGGGGCAGAGAAACCATGTCAAATGTGGTTGCTTTGGGCCTTTACATTTGGGACATTACAGTGTGACGGATGGACCGAGACCCCCCTCTCCCCCTTGGTCTTCGACTGGTGGGAGACAATGAGCGAGGTATGACTTTTTTGCCCCTCACAATTGTGACTTTCTATCTCACAATTCTGACTTCATATATCTGATATCATGACTAAACATTTGTATTGGATCTCTACTTTAAAGAACTACTCATTCTATTGTGTGATTTTTAATGTTGTCAATGTTGTTAAGGTCTTGCAATGTTGTTGCAAGACCTTACAAGACCTTGGGCGCTTATAGGTGTAAAAAGAAGAAGAAAAAGGTGTGGTGTTGAAGTTTAACCTTAACCTTAATGCGCTTCACTAATGATAGTGGTTGACAGATACTGGGCAAAGAATCAAATATTTTGAAGAACAAGACTGATTGGTTCTGGGCTGGTGACAGAGCAGGTTTGCTACATCTGTTATTATTGTGATGTGAATCAGCTGTGGGTCCATGACGTCAGGAATAGGGACTCCCTGATTGACAGAACTGAGGTGATTACACTGTTGGAAAAGCTGAACTTTGGATGAACTTTTGCTCCGCCACCTGCCGAGGGGGCAAAGCCGACTGGAGGAGAGGAGACTCCTGTGTGCACTGAAGTCACAATGTTATAACCATATGTCACGTGAAACATGGATTGTATTATATCGTTGAAATGCATTGTGTTGACTGAGGGATGTGAACACGCGTCTATGGACTTCCAAGTGGAAAATGTAATCTCAATATGAATGGATTTTAATTGTATGCTGAAATAGTCTGTGTTACATGCACAAAGTTTGAAATGACAATTGTATTAATGCATTGTTGTGTGCTGAAGTAAGCCTGTTACATAACATGTTTCAGATGAGAGTGGGAAGAGAGTGTCATTGAGTTCAAGACCATAGGAGGATGGTTCAGTTAGAGTATCATTGAGTTCAAAACACCTAAGGGAGGTGGCCCAGTAGATGGGCAGGGGCACCATTAGGAGAGGGATCATGTAGCATCCAATCAGAATTGAAGTCATTGAGTCAGCAAAAAACATAGACACACCCTCGACGACAATGACATAAAAGAACCGGACCTCAGAGCCTTGGTGCTCTCCTGCACAGGCAGGGAGCCAGACGGGAGAACGTCACTTAAATGGAATTGTCTCAGCTCCAGGAGGGAGTGTGCAGATAACACTAAAAATAGAAAAGATACGGGAGAACCGTCACTTAGATGGGCTCGACTCCACCAGGGAGAGAGCAGAGATAGGCAGGCCTCATTAGATAAAGAGATACGCTTTGGGAATGTAGGTTATGCTTAGCCCTGTGTGTGGTGGTTTCTCAAACTAATGGAAGCCTTATTGTGGCTGGTTGCCCCCTGTCTATTTGCCCTGCCCTCTTTTATGAAATAGGCTAACTGAATTAAGTGTCATTTTCTACTTTGATTGTCTAATAAAGATTGTTGTATTGTATACCCCAGTCTGTGCATTTGATTATTTAAGGGCTTTGACAATAGCAGTTTCTCCTGCTAACTAGCAGTTTCTCCTGCTGGTATATTAAACCCACATTTATTACATTATTATACATTATTTTGTGAACACATCATCTGCCATGCCTTTATATTAGTGTTGGGGAAGCTACTTTGAAAGCATAGCTTAGGAAGCTACAGTACCAACTACTTCACCATGGAAGTCGTTGAAACTACAGATAAGCTACCCTGGGAGAAATGTAGTTTAGGAAACTACAAGCTATGTAGAAAAAGTAGTTATACAGTTTTAAAATAATAATACATTAACTGTGTGATATATGAAATAAAATAATAATAGCCTGACAATAATAGCCTACAAAAAGCATAATGCCAGCAGAAATATGCCTCTCAAATTAGTTTATTGCAATAGTTGACACCCAATACATTCAATTCAATATTTTTGTTGTTGTAAACAAATCTGGGTTCCTCTGGGTTTTGTTTTATTATCAGATAAATAACAGTAAAGACTTGACTAGAATTGGGTAAGATTAGGGTAAGAATATCGGGGCAAGCCAGCAGTGTAGGCTGTGTGTCTTGTCAAGAACAGTAATGTTTGTGCAATCCTTGCTGCATTCACGGTCTATGCTGCCTTCAAAGCGATCAGGACGAAAGAAAAAGGGGCAGTCCTGTTAAATGGGGTTCTGGTTCATCACACCTCATCTGACATTGCAGCTTCACTGGTGTCACTTAACAACTGCCTGCTGGACATTAAATCCTGGATGCACAGTAGTTTTTTGAAACTCAACACGGGCAAAACCGAAGTCATCATCATCTCCCCAACATCTACAACCAACACAGTTCATAACCTCACCCTCCCCATTGCTGATCTGACTGTCTCCCCCTCCCTGCAAGTCAAGAACCTTGGTGTCACCCTGGACTCAAAACTCTCCTTCGAACCCTTCATCAATAAAACCAGTCTGCCTTTTTCCACCTGCGAAACATAGCAGGGATCCGCCCATACCTCAACCCAGCCGATGCACAACGCCTTATCCATGCCTTTGTTACCTCACGTTTGGACTATTGCAATGCACTCCTCACTGGCCTCCCCTCACGTCTCCTCAATAAACTGCAACTGGTACAGAACTCTGCTGCTCGTCTCCTGTGCTCCACCTCTTTCCGTCAACATATCACCCCAGTCCTCAGGGATCTTCACTGGCTTCCCATACCATACAGGATAAGGATAACCTATAAATTGATGCTCATCACCTTCAAATCCCTGAACGACTCTGCTCCAAACTACCTTTCTGAACTCCTCCCCTTTCACTGTCCTACTCATTCCCTCCGTTCCTCCAGCCTTGGTCTTCTGGTTCTCCCCAAGACAAGGCTACGCACTGTGGGACACAGGGCCTTCTCCTCCGCTGCTCCTCGTATCTGGAACACTCTTCCTCCCGCAATCAGGGCAGCAGATAGTGTAGACTCCTTTAAGTCCCTTCTCAAAACCCACCTTTTTAGAGAAGCTTATCATTTATAAATGTTTTATTGTTTTGCCCTCATTGCTCTTTTATATATATTCTAATTCCTTCATCTTAATGGTTTTTAACTCCACTGTTTATTATGTTGTAAAGTGCTTTGAGTTCTTGAAAAGCACTAGGCCTATATAAATTGTATGTAGCCTATTATTATTATTATTATTATTATTATTATTATTATTATTATTATTATTATTATTATTATCAGTAGTAAAAAGGCAGTCGCGCACATCCAACACAATAAAGCAGGTGCAGGAACCAAAAACAATAAAATGTAAAAAGAAAGAAGGTCCGCACACTGAGCTCCTGTTTACCTTTTAATTAGCCATCCAGCAACAAGACAGTAATGACGTTTCGAGCGCACACGCTCTTCCTCAGACATGAAGACATACAGGACGCCATGTTTAAATACCCGTGGCCCGGTCATGTGACATGTCACATGATCCCGGAAGAAGTTACATTAGAAAATACAATTTGACAATACAAAAACATGTTTAAACAAACATCAAATATATACAGCTACAGTATATTACAATAAATATAGGTCAGACCCCTAGAGTACAGAAAAGACAAAATATCAGGCCAAAAGGCCATCATACGCTAAAACTGGCTAGGTCTAAATAGGCGTCTCTATATTTGAAAGGATGACCCTAAAGAATGTATCAAGGATTCATATCCAGAAAGCTCTCACTATAAGCAATAAGCAACATTAGAATTATAAGGAGCAGCACAGGAGACTACATCAGATTAGAGTTAAACATAGCAGCAGCACACAACATAGAAATAGATCATGACAGATGTAAATATCTCCACAAGACCAAGAGAATTAAAGAAAAGGCTTAATTAGGCTTAAAGTTCTCTTCTCAGGAGTAATGAATCAAGGTGGCCTCCCCTCCAGGGGCAGTGGACGGCTTCAATGCCAATGTATCTGAAATATTATGTCGTGCCTCTGTAAAGTGGACAGCTAACAGGGCTCGAGAAGTTTACCAATGTAAACAAGACCACAAGGACATTGCAGCATGTAGATGACATTCTGCGTTTTACAAGTTATAAGTCCTTTTATATTAATTTTTTTTCCAGAGTGTGGATGGTTGAAGGTCTTAGTTTTCCTACGTAAAATGGCACTGCTGACAATTTCCACATCTGTAATTGCCTGAGGGGATTTGACTAAGAAAGTGAGTGGGGGGGGCGAGGAGGAGGCAGATCTGATCTCACCAGCATCGTAATATTATTACGAAGATTAGGTTTTTATAGACAAGGCGAGGGAGGACATCAAAACATGTTTTTAAAGCTGGGTCTGTGTCTAAGATGTAGCCTACCAATGTTTCTTAATCACCTTCTCGATGTCACTTCCAACAGGAGAATATTGAATGCAACAAGTTATTCTAGAATCAGGTTCTTTAGCTCTTGTTTTTTGCAAGCACTCAATTTGTGAGGTGTTAGTAAAACGTGCAGATGCCTCCATAATCCACTCCTCCCTATACCCCCTCCTTCTAAAATGTTTTTTTAGATCAACTGACTGTAACTGATAGTCTTCATTAGAACTGCAGATGCGTCTGATCCTGTTAAATTGTGAGACGGGAAGGCTCTTTTTGAGAGGTACTGGATGAAAGGATTCACCATGTAAAAGTGAGTTTCTGTCTGTAGGTTTTCTATAGAGGTCAGTTTTGAGGAGGTTGCCCTCCTTAAAAACTAAAATGTCCAAAATGTTCATTTTATGAGCATCAAAGGAAATAGAGAATTTAAGATGGGGATTCTGCTGATTCATAAAATCATGGAAATGCACCAGTTGATCTTTAGGACCTGTCCATATGAAGAAAGCATCATCCAGATACCTCTTCCAGAGAGAGATGTGATGAAGAAAAGGATTTATCTGTTCATTGGAGATGGAATCTGTCTCGAAGAGTCCCACGTACAAGGAAGCAAAACTTGGTGACATCTTAGACCCCATGGCAACTCCTGATACCTGTAGAAAGAAATCAGCGCCATACATAAAATAGTTAGATGTGAGTACACATTCAATGAGACTCAGGATGCACTGAGTGCTAGGAGTATCCACAGCTCTCTTATCCAGGAAAAAATTAGCAGCTTGTAGGCCTCCTTCAAATGGGACGTGATTCTATGTCCATCGTTACTAGGTACTGTTCAGTATCAGTCAGTTCAATTGTTTGTACAGTTTTTATAAAATCCATAGAATCCCTTGTGTATGATGGAAGGGCAGTTACCATAGGTTGGAGAGCATAGTCCACAAAAGCAGAGATTTTTTCTGTGACTGACCCCATAGCAGCAATAATAGGGTGTCCAGGAGGTGTGTCCACAAATGATTTATGAATTTTAGGTACAGTGTAAAAAACAGGAGTGATAGGAAACTCGACCTTCATAAAAGAGTGTTCTGGTTTGGTAATGAGTTCATTTTCAAGGAGCTGGTTAAGTAGGTTGTGAACCCGCATTTTGAAAACCCAGACAGGGTTATGGTCCAGCTTCTTGTAGAATTTGGGGTTGTTCAGTTGTTTAAGTACCTCATTATCATAGGAGTCACGGTTGAGTACCACAATCACACCCCCCTTATCAGCACTCTGAATCACTAAAGTGTTATCATCTCTTATAGACTTGAGTTCATCGCGTTACTCTTTAGATAAATTGTTTCTCACTTTATATTCCCTCCTTTTGTTCAAAATCACAGATACATCACTCTCCACCAATCTGCAATACGTGTCCAGAGATGGATTTCTGTATTTGGGAGGTGTGAAGTAAGATTTACCTCTAAAAGTGGTGGAAGGTCTCAAAGGGGTGGGACTGCTGTTAGGTGCATCAGGTGGCTCAGTAATGGTGATGGTTGAAGAGGGGCATCCTGTGTGCTGCGCCTTCTACTGCTGGTGGGGAGCTCAGTGTACGGACCTTCTTTCTTTTTACATTCTGGTTCATCAGTAATGGCAGTAGCTGAAGGAATGCCGCCGCCACTCTGCCGCTCAAAATCAGATGGCAGGCCACTAGAGGCAGCGGCAGATTGCTAGCTGGGAATCAATTAAATTAAATGTACAGCATGAGTTTGCAACACATTCTAATCTTGTAAGATACTCACAACATGTCTGTACATCCATGCACGAAATGCACAAGTGGTGGGAACCCCCAACGCCACTGCACAAGTGAGCAATAAAAGAACAGTAAAACGACTGAACTCTGTTGTAAACACGACTCACATCCAAAATAAATTAGACAAGTCAAAAACCTAAATCAACTTACATAATGTAAGGACTGAGTCTTCCTTGAGTCAGACTTTTATTCTGCATTAACAACGCAAGTAGAAGGTGGGCATGGTGGCGCAGTGGTAAGTGCTGTCGCCTCACAGTTAGGTCCTCGATACGATTCCCACCTGGGACGCTATGAGCACTGAAGGAATGCGTGCCCGTCCGCATGTCCTCGAGTGCCCGCCGCCCGGGTGGGGTCATCAAAAGGGCCTTTCTGTGTGGAGTTTGCATGTTCTCCCCATGCCCCCTGGGGGTTTCCTTCATATAGGAACCCCCTCACCAAAACATGCAATATCCTGGTCGCTGATGTGGTGCCTCCTCTGGTCATAGGGGCGCCTGTTTGGAGGGAGGGGAACTCCCCTGTCAGGTGAAAAGAGGTTGGCTGGCTAACTGCCCATGTCTCGGAGGAAGCATGGAGCCAGTTTCGGCTCTCCCCAGATTGGCAGAGGGTGGAGCAGCAGCCAGGATTAAAAAAAAGAAGAAAAAAAGCACTAACGGGGGATGAAGAAATCGGGCAAAAAAAATATATATAAAAAAAACAACACCACAAGTAGAACATAAAAGGAAACCTGGGCTACAGTGCCACCTGTCAGGTTGACTGACTAACTAAGCCAACTTAGTATAGGCTACATGATACACTATTGTTTGTGTTGATATCGTTTGCTTTCTTTGTATTACAGAACCCACACTTTAGATGCCAGGAAACCTCCAATTAGGTGTGAAAAGTCAACTGAAGCCTTTCCTCAGTAATTTCATCACATGACAAACTCAAAACCTGAGAATCAACCATCATTTTATTCCATATACCCGTTAGTTGGGGATAGGAAACTCAGCAGGACATTTCAAATGGAAGCAACTATAGTATACTATCCAACACATTCCTCCCATAGAAGATTACATCAATCTCAACATTATTTACAGCCTTCATTTCAGAACATCCTTATTTAACAATGAACATGCCTTTGAATCAATTCTGTTACATTCTCATACGCTACAAGCAGCTGTCGTAAAATAAAACTTTACAGACAGCGAGTGTTGATATTGTGTTGTGGGCCGTCTGTGCCAGAACTGGCATCCTTTACTCGTCTTTCACAGTGGAAAGTATTTACAAATCACCCCTTTCCAACACAGTAAGTTTACAGCTAAAATACATTTTCTTCCATAGATCCTGCTC
Organism: Poromitra crassiceps; assembly: GCF_964638095.1. Lineage (NCBI taxonomy): Eukaryota > Metazoa > Chordata > Actinopteri > Beryciformes > Melamphaidae > Poromitra > Poromitra crassiceps. The sequence continues at coordinate 27,624,725 of NC_139635.1, read as the reverse complement.
ATCTGTATGTTTAGGACAGCGCAGCAGATCCATAGATCTTGCTGATCTGTATGTTTAGGACAGGGCAGCAGATCCACAGTACAGATTTAAAGAGCATCTTGTTCCTCCTGAAATCAAAGTATGTGCTTGGCACTTCAGATCTACATGGATGTAAACATGACAACTCTATAGTTTCCTCACAACACAACACCATATATCCTTCACAAAATAAAAAAGAAAGCCGTTAAGAGTTAAGACTTGAGTGCTAAATGGTTACAGACACAACCTACTTTCATTTAAATTAAAAATGATAAAAAAAAAGACTTCTCATTAAAGCCTTTGGCAACACAAGAGCAACAGTACAATCTTTAAAAGCATTAGCAGTGTCTTAATATAAAATAATTTCCCCCGGTGTGCAAATGGGAGCAAAACAGTTGCTTTTCCTGCATTTCTTTTTAAATAAAAAGGTCTTTGTGGTGATAGAGGTCCATATCTCAGTAAAACATATCCATCAGTAGTACTAATAAAAAATGTCCATCAGTAGTACTTCTGCTTTTTCTTCAACTTCAGCAGACCGACTCAAATCCAAACTCTGGGCTCTGATGATAATGTATGGTATCAGTGACTGGTCTCCTCACACTGAACACATCCACCAAGTCTCAACAGCTTCAGTCATTCCAACTGGATCGCTCTTTATTCATCATCATCATCCAAGCGACAGTCTGTAGTCTGCGATTAAAGGAATATTACGCGCTCCTTGTCTGTTTTCACTACATCTTTTGGAAAGGGAGGCGGCAAAACATCTTTTGGAAAGGGAGGTGGCTCCGGCGGAGGAGCCTCCATGCTCCTCCTGTGGACGCTGAAGGATTGAGAGGGTTTGACGTTGCCGACCAGTGCCAGAGGGGTGAACGCATCTGGGGGAGATGAAATATGAAATAAGGCCACTTGTTTTGTCTGGTGACAGTTTTCTGTTTCAGTTGATATTCGATTTAATGCTGGATGCACATTTGAAGAGATTGTATTACAAATGTTATATACCTAAAACAAAATTAAAAAAATATTTAATTACCGGAGGTTCACCATCAGTGTTGAGGAATGTTACTTCTAAAAGTCATTAGTTACTTTATTTCATTACTTACCTTAAAATGACAAACTAGTTACGTTAAGTTACTCTTTCTAAAAACTAACTTTCTAAACTAACTGATGCCAAGTGTTCTCAATTATTTACATTAAAATGCAATGCAAGACTTGCTGAGGTTGTACTGTCCCTGTACCACATGTGTGTACTGTGTTACTCTGCAAGTTGTTCAAGTCTGCACATATCTGTATTTGGTGAATGAAGTGATTGAGAGGCGGTTGCAGTTTTGCTGTCTGTACCTGAGGAGAAGGTCTTATGGGGACTTGAAGTCCTCGTGGCTCTCAGACTGCCTCCTTCTTTCCCCGTCACTCGGATAGGAACCACCTGGCTCATATCTATATTCGCTGCATAGTGAAGGACAGGGTCAACGTTGGGGCTCACAGATTATTATATAATCACTTCCAATGTCCAAAGCTGAGATTGATGAGACTGTGTTACTTCATGCACTAAACGAAAATCACCACTCATAATGGTATTTAATGGAGCTAGCTACAGTAGATGATTTGCAAGGGCGACAATCGCCTGCCACCAGCCGCTGATTCGTCTTTGCTAGATTCAGTATGAATAATGAATATGAACACAAAATGGCAATTCAGTCTGAATATCAGGCAAGGTTGAAATCCTGGAATGGTACAAAAATAAAAAATAAATAAAAAGGAAGACGTGTAGAAATAACAGAGGGAATTTGAAGAGTTTGAAAAAAAACAGCATAAAATGAGTGAGGTCAAACAGACTGAATGGGTATTTAAATCTGTATTTTGTATTTTGTATGATATACAGAAAACGAATAAAAAAACTTTGAAAAAAAAAAACAGACTGAATGGAGCTGCACCTTTTTTCTGGCATCACAGCAATGACAATCTGTTACTTAGCAACAGCATTACTCAGCTACTGCTTAATAACTACTGTACATGGCTTGAATAACACTTATTTATTATTATCTTTACAGTGAGCGTCAGTGATTTTAGAACCAGAAGACCATCATTGGCGTATTACTTTAATCTGTGTTCATGCTGCACGGAAGCAGGTTTCCATATTAATGTCTGATAGCTGATTTGGGCCATCAAATAGAAACAGTAGCTCCTGTAGCAACACCAGTGATGATTGGTTGCTGATGGCTAATGTTGCCCAAAGGTGCTGCTGCAGCTAAAAGCTCCACACCAACAATCAAGGAAAGAGGCAGCTGTGATATATAATATATATATATATATATATATATTATACCAGCTGTGGTATATTGACACATGACGGTGTCCTGACCTGCGCTGTGCGTTCTCTGGTGGGAGCCCTTGGTCTTGGAGCTCTTCTCTTTGCCCTTGCTGAGGGCCGCCAGCTTGGTGGGGATCTGCTGCTGCACCAGAGCCTTGTGGGTCTGGTTGGTGGTACTGATCAGGTGGATGGGCACCTCGGCCTTGGGGGGCAGCGGGCTGATACTCTCCTTGCGCGGGGGCACCATTGGGGGAACTTCGCTGGGGTCGGTGCTGGTGGGGATGATGGGCCGGATGCTGGGCTTGGGTGTCAAGGTCAGAGTTCCACCGCCGCTCCGCATGTCTCCTCTGAACGACTGGGAGGGAGACACCTGCAAGAACTGGGGAAAGGAACTGCATTATGGTAGTAATAATGGCCGAATCAGTTCTTCTTTCATGGCAAAAGGCATAGTGCATACAGTACTACTGAAAACTTTTGTAGCATGTTAGTTCCTATCCTAGACCTAAATATCTCACTACTACAATAAGGCGAGGGGTTCCATGCGGCTCACAATTGCTGAGGCAAGTGCGAGGCATGCTAGAAATGTGCAGGATATTTCTAGTAGCTGACTGGTCTGTAGATTAGATGTAGTGTGCAGATTACTGTCAAATTTCTCAAAAACTTGTTTTGTATCACACTCCATTTTCCATTCATCATACAGTGAGTACACACATAGCACACCGAAACAGCAGAATACACATTGGGCCAAATAATTGAAATAATAATAATAGATTTTCATATTCGTGTCACACCTGTGCAGCCTCCATGTTTGCTATGGTCAGGTGCCTCTTGAGCTTCAGTTTCTCCAGCTTCTCCTTCTCCTTCTCCACGGTCCTGGTGGCCTCTCTGAGCCTCTCCAGGTCCTGCTGGTATGTCTCTCTCTGCCTCTCCAGCTCGGCCCGCTCCTCGGCCAGCCGCTCCTCCAGCCCGCGGCACTCCTCCTCCCTCTGCTGCAGCTGGGCCTCCAGCACCTCGGCCTGGACCCTGTGCCTCTCCCGCTCCCTCTCCCAGCGCACCGTCTCCTGCCTGTGTGCCGCCTGCAGCTTGTGGAAGTTGGCCAGCTCTTCCTTCTGCTTCTCCAGGTTGCGCTGTTTCTCCTGCTCCAGCAGCACGTTGTTGCGGTGGCGGGCGGGCCGCTCGCGCTCCGCCAGCAGGGCGCGCTGCAGCTCCAGCTGGCTGTCCTGCTGGGTCACGATGGCCTGGGGGGGGGAGAGGAGGGGAGAGATGGGTGACACTCTGCCAAAACAGTTAAATCAAAACATAAATGAAAATTAAATTGAGAGCCATGCACCATGTGCAATGATATCAATTAGTTGTACTTATTTTGATGTGTCGGAAAATTGGATAGATAATAAATCTAAATAGATCATTTAATCAAGATAATTTTTTTATAAATCACAATTTAAGCATCAAATATGTGTGTAAGTAACTCCTGATGAGTACAGTATGGATTTCAGAGCAAGCTACAGTTTCTTACCTGCAAGCTATAGAGCTTCTGTGAAAGCATCATCACCCTGTCATATACCTAAAGAGAAATAATAAAGCTCATTCAAGAATTGCAGTGGCAAATGTTGACACTTAGAAACACAGATGGGGAAAATCACCATGAAAACTTGATCTTTAGAAGACTGACCTCTGCCTCAGGGAAAGGACAAGGCATCAATGAAGGACAAGGCATCTGTGTGTCATCATCGGCCTTGAAGAATAACAACAGTAGTGTAAATATTTCATACTAAACAGCCACTGCTATTGGAAAACTGCATTTCCCAATGTCACTGTCTCACTCACAGACTGTTCCAGGCTCTCGGAGAGGTCTGCTTCTTGCAGCGGGGGGTCACCAGTGGCCGGTTGACCGCTCTCCCCAGGGCTGCCCTCGTTGCTGCCTGGCCGCTCAGCTGCACCTCCGTCTGGCCAAATCAAATCATATACATCCAAACTCATTGAACACCTTCACATACACAGTATCAATTGTTTTATTTTCTAGTTTTAGTTGCTAATAATATTCACAGAATCATGCAATACCAGTTTCATCACTGGTGTAGAGTACAGTACAGATACTGTATACATGACAAGATGGAGCTAAGTGCAAGGTTCCTACAGAGGCCCTGATATAAAGTTCTCTATGACTTTTCATAGCCAAGCATTCCGATGACTCAAATACTGTATTTCTTCCTGGTTTGTTCAGAAAAGTTCTAAAGTGGTCAACAGTCTGGGGTTTCACTACAGTAAAGCTTGCTGTGTACAAAACCACCATCTGATGCAATGAATGTGTGAAATGGCCCTTCACCAGTGGCTTTCCTACTTAAGTTGCACAGCTAGCTCCTCCTGCTGGCCCTTTCATGTAAATGCATGGAGAGCCAGAGCGGTTTGCCTGGTATGGTCGTTTTGGTGGGGTGTCTTTGCTGCTGCTCTCAAGAACCATACACCAAATATAACTATTGCATAATGGCAATCAATTTGATAGTGGTCCTGACAGAATTATGATACATTCTGGTATTCTTCTAAATTGAATAAAGAAATAGAGTCCGCACACTGGTTACAACAGTTAAAACAGTTATTAAACTGTCTAGTTGTCATTAAAGCATATATTTTGTACTTGTGTTAAGCTGTCGTGATGTTAGCCATGTTTGACTCAAGATATTTTGCCATCTCTAGCGGCAACACACTGTAAAAAGGTAAGAAGGGCCATTCTGTGGCGCTAAAAGTGAGATAGCTATAACCTTGATGGCCTGTGTGCATCTTCAGCCCACGGCAGCAACGCTCCAACTGGGACACATTATGAAAAACCAGAACAAGGCTTACTCCTCATGGGGCTGCTGTCGCCCCACGCAAAGGTGTGGGCCCTCCTGAGTGCCCCCCTCTGCCCCTGGCTCTCCTCCACCAGAAGGTTTGGATCCCTCCTCTCTGAATACAGCAGGTTCTGCAGGTTTTCCACTGTGGACAGAGGACAACACAATTCATCCTGCAGACCTGCACTGAATACAGCAATAATCCATGACCTTTTGGTGCTGCTCTCGGAGTCATGACCTAATGACTCATGACTAACGCAGGTGGGTGAAAACAGAATGGAGCTCATTTCACTTTCAGTTCGACCAGTGCCGCGAGTAGATTTTTGTCAGAATTCAAATGTGGATCATCTTATGGCATCAGGCAAGGATTTTCCCATCAGGGGTTCCCAAACTTTTCAGAAAACCAAATTTCCCAGGGACCACTATCACTGCGGATACCAACCATTTCCCCCCCATAAAATAAAATTGGCTGATGAACATATTCATCTGATCATTTTCCCATAAATCACCTCAATAATGTTTTTTTTTATGTGCACTCCAAAGAGTATCAAACAGGTGTTGTTTATTCATTATAAGAGTGGTAGTGTATGTACCTGTTTTTGCAAATTAACTCTTTGAGCTGTTGTCTCTGCTCCTACCTTCAGTGATGGCTCCTTTGAGCAGTGTCTCCCCCTGCTGGAGGTCGGTGGCATCTCCTCGGAGCAACAGTCTGCTGTGGGACGCTTCTTGCCCTGTCACAGTCTCAGTGAGGGCAGCGAAGATCTGCAGTTTCTCTGTCAGGCTTTGTGCTATCTGGGCATCCTGCATCATAAGAAACTCTGGACATGCAACAAAATACACGCATATCAATATGAGACAAAAATACAATTCCGTGCAAATGCAGTCTATTCTTTAAAAAAAATACTTATATTTGATAGTGCTGGGTTGGAGATTCAATTCCCACTGCTGCCTTTCTAAAAATGTATTTACTGGGGGTTAAGTGTCTTGCTCAAAGGCACCGCAGCAGCAGTTGAGGATGGGGAATGGCTAAGTTATTAATTTTCTCTGCCCACATTTTCCCAGCCAGTCTGGGGATTCAAACTGACAACAAGCCTGCTTCTCCTACACAAATACATAACATTATGTTGTGTCTCCCCTCAAACAAAGTGGATCCTCTGATAAGCTTTGCTAACCTTGCGAGGCAGCTGGATCCACGTGAGATCATGAGATCAGATGACTTGTGAAAACAAAACCATTTAGCAGCGTCAAGTTAAAGCTTTGCACCCTGACAGATGAGTTTCATCCAATTCAGCAAGTGTCTGATACTCTGCTGGCTCGTACCTTGGTATTCTCGCAGTCTGGCTCTCCTCTCCTGTTCGGCATACAGCTCCTCCTCTCCCTCTGGACAGCTGGACCACACAGACAGTATCACCTTCTTAAAACACACTTTTATAGACTTCTCTTTATGTAATCATTGTTTTCAGTTCAATCATTGTTTATGTAATCATTGTTTTTGCCCACTTTAACTCCGTAATGTCTTCGGTTTGTTGCTTTCTATTTTTAAGAAATCTTTTACATATTTATTTATTTACCCTTATTTTAATTTCTCTTGAATGTGTTTCCTGTTGTCATCTAATTATACATAGGTTACTACAGTATTCTACACTATGTCAACTCTACTTTTAGGCTGTTTTTGCCACTGTTCTGCTCCTAAAATCCCCATCTCACCTGTCCACAGCTTCCCATATGAGGGTCATCCAGGTGTTGCGTTCCTCCCTGGAGGCGGCGTGGATCTCGTACATCACCGGCTGGCTGGAGGAGGTGTTGATGAGGAACATGGCTTTGTCCTCGTGGGCCACTTCCCTAATGATCAGCTTCTGGAGCGAGATCACTGGCGGCTTGTTATCCTGCAGTTAGAGGAGGGAACACAGGAGTCACAAAGTATAATGGGCATTACTAATTTAATCACATGTATTATCATGATCAGTGCTGTGTTCTGTTAAATGTCAATGTCCTGGATCATTTGATGATGGAGTCATCATAATCACACATTTTTAAAGAAACCCTAATGTTACGGTCACATGCGGCTGGTCTTTCATGAGCTGCCATTGGGTAGTTTAACTGTCAATCACGAACCGCACACTGAAGACACTGGGTTTCCTCTATATATATTTAGTAGTGACGGCCCCCACTGCTTAAAAATAATATGAAATGTCATGAAAAATGTCATAAAGTCACAATTACATGACACTGCAGAGTGGTTTTATTTTGTAATGAAGGATACACCCGGCCGAGGGCAGCGCCTAGCCACCTACTATGGCATAGCCATACCCACCCCACTCTGTCTCTGATTGGCTTAGCCTGATAGTCTAATCTTAACCTAATCCTAAACAATCATCACTCCTGATACGTGGGACGCGCGGGCGGCATTATACAAGCGCACCTTACGAGAAGCAGTAGAAGCAGTTGCCGGCAGAGCGGAGGTCATGTTGTGAAAATGTTAAGAGAAAGAAGAAACTACACATTCTTTCCTATTTTTCAATCCAATGCGATTATTGATATTCACTCCGTTCGCCGGTGTAGTACGGGCACACGACCCTAGCCTACTGTATGTCCATTCATTCATACAAATGTTCACAGCTAGTTGGTTTTGATGGCAACATTGAACCCGCAGACAACGAGACAGCCAAAATAGTTATGACAGACCAGAAGCACATCAGAGATAATCAGACCGTGACACCTATGACAGATGGAGAGAAATCTATACTAATATGCATTTTATTTCAGCTACATACAAACAATATTATAATCTATACTCGTTTATTCGAATATGTTAGGAAGTTTCAGGTAAATTAAGTGATGATATTGATAACTCACCACAGCAGCAAATATTAGTTTCTGATCTTTTTCTTGTAAGAGGAGGAGAACGTCTGATAGCAGCACAGCAAGGATGTCTGTAGGGAAAGATAAAGACGATCACAACATCAAAGAAATGCTATGGGGTTTTTCTCAAATGAGTAAATATGTCAACCTCCGTGAATGAATGCAGGTATCCTTAAGACCAATCAGTAACAAGAGATCCCTCCAAGGTTCCTCCAAGTAGTGTCATCAAAATCGGACCAGTGGTGTCTGAGATATCACCTTTGAGTTAAAACATTTGACCTTAAAATGATAGTGCCCCTATTAGGCCAATCAGTGTAATTTGATGAACACTGGAAACCAGAGCAAAGATGCATCGTCCCTCCAAATTTCATGAGAATCAAACCAGCGGTGTCTGAGGTGTCACCTGAGATATCAATCAATCAATCAATCAATCAATCAATCAATCAATCAATCAATCAATCAATCTTTATTAGCAGACACAAGGTCCAATATAAACACACAGTAAAAAACAACAACACAACATCAAACAATTACACAATTAACATCAGAACATCAAAAAATACTACAATAAGAGCCTGTACCAATGAGCCCAAGTGCTGGAGTGATACTTAATTGCACTAAGACTGGGCTGAGTCAGAAGCAAGATTATGATATTCTGAGAAACATTCAGACGACAAATAAATGTATAGGTCAGGTTTCTCAGTAGGGCATGAAAGGTATTGACCCCTACACCACAAAACATTTCACTGGCACTACAACACCTTGGCCTCCCAAGCAGTATTCTCATACAGTCATTGTAGGCCACCTGCAGTTTCTGAATGCTAGCCTGCTTAAACTTGACCCACAAGGGGGCAGTATAAAGCGATGTACAATAGGCTTTGAACAGGGTTATCTTAATCTCTTCAGAGCAGAAATAAAACTTCTTTCTCAGCATATTTGCTTGTGCATACAACATACGTCGCTGTCTATACATGTCATCGTCATCACTCATATGATCATTAATGATGTGGCCCAGATATTTAGTACTGCTACACACATCCAGCACATGTCCTGACAGATAAAAGGATGGGAAGGAGAGATCCCTATCATCTCTTGTCCTGAAGATCATAATGACACTCTTTTTAGCATTGTACTTTACATCAAACTGTACACCATAGTCAGAACAAATATTTAGCAGCTGTTGGAAACCCGCACTGCTTGGCGACAGTATGGCCAGGTCGTCAGCATACATAAAGTGATTAATGACAGTGTTACCAAGCACACATCCAGTTCTACAGCTACTGAGCTGCACAGAAAGGTCATTCATATAAAAATTAAAGAGCACAGGAGAAAGAAGCCCTCCCTGACGGACACCATTCCCAACCCCAAAAGGAGCAGAGACCACGTTGCCCCACTTGATCTGCATAGTCTGGTTTGCATACCAGTATGCCAGGATTCTGATCAAATTGCAAGGCACTCCCCTCTCCCTCAGCTTAATAAACAGTTTCTGGTGGTTTACATGGTCAAATGCCTTAGAAGCATCAATGAAACTCACTAGGACCGAGGAGTTTTTACCTTTATACATGTCAATAACTTCTTTCAGTCCATAGATGCAAAGGTCAGTACCATGCTTGGCTTTAAACCCAAACTGATTATCAACAGTGCCTAAATATGGATTTAAATGAGATAGTAATATGATATGATAATAATAATAATAATAATAATAATAATAATAATATATATTTATTTATTCCAGTAAATGGTAGTATTTCCACATGTATCACTTTTCTTTAACTTATCAAATAAAGTCAATGAATCAAGGCTTGGCGCTAACCTTTGTTTTTACCGGACACTGTCTTCCAGGTGACAGTTCCCTCGTGCAGCAGCATTCTGTTGCCCTGGATCAGATCCTCTCTGCGGAACAGCCGTCCGTCCTTCAGCCGGCCCTGGGACTTGGGCTCCAGACGGAAGCTGATGTCTCTCAGACGAGCCGCTTTCTCATAGTCGTCGACCTGGGCGTTGACCTGGAAGATCGTGTCTTTGATCAGCGCCAGGGCCTGAACCAGAGACTCGTGTTCCTCTGTGTCGGCTGCAGGGAAGATGAAATACAATAGTCAGCCAATCATTATTTATGCAGCAACAATTTCATACAAAAGGCCCTTTCTAGACAGCATTGGTATTACCAGGAAAGGTCGGTAATTGGATTTAAGTCATTTCAGTCAGTCATCCATCCAATCGATGGGGGACTGTGCAAATGTGTCACCCACTGTACAGCAAGAGCAAGATAGGCAAAACTCTCTTCAAGTGGCTCCAATTAACTATAGAGAGTGATGCTGCTCTTCCCTGCCACTGACTGACTTCACTGTATGTCTCTTGTAGTAGAGATGTCAGGTGAAAAAGAAGTCTCGGGGCGTCCGGGCAGTGCTGCGGTAGATTATCTGAAACTATTTCGATTATGGAGATTCAGGTGTGTGATGAGTGGTGCTTACCTTCAGTGTTCTGTATGATTCGCTCCAGCAGGACGGGGTATTTTGTGATGCGTTGAGTCACCAACAGGAAACACTCAGGAACACCCAACCTTCTGACCAGGGACAACTGACCTACTTTCTGTAAAAAGACAAAAAGCTCCACGTAAGCTTTTATTTATTTATGTATTTATTTTTGGGGGGGGGGGGGTATTAAAGATAATGAATTACTTATTTCTACCCGAGACAAGTAATTACTTATGCTACGCGTTACCTCACTTTTGCACCACAAAACGACGATGTGCTAGCTGCTAGGCGCTTACTTGCGTTCATTGGGTCGATAAATATTGTAGACCTAAAGCACACATAACCAGCAGCAGTATCTTAATAATTAAAGAGACAAATATGTTCTCAAGGTTTTTAATAAAGTCTCAATTTTAACTTTCTGAGTCATATCATCTTGTTGGCTCGTTCGTGCACTCTCCTCGTAATTCCAATATTTCTGACATGACTTGAAGTCGGGCTTGATGACACGAGCGGAATCTTTAGATAGATATTATGCCATGAAAAGAGGTTAAAAAGGCGCAGACTGACAAGTTATCTGATCTGAGATGCTGTGTTATCTTGCATGATCCCTGCCATTCTCCCCTCAACAACAAGCCATTTTCCAAACACTGACACTGTTGTTTGTGAAATGCCCCCCGTCTCTTAGATGCTGGCAGTGGCGTGCCTGGCATGAAGGACAACACCGCACTAAAAGTAATTGGTTTCTCGTTTTGCCCCTTCAATACATTTCCTTGGTGTAGCAAATCACGGCCACAGGCCTCACTGTGGCTAGGAGCAAATCACTTTTGTCCTGTGAATGCGCTGACCACTGAGCGTACATCTCTTACCTTGATGAGGCTCTCTGACCACTGAGCGTATATCTCTTACATTGATGAGGCTCTCTGATCGCTGAGAGTATATCTCTTACCTTGATGAGGCTCTCTGACCACTGAGCGTACATCTCTTACCTTGAGGAGGCTCTCTGACCACTGAGCGTACATCTCTTACCTTGATAAGGCTCTCTGACCACTGAGCGTACATCTCTTACCTTGAGGAGGCTCTCTGACCACTGAGCGTACATCTCTTACCTTGAGGAGGCTCTCTGACCACTGAGCGTATATCTCTTACCTTGATGAGGCTCTCTGACCACTGAGCGTACATCTCTTACCTTGATGAGGCTCTGCAGCTTCTTGTTGTTCTGCAGCTGCTCTTTGTAGTAGCTGACAGCATCACTGTGGTGGCTGCAGAAAACACCGTAACACTCCCTCATTCTCTCTCCCAGATCGCCTGAAAACTAAACAAAGCAAGGTCTTCTTTATAACATAGTGATGATATGAACCAGTCGTGCAATGTCATTTACATGAAGGCTGAATGTAGTTCACATATTGTCATATTGTTGCACTTAATTTACTGTTTATATACTGTATGTGTGAAACCTACAACCTCTGTATAAGTCTCTAGAAGTTAGGCTAATATTAAAGTAAGTAAACTGTTCATCTCATATTAATTAGGTATGGGAAACAATATTATTATGAATATTCAATATTATTTCCTTAATTGCTTAACCCATCACAAAGGGAGAGGGAGTATTAGGGAGTATTATTTGAAAATTACAGTGCTATACTACATTGCTATACTTATATTCTTAAAGATCCCATTTCGTGTATAAGATGATTTTCTTTCCCTCTTTGATTATAGAGGACTTGGGCCTGCTATATAAACGTCATAGGCTTGGTCCCCACATAAATCCACACTAGCCACCTAATGAAAAAATGCCTCCAAACAAGCTGTTTTGACTTCTGGGACTTTGTGACATCACAAAGTAACGCTGATTTAATTTGCCCGCTTACAGCGCCTCCCCCACCAACTGAACGCAGAAGACCCAACCTTGTGTCTGTAGCATAGCTGTGTAGTATGGAAAAAATGCACCAAAGATGGATTTATCCTAACAGATCATCTTATCAGAGGTCCTGCCCCCTCAAAACAGTGCAGTTAATGAGGGGAGAGACAGTCGGATAGAGAAGTCCCACTAATATTAAGCAACCTCAAATAAGTAGTAAGTTTACTTCAATTTGGCTTGATTGAACAACAGGATCACTTCACTGATCCGACTTAAAGCAGCTATGAGCAAGATTTTCGATTGTTATTAACACCTTAAGTGCCATAGCCGAAATAATTCGTCTTACATAATCCAACGCTTAAGTGCCAGAGCCGAGTTTACTCGTCTTACATAAACATTTTTTTTTTTTTGACGGTGGGACATGAATCAACAACTTTTACATCTTCGAGATCACTATTGGAGCAAGATAATGTGTATAATCTATTTTACCGACCCACTAAGTGTTGACAGTGCTCCCCCAGACGACCGAAATCAAAGAAAAAACTGCCGCGGGACCAAGCCGTTCAAGGAAATGCCGTGGCGATTTTACAGTAACAGACTTGTCTTGCCTGAGAGCGGCCGCGCACCGGCAGCAGCACACAGAGAGCGGAGAGCGATTTGCAAAATAGATCATAGGTGAAACACACTTTGAAACACCTCAGAAAGGCCAGAATCAACATCTGCCCATCGCCCACGCATTCCCCGGCCCATCTTGACTCGCACAAGGAGCGTCTGCACGCAGGCAAGCAGGCAGGCAGGCACACAGGCAGGCAGCAGCAAAAGCGCTTCTGACACGCCCGCTGTACAGCGGAGGGAGGAGGGAGGAGGGAGGAGGGAGGAGGGAGTTTGAATGAGAGGGGTGTTTCCTGTTGTTATGGAGGAAATTACTGTTCAAAACTATTGTTTAGAATGTCTGACGGTCTTACTGATGCCAAAAATGAATGGTTAAAGTGACTGTTTCACAAAAAGCCATTTATCTCTGAATAAATTTCCAGACGCTGAAACCATGCTGTACTCAACGGCTAATATCTACATAACTACTAACTCTGCAAACTAACTCTTTTAGACAGAGAAAGCACACATTCTATTAGTTATTTTTAGATGATTGGTGTTCATGAATTCTTAACAGAAAAGAATCCTCGGCTGTCTCTAAAATGAGCCAGAATCGTCAAAAACACCCCTGGCACAACTTACCTACAGGAATGAAAACATGGCTGGCATTCAATGTGTTAAACAGTCTAAATTTAATATCGATGCATCACATCTTACCTCTAATAGTAGACGAGACCAACGCAGAGTAGTCTCGCTTGAACCCCGAGTGAATCGGCCAGTGTTGTCTCTGTCTGTGGCCGGGGCAGATCAGCAAGTGAAATGAAACGGTTTGCGGCAGCCACTTCGGCCATAACCACAAAATAACAAAATTACTACGGTTAGAATATAACGAGAGATGTTCGCGAGAGTAGCAAGCCCCCGCATGGCGTTCTCCTTGTTTATGGTCTGTTGCTAGGCAGAGCGAAACGGCGGAAGGCAGGCAGCTGCTGTAAACAGTTTTGTTTCACTTCCGGGTTTATTAGGCCCGCCGGTAGACAGATAGAGAGAGAGAGCCCCCTGGTCTGGTGACGCGAGGTTAGTAGACAGACACAGACTCTATAATCATCAAGAGAGCAATCTCCGATTCACACGGCTTTGGTCTCAGCTACTATTATAGGTAAGATGTGATGCATCAATATTGTAATTATACTGTTTAATAACAATCGAAAATCTTGCTCGTAGCTGCTTTAAGCAGCTGATGCATTCTTCTTGATAATTTGTCTCATCACTAAAAAAAACGCATTAATGTCCTAAAATGTCATCGTATATTTCACTATCAATAACTGAACACTTACAGGGTAAAGCCAAGAAAAGAAAATTCTGTGAGTTCTGTACTGATTCTGATTCCTCAGTCAGGCAGATAACTGACAACGGAAGTAATCATGTTTCCTTAGGAATGGAGTGCCAGTGACACAGCATCATTCCTTGGCTTTGAGTGCAAACACACCCATCTGTAGTCCCATACACAATGCTGCAGACATACCAGCCATTCCTCCAGACACCTGAGCAGTGAGCACTCACTCAACACATGGAGAGAGAGTGAGAGAGAGAGTGAGAGACACTTGCTCAACACATGGAGAGAGAGAGTGAGAGGAGTATACACATTCATCTGCTGGTTGTGTTGTCCTGTCCATAACATGTCATTTTAGGTCACGGGGGAACTCAACCTAAACAACTCTATTATTGTTAGTACGTGGGGGGATGGGATGTTATTCTCTGCTGCTGCACTACTTTGTTATTTAAAAGGAACAGTTCACCAAAAAAATTAAAATTCAGTCATTATCTACTCACCGCCCTGCCGATCGAAGGTTGGGTCAGGTTTTTTTTAGTCCACAAAACATTTGTGGAGTTTCCCAGGGAAACAGAGTTACAGCATTCTCCTAAACAACTGAAGAATATGATGACCAACTTTCAAACGTAAAGAATAAATAAAATAAAAAATTTGAAAGACAACAACAGTAGCCATGAGCTGAAAGTGAAAAGTGAAAATGGGACTTTCAGCTCACAGCTAGTGAAGATTTCTGCTAAAGTTCTGTAAATGATATTATTTAATATTTTCAAGTCAACTCGGAATCTTGGGGTTTCTGGAGACGTGGATTACGCCAGACGAGCAGTATGGAGGCATTTTATGCATTTTTTTTAAGCTAGTCACCTTTCACTTCAATTGTTTAGGATAATACTGTGACTTTGTTTCCCTGGAAAACTCCACAAATGTTTTGTGGACTAAGAAACTTCATCTCACCTTCCACAAGCATGGGGGTGAGTAGATAATGATGACTGAATTTGAATTTTTGGGTGAACTGTTCCTTTAAGTTGGATGTATTTTTATTCAAAAGTGTGCCTGGTGCAGCTTTAAAAATTAGCCTACCCTACCTGAGAGATGAGTATATCCCCCAGCTGTGTGATCTGGTAGTTGTTTGGACAGTCCGGGTCCTCCAGGTTTTGGCTGCGGCGCACTTTGAGGCAGTTGAGGAGGTGTTGATGGAGGGGCAGCAGGAGGTCCAGACCAGGGAAGAGGCGCTTCAGCGTGGCCTCCTCCATCTGCAGAGTCTCCCTCAGCTCGTGCAGGTAGACGCCGAGGAGGATCTTTAAGGTCCGCACATGGTGCATCTCCGTCTGGATCAACTCTGCGAAACGCACAGAGGGGAATGTCTTGATGATCATCCCTCGCGAGCTACAGGCAAGCACGCCAAGCGTACGAGGCACACTAGGAATGAGCGCGTATATCACGCGATATTTCTAGTCATAATAATGACGTTGTGTGTGTTTGTAATTGAAAGGTCTCCAGTTTGAACTTCTGAATTGTCGAGGAAAATTTGTGCAGGGAAAATGAATAACATGCGCTCACTCCTCACTCAGCAACTACTGCCAAGGTGCAGCTCTTGAGCAAGGCATTAACACCAAACTATTCCAGTGGCCAACAATAGAAGATTGCTACTTAGCAACTCCCAAATGTGATGGCTGTTAATGCCACTCCAACCTACGCTATTATTACTGTAAAAACAAATGTAATCTTTGTTAACCTGCCAAGTCACATGCGGATACATTTTTTACGCTAATCAAGCTAGCAAGCGAAACGTGTCACTGTACTTCAATGTCAATGTACTTCACAATAAAAAGCATTCCGTTAGTTTGTCAGCGGAAAACTTAATTTGAAGGAGCTGTGCAGGGAATGGAGTTAAAAGTTTCAGGCAACTTGACAGGCTCCTCATCTTCGGGATGCAGCTACCAAAAATACATAGTGCAGGAACAGGCCTTCGGAGGGCGGTGTGGGAATGATAGAGCCGGTATTCTCTCCATTAGTAGTCAGTCACTGTACCATCAAAATGATTAAAAAAGCTGTTATATTAAGGTAAAAAAAAAATTACATAATGAGGGTTTAATAACAGCATAACTATCATATTTTTTGGTTTTGACTCTGATGAAGCGTCGAAACGTTCACACTGCACCTTATTAAAATCACTTTCCAGTTAATTGAGTGCTCCAGGATCCTCCTTTACTTTGGACAACTGTATGGCTTGAGTATAAGCTGTATCCATAAATGATTAAATATGGCTAATGAAGATTTTGTTGAATAGTGAATTTTGACAAGAGAGTTTTGTACTCACGTACACACTATGTTTGCAGATTTTAAACTGACAAACCCCCTCTCTCTGATACTGGCATCTTATTTGATCCTGGCATACTCCCTGAACTCAATCTGCTTCTCTAACACTATAAAAAGCTATTCTGTCTATCTATGCTTTAATTTTTTATTATTTTTTTTGCAAGAAATGTCAGCTAGTAAACCTGTGTCATCCTCTTATCCTGCCCCATGCCCATGTCAGACCATAAATGAATTTAGCTGTGTTCCTACCATAAATGACATCTTGTCTTTTCACAGCCTCTTTGCTCAGGGCTTTGAGGTAGTTCTGGTCCACAGCAGAGCTCCAGGACTCAGCCTCCAGCTCCTGGGCATCAGACTCCAGCTCCCCTCGCAGCGGAGCATAGTGGTTATCTGGATGGAACACAGATGCTCACATTAATGTTGCGTTCACACCAAAAGCCAAGATCGCATCACTCCCTCGAGTTTGACCGCGCAAATTATTCGCCAAAGTTGAAACATTTCCACTTGAAGAATGAGGCGCCACAAAATTCTGCTTCATTCACAAATGGCGTCTGCTCGCGTTCGGTGTGAACGCCCAGTAGGACGTATTGTATTACATATAATACATGTGTGCCTATAGTCATAAGGGTGAAAACCTCAATGATTCCTTACCATGTATGTAATATTGATTTTAACACCATTTTTGAATTTGGCAAAACAAAAATGACAAAAAACATTTGCCATATTTGAATCATGTCATAGTGATTTAATTGATTTGATAATACTCACTGACAAAAATAGATTTTAGTTAACAAAAACAATAACACATTTCCCACTTCATCTGTTGATTCGGCAGCTGCACACAATCACATCTGACAGCTGGACAAACTATACATTTCTACATGTATTTTTGTTTGATAGTCTGCAATTGTAAAATGCATGTATGTTAACGGATCATATAAATGTCGACAAAAATATATACATGACAAATAATAATATATGATAACTGCTTGTCATTTTTTTGTTAATTTTGTGATGAGATTGGCACTGTCGCATCACTGTCAACAGATAAGAAATGTATATGAAAGAGATATTTTCCCCTAACTGGTTGTGTTGAGTTTGGGCTACTGTTTTTTTTTTTGCGCTACTGAATAAAAAGCATTTCATTGTAGTTTGTTATGCATATTAAACAGGGGGAAATTAAACCTTGCTAAAACATCGAGGACCAAGCCAAAACTCCAAAAAAACTGTTTTCAGGGCAGAGTTGCGACAGGCTGTTGTGATAGCAGTACAGGCAGCCTTCAACAGCTCCTCATCATCCCGCTCAGTATTAGCAGTGTTACTGACAGCGACTGGCTGACCTTCTAGGTTGATGGGCTCAGCCGCGGAGGAAGCCAGCGACACCGAGTCTTCATGGAAGAACTTCACTCGTAAGGAATCCAACTCCTCCATCTGTGCCGGACGGGATGTAGATGCTATGTGGTGAGGTAAGGTCAACAGTTGAATTAACAGGTGATGTCAGCCCACACATAAATGCACAGTAAGACTTTGTTTACGCTGCAGGCTTTCAGTTTTGACTGAATCGATGTGTCTCACTGAATACCAGTCAAGTCGGCTATTAGCTTGAGTTTCTTTCTATTGTTTTTTTCTGTTTGCATTTTGAGCGTTCAAAAATACAGGTCACATGTAGTTCAAATGCCTCAGGATGTGATTTGGTCACACACATCAGTTTGGCCGAGATCTGAACCAAAAAATGAATGACTAGGAAACATCTGATCTGTGTCACGTGGGGGGGGGGGGGGGGTCTAAATTGGAACACTGTCAGCTGCAGTGTGAATGTCCAAGACACTGACACACATTTTACACACACACACACACACACACACACACACACACACACACACACACACACACACACACACACACACACACACACACACACACACACACACACACACACACACACACACAGTATTCACCAACCTGGGGCTGGTATCGTTGTCGGAGGAGGTAGCAGGCTAAACAGGGTAAGTTTTGGGGGTGATTGTCATTCCTGGACTGAGGGAACAGCCAGGGAGGCCATCATGGGAGAAACTCTCTCCCTGAACTGAGCGACAGAGACAGAGAGACGAAGAGAGAGCGACAGAGAAAGAGAGACCAAGAGAAAGAGTGTGAGAATTTGAAAGCAATTAAGTTTATGTTGGAATGAATGGAAAAAAGAGAACAACTGTTGCAAACAAGTGCTCAGGTTTCATCCCCCCCCCCCCCCCTGTCTGAATGGATGAAAAGGGAAGATCCATAGTGATCACAATGATGTAGTATCATAAGAGGTAAATGGTAAATGGTAAATGGCCTGCATTTATAAAGCGCTTTTATCCAAAGCGCTTTACAATCAGTAGGTAGTCTACATTCACCCATTCATACACCGATGGCGGCAGGCTGCCACGCAGGGTGCCTACCCATCGGGAGCAAGGAGGGTTAAGTGTCTTGCCCAAGGACACAACGACAGCAGCCGGGAGGGAGCGGGGATCGAACCGCCAACCCTTGCGTCATTGCTCTACCTCCTGAGCTAAAGCCGCCCCGGTTCACACACTATGACAAATGCAGCAAAGCTGTACTACTGGTTTGGTATGACACTTAACATTGTCATCTTCTGAGCCCATTCAACCCAGTTGGGTCAGGGGCTGAGAGTTTGCAACAATCAGATCCCCTCCCCCCCCTCATAATTACACTGAACACTACACAGTGTACACACTCACTAACACGACACTGAAAGTAGAGTTGTTCCGATACCAATATCAGAAATGCCTCCGATACTGCTTAAAATGCCACCGATCCGATACCACATAATTTATTAGCCCTGGAAAAAAAAGGTTTCACCCAGAGGAAATGGCTGTTTTTCCCAGAAATCAAAATGTGTAACATGGGCCAGGCTATAAGACAATGATAGCAAGCAAGCATATCACATCCATATAGGGTTAGTAAGATACAGTTGTTAAAAAAAAAACTATATACTGTATATTTTATTAATACACTGGTATCTGATCGGTACCCTGTATCAGCCGATATGCTAGTTCAGGTATCATAATGGGTATTCGGAAGGAACAACTGCTATCAGAACATCTGACTCTAACTGAAAGTGATGAGGATTTCAAGGACGAAAGCGTATTAGTCAACGAGAAAAGTAAATAATTGTACCTTTGTTTTGTTAAATCACTATCCTCTATGTCGCTTCACACCCCTCCAAACCGAGAAGACGAGGCTGCAGAAGTAAAAGTACCAAAAGTAGTGAGTGCATTTCATGGTGCTGCATCCAAACAAAAGGCTGTTGCTAAACGGATCCAGCCCTGTGGAGAGGGAACTGGTTTGGCAAACTGCTGCAGGGCGGCTCAAGTCAGACCAGCTCAGGCAAAGGGCGACGCGGGAGCAGTCTGAGCACTGATGCTAATGCTAACAGCAAGGTGATTCATCATGGGGAGACTCGGCTATGGTAGCTGTTGTTGCGTGCGCCTAACTTGCATGGACACTTCTTAGGCTCTTGTTCAACAGAGCATGCATAAGCTGAATGTCACCCTGCTCTTATCGACTCAGCATTTTCCTCATTACGGGCCAGATACACATCTCTGCTGGGTGGGGCGTGAAACTGCTGATAGACTCCTTATTCCACTGACTGACACGTCCTTTGAAAGCCATCTTTGAAGTTTAAGTGCGCTTAAATGAATTCAAAGGGGCAATCATCTCTAGACATGAGAATGGCTTACCTTCACTCTGTTCTTTGCAGCGTTATCTCTTCAACAGCTTCTTCATGGAACTAAGAAAACAAAGAAATAAAGGTTGTTAATTAAAAAAGAAGAAAAAAAGCCCACGGCACCCCCCTTGGCTGTGTGTGTGTGTGTGTGTGCGTGCGCGTGTGCGTGTGTGTCTGTCTGTGTACATGTGTGTGTTGTTGTGTGTGTGTCTGTCTGTCTGTGTGTGTGTGTGTGTGTGTGTGTGTGTGTGTGTGTTTTGATAGGCCCTTGAGGGACAACGATGATCCACTGTTGTGGACATAGGCCTCTGCGTCAAGTCAACCAGCAGCAGTAGTTGTGTTTAATAATAGACACAATGGACATTTGGTTTTAACTTGACACTTAAAACCAAAGCGTATGTGTATTCAGCCAGGAGGAAGGCAAACAGATTTCTATTGTGGGTGTCACTGTTCACGCAGGTCACATTGAACAAATAAACTGGAACAATGTGTCAAAGACATATCAAGGAAGGAATACATGCAGCAAATGATCATAGAAGCACCTTAAAACAAAGTCTCCAAATTGTGTAAGAGCTTTGACTAATTCTGTTCTATTGTATCTAAGAGGTATTAGTTTCACATTGGTTGGTTTCACACAGGAGAACACCATGTGTAACGTGAGATTATTTCAAAGGGGAACAAAGCAGTTGTCAACTGACAACAGACACACCTAAAACATACACATTGTTTGACTGAAGGAGCTGTGACACACACACACACACACACACACACACACACACACACACACACACACACACGTCTCATGCTGCTAGCGTCTGGCTCACCTGTTAAGACACTGAAACTTCCTGCAAAACAAGAGCACAAACGTCAATATCGCCGTCTTGGGCGCAGCATGCAAAGACGCCTAAATGGCGCCTTTGCTCCTGAAGACTATGAGCTGGTCCGTGCAAACGGTGCTGCAGAGATCTTCTTTTTAGGCTGACCAATTAACTGAAAAACTAAATCAATAGCAGACGTTGATATACCAAGTCGCCATACTGTAATTGACTTCACTTGCTCAAGGACACTTCAGGAGGCATTCAAAGCGCTTGCTGTCACAAGGGCTTGAACCCGCTCTACCAAATCTCTAAGTCGCCCTACTGACCTCAAGTAGCCTACTGAGAAGCACTGTCACAACTCCAATATTCAGTCAAATAATTTGCACGACTTTTTTCAACACTTTCCAACCCTTTATTCTTTTCCCTTATTTGGGACAGAGACGGCGACATCATCTGCGTCAAATACTTTATCATGTAAAAAGAGTATATCATTCTACATTTTTGGTCTCAAAGGTTTAACACCAATCAACAAAATAAGCTTTGCAGCACTATTTGCCTAAACACATTTCTCACGGCCAAGTATCATATTACTGTATTGAAGCGTGGTATGTTATTGGCAATATTGTGGCTGTGTACAGTTCAGCCCCTCCCCTTGAGTGACAGCCACACCTCAGATTACTCACCCGCACAGGGCTGGAAGGGGAGAGAGACACCCGCACAGGGCTGGAAGGGGAGAGAGAGAGAGAGTACCATGAAATACAGGTCATTCCCTGTCAGAGACAAAACAAGACCAGCAAGTCTGCCAAGTATCCTGCTGAGGACGGAAGAGGGGAGGGGGGGGGGGGGGGGGGGGGGGGGGGAATACACTAATGCTGTGTTTGTGAAAAACAGTTTCACTGAGGCAGTCATGGAGCCTCATCGCCGCAGGAATTGGACTATTCAAACAAGTGAAAATGTACACAGAGTCGCTGACGGGCTGTCATGTTCTTGGCAGGACAAGCGAAAGGCCTTCTTGTTGTGCCACTGCTGGTTGGTTTTCTCCCAACCAGACCATCATCGACGGTTAACAGCCGTGAAACCGACGACTTGAAGAGGCCATAAAAGGCGACTGAAACCAGTGATCCATGTTACTTTCATTCCTATTCACGCCCCAAGGCCTGTGTTTGTATAGTGTCATCATCATCACGTATTTGTTTGTATAGTGTCATCATCATCACTTATTTGTCAAGACACACTTGTTCACTGTGAAACGGCTCCTTCCCTCCCTCCCTCCCTCCCTCCCTCCCTCCCTCCCTCCCTCCCTCTCTCCCTCCCTCTCTCCCTCCCTCCCTCCCTCCCTCTCTCCCTCTCTGCCTCCCTCCCCTCCCTCCCTCCCTCCCTCTCTCCAACACAAACACCAACCGGACTTCTTGCATTTTGCACCTTGCTTTCGCATTCACCAGCCTTGACACACAGTTTACACATTAACTGCAATAAATAGCCCTAACATCTCCCTGTGTGAATGCCAAAGTGTCTCTGTAAGTGTGGGGAGGTGAATCCTTATACGCAAGTCCTCAATCCAAGGGGAATGTGTGTGTGTGTGTGTGCGTGCGCATGTGTTGCAGTGTGAGCCTCAGCCAAGCTAGTTCCTAATTATAAGCATGTGACCATGAGACGGGACCTGCTGGGACAGACTGGAAAATGTAGTGTCTTTAGCCTCGGGCCTTTCCCCTTTCATTTGGAGTCATGTTCAGTTCACCCACACCCAGGCAGTGCTACCTACTACGCTGCATTACAAACACTCCACCAGTTCCCTGCTACTTCAAATGTGAATGAATACATTGACACATAGATTTAAGAGAGACTTCAAAGTGAGTCAAACAGACACATTACAAGCAATAGCACAACCTGTGAATAAAATCCTGCCTATAAATGTTCATTCACACGTGTCAACTGCTGGATACAGGCTTGCAATAGACTGCCATTTGAGAGGTGACACAGACACCTGTGATCACCTGTTTTGGCTCAGGTGAACGAAACTAAACTGTAGTCATATATAGCACATTTGATCATCCAGCAAGTCCAATGTGCTTTATATAAAAGAGGAACAATGTGCCAGTGGGAAAAGTTAGAAGATAATAAAATAATATAAAAAACACATAGCTAGGAACAGAAGTTAAAATAAAACGGCACTAGTGAGAGTTTTTACAGACATATAAAGGTGTGTTTTTTTTCAGCTCACTTTTTTATGCTCCTCTCCTTTGCATTATTCCTGGTTACTGTCAATCAGCTGACAGCCCCACACAGTCAGGAAGACACGGGAAGACTCCGACAGGAAATAATCCATCAACATGTCGCCTCACAAACTTTACTGTCACATCCATCCACGCCGAATGAGTTAGCCGTGACAGCAGTTCATTAATTTCAAGATATGATTGGGAGCGACGAAAAACGAGTTCGTTTGACATCCATCCAGTGGTGTGGGAACTGGGGATCAAGCCAAGGCTGCGTGGTGATCTGACTAGACTCCTCTCTCCAAACCACAGGTGATCACTGTTTACCTGTCACACGATGCACACAAATGTAGCGTTAACCAAACTGACACTGATAAAATATGACATGTTTGGTGGCCGAAGTCGAAGTAATAGCATGTGGGAAAAGGCACTATAGTTTCTAGTTCACGCAGAGTTCAAAATCCTGTTCTCATGGCCGTGACATAGCCGCGTTTTTAATCCGTTAAATGCCATTAACTTTGACACGTCGTCCCTGTCAACATGTCTGACGCCTCCGAGCGTTTAATGTACTACAAACCCCGAACAACAAAGTGGCACATTAGTTTCCTCTTACCCGAACTGTTTTCTGTCTGTCTGTCTGTCTGTTTGTTTATTTCCAGGCAAGGCAGCGGAGGAAAAGCATCATCTTTCAACAGCTTCCACTAAAACGAAGCAGAAGCGATGCCTTCGGACTCGGAGGAACAAGTGCACGAATGAGGGGGGAAAGGGGGAGAGTTGAGAAATCCCTGCCCCCTTGTGGATGGGCCCTCCCTCTCTCCCTAAGCATTGTGGGAATCGTATGGTTCAATGCAGCACTTTGGCGACACATTCCACAAGTTCATTCCACTACACTACACTAGGCTGACTGGTGTAGACGCATCCTTTCTTTTTACAGTAATTGGTAGAGACAGAACAGAGGCATCCCGTGACAGCACGAGAAACCTGTATGCTTCATACTAATGCTGTAATGTTGTGGCTGAACTACATAGTGACATCAGAAGTGGTAGGCTACTACACATGGAAACAGTTTGACAATTTGGACAGATTTTGAGTAATTTGTTTGAGACTGCTAATTGAGACAGTCCTGCAGAATCATTTTTCTTCTGGTGATATATGCGGGCTGCCTCATTCTTTCTTGTGCGGCAGATTTCCCTCTTCAGTGTTGGGTCAGACCCACTCTTTCCTTGTGACCTACGGTAGGTAATTTTATGTCCCGCAGCCCCAGGAGAGACGCCCACCTGGTTGCTAACGTTAGGCACTAGCACCATCTGCTGGCCGTCAGGTGTCTGCGCATACTGCAGGATGGTGCTGCTTTGCTGGGCTGCAGAGGCCATGGTGAGATCTAGAAGTTCTTCCTGAAGGCCTTCAGCCCCTGGGGCCAGTTGGCTGGTCTGGTAGATTGGGGGTGGTGGTGGTGGTTTCTGTCACTCCTGTGGAGGCAGGTGTGTCATTTCCCTGGGTGTGGCTGAACTGCTGTAGGACTACTTCTCCCATAATCACTCCCAAGTACCGCAGCAGAGGTACTTACTGGTATTACCACATGCACAGCAGCGCGTGGTCAAGAGAAGGCTTTTCGCGTTGAGTCATTCAATTCATTCATTCAGTCAAGAACGGATAACGGTGATGATGTCATCAGTGATGTCATCAGTGTTGATGTCATCACTGATGGTGTCAGTGATGTAATCAATGATGATGTCATCAATGATGTCATCAGTGATGATGCCATGCCAAATATTTTTGATGTTTTCATCCTCGTCAGGTATTTTGACTCTTGACTGTCATTAAGAAGGCCCTCATGTTTTTCTCTGATTCTGTTGAGAAGTTCTGCATTATGTTCTTTTGTTGCCTTGGCGATGGTTCTGTTCCAGTGTTACACAGTTGAACATTTGCCAGATATTGAAGATATCGAAAACATCTTTAAACCTGCCAAACTTGGACTGTTGAAAGATGTAGTTTCCTCGAATGGCCTTGAGTTGCATGTTGGCTTAGTAACCTACTGCCCTGCTCTGCTCAAAGACGAGTCAAAATACATGACGAGCTCAGCCACTAAAATATTTGGCATGACATCATCACTGATGACAGATTCACTGATGACATCACTGACACCATCACTAATGACATCATCACCGTTAGCCATTCCTGACTGATATAACTCTTCTAAAAATTGTATTTTTGTGTCAAACCTTTACACACAAACAGCAAATACATAGGTCTTTCCACATGCCAACTGCACACTAATGTACTAAGTATAAAACACTTTCTTTGGCATTTTCATTTGTAGCATGCTGTAAATACAGACTATGAACACAAATGCAATGGGGAAACAAACAAATGTGTTCATTCTCAATACTCATACAGTATACTCATAACAGTATCACATTACCTTAGAAGATGACATGAACATAGGTGATTTCTTTCTCCTGTGGGGGGGGGTCGCTTTGCAATTCTGCAAAAGCAGAATGGAGATGTTTAGAGTCTAACACTGATGATGCATCCCAGTGCATCCAGAATAAGATGTATGTTACACACGTCTAATGTAAATAACGAATGTTATTTGCAAAAAGGGTGTTTTGGAATTTCAAACTTAGTGTAAAGCAGAGAATGTGCTTATGTTTTAGCATTGTGATTAATAGATAGGCTACATGAGTTTGTGGTTTCAATAATTGTGCCATAATGCCAGTTTTCATGTCTTAGCAATTGCAAAAAACTGTAAGGGATCAGGATGTTGGTAAACAATCGGCTTCAACAGCTTCTGCCGGTTTTAAACAGCAGTTCATGGTGAAAGCATGCCCTCTTTGAACTGTAACTACTCCTTCATACTTTAAGCAAGACATTCCATTTAAACTTTAAATGAGTCACCACTTTTCAGACTCTATAACCTTAATTCAGCTTTAATTTGTCTTTTGCACTGTTTGAGAAATTGCAGGTTATGTTTTATGCTTTTTTCAGCCTTTATAATGGGACCCAATGGAGCCAGCCTGAGTGTGTCTCACTCTAGCAGGCTGTACTTTTTACTAAATTCACACATTTTACATCTTCAGTATCATGTGTTGGTCAATTGTTTTTAAATTTATGGCAAGAAAGCGTCCACAATGCGGATATTCAAAAACTGTCTCAATCACCCTTAATTCACCCTACACTATACAAAAGATGCAAACAAACTAAGTCAGTACAAAGATTTTATTGATGCACAGTACAGATGTTAGTTGGGCTTCACTCTTCCCACAGTTGAGGAAAAACCCAAAACCTGGTGACCCATTTTTTCTTCTTTGGAGGTGCATGGGTGCTCATCCGACCGTTCTCTCCCTCTCCATTTTCTTCTGTTTCCTCTGTTCACGGCATGCCTCTCTCTTTTTTGCAAGGCGGCTTTCCCTCGTTATTCCATCTTCATTCTTGAGAAATTCACCATATGCAGCTCTCCTTCTTGCCAGCCGGATTTCCTTCTTCATTGCATCTTCTCTCCGGCGATATTTGCGGGCGTCCTCTCTCTTTCTTGCTAAATAGATTACCCTCTTCATTGCTGAGTCAAGAGGGTCAACACTCAGTCCATCAGAATTATTTTTCTGGCAATATTTGCGGGCTGCCTCCTTCTTTCCTGCTAACTGGATTTCCCTCTTTGCTGAATCAACAACACGGTCAACACTCAGTCCCGCAGAAACATTTTTCTCCATTTTCTTCTGTTTCCTCTGTTCACGGCATGCCTCTCTCTTTTTTGCAAGGCGGCTTTCTCTCTTCATTCCATCTTCATTCTGGCGATATTCATGGGCTGCCAGTCGGGCTGTCTCCCTCCATTTTGCTAGTCCCGCAGAATCCCTTTTCTTCTGGCGATATTGACGGACTGCCTCTCTCTTTTTTGCAAGGCGGCTTTCCCTCGTTGTTTCATCTTCATTCTTGAGAAATTCACTATATGCAGCTCTCTTTCTTGCCAGCCGGATTTCCTTCTTCATTGCATCTTCATTCCGGTGATATTTGCGGGCTGCCTCTCTCTTTCTTTCACGGCGGATTTCCTCCCTCTTCATTGGCCCAGGGTCAACACTCTTGTCTTGAGACAGTCCCTCATAATACTCTTTCTGCTGGCGATATCGACGCCGGCCTGCCTCTCTCCATTTTGCTAACTGAATTTCCCTCTTCATTGGGTCAATAGGGTCAACACTCAGTCCTGGAGAATCCCTTTTCTTTTGGCGATATTGACGGACTGCCTCTCTGTTTTTTGCACGGCGGATTTCCCTCTTCAGTGTTGGGTCAGACTCACTCTTTCCTTGAGACCTACAGTAGGCGATGTTATGTCCTACAGGAGAGACGCTCACCTGGTTGCTAACGTTAGGCACCACCACCATCTGCTGGCCGTCAGGTGTCTGGGCATACTGCGGGATGGTGCTGCTTTGCTGGGCTGCAGAGGCCATGGTGAGATCTAGAGGTTCTTGAATGACTTCAGACCCTGGGGCCAGTTGGCTGGTCTGGTAGATTGGGGTGGGGGTGGTATCTGTCATTCCTGTGGAGGCAAGGGTGTCATCATTCCCCTGGGTGTGGCTGAACTGCTGTAGGACTACTTCTCCCATAATCACTCCCAAGAAGTGCAGCGGACACTTATTTTTTGTCCTCATGTTGGCTCAGTAAGGTGCTGATCTGCTCTGCTCAAAGACAACAGGTACCCAAAACCGCGGACATTCTCTTATATAGGGCTACGGCCAGCCTACGTCATAAAAATATGACGTCATCGTCACTATGACGTCAAAACGATCATGACGTCATTTGGCGTCTGGCCAACTGGCCAATATGAAACGCCAGTAAGCTACATATCCCTTTTGGACATTTGATCACGACTATAACGTTTTACAGTAGGCTTGAGAGACTTCCGAGTTTTTGCAGAAGCTAGCCACAACACGAGAATTTGGAGTTCAGCCGCTGCCGAAACAGATGAAAGTTCACCCACGGTTGACAGACGAATTACCGCTGTCAGCCACCAATTGGTATGTGTATCAGAAAGTAGCCTATAGATTGTTGCTGGTACAGTGTAGCAGACTGTTCTGTATGTTGTAGTAGCCTACCTTTGTTTATGGATGAAAGAATGACACGGAGACGGGAGACCGCTTCTAGTTAGGAGCTGCTGCCATCCCATTCATTTACTTGGTCAGGGGCAGAGAGAGAGATACACGAGAGTGAACCACCGTTCACTTCCGTTTCCGGACATCAAAATAAAGGTTCTCCAACATACAGAACAGTCTGCAGTAGTTTAACGTTTGTAGTATTTGTTAATCGTGTGTGTATTAAACTACTCTAGTCTCTTCACTCTTCAGTTCTTGCCTGCTGAGACAATCTAATTAGGTTCGTGCCTACGGAGACCATCAGTGCCTTTGTGTTATTCTTAATTATTGAGCCTTGATGTCTGCACTTGGCCACCCGGTGATGGTACGTGTTTCTCACAAAGTATCAAAGCTCATCAATGAGAAAATGTAGCTGAATTTGTCCGTTGTTTGTTATTAAATTTTATTTAGTGGAGTTAAATTCAGTTAATTTGGAATCCAGTAGTTGGCGGTAATGCAACACTTTGGATGCCAACCGTCATTAAACACCAAGAAGAAGAACGTTCTCGAAAGGAGTAACGCTAGCAGTAGCGTATTATTTCCCGGTTATACTCAGAAGTTTAAACACAAAACTCGTATGTGATGATAATATGACGAATAATAAACTGGAACCGAGGCTCCGTTTAACCCTGAGGGGAAGAAGAAGCTGCTATTTTATGGGACTCAGGTGGTTTAGCTGCGAAGCTAACGTTAGCTTAGCTGTGAAGCTAACGTTTGTCAGTAAAAATCTCCAGGCTGGACTACTGCAATTCGCTGTTCACCGGAATCCCTGCCAAAACCATCCAGAAACTGCAGTACATCCAGAATAGCGCCGCCAGGATCCTGCTGAGAGTACGGAAGTATTACTATTGTTAAATAGTTCAGGAGGAAAAGTTCCTGTCACTGAGAAAATTGAAAATGTCTAGAGTCCAGAAGCTGCACAGAGAAGCATTGCCTCCAGAGCAGGGAGAGCAACTTCAGGGGGACCCAGAGCCCCCACACATTAAAGAGGAACAGGAGGAACTCTGGACCAGTCCGAAGGGAGACCAGCTTCAGGACGACCCAGAGCTCCCACACATTAAAGAAGAACATGAGGAACTCTTGATCAGTCAGGAGGGAGGGCAGCTTCAGGAGGACCCAGAGCCCCCACACATTAAAGAGGAACAGGAGGAACTCTGGATCAGTCAGGAGGGAGAGCAGCTTCATGGGCAGGAGGAGGCCCATATCACAAAGTTCCCATTCACTGTCCCTGTGAAGAGTGAAGATGAGGAAGAGAACCCTCAGTCCTCACAGCTTCATCAAAGCCAAACGGAGGAGAACAGAGAGGCAGAGGCTCTGACCAGCAGCTCGACTGAACAGATGAAAACAGAAGCTGGTGAAGAGGACTGTGGAGTATCAGAGCCAGCCAGGAACTTAGATCCAGCTAGTAGTTTACAAACAGCTCGTGATGACAAGACTTCAGACTCTTCTGAACATGAGACTGAAGACAGTGATGAAGAATGGATGGAAAGCAGCGAACCTCAGTCATGTTTAGACTCACAGAAAAACAGTGACGTTCTTGGGAAGAAATGCTTGAGTTGCTCAGTTTGTAGTAAAAGTTTTGGTCTTAAATCAAAGTTGAAAAGACACATGATGGTCCACACAGGTGAGAAACAATTTAATTGCTCAGTCTGTGCTAAAGGTTTTGGTCAGAAAGGACACTTGAAGGAACACATGGTAGTCCACACAGGTGAGAAACAATTTAATTGCTCATTCTGTGGTAAAGGTTTTGCTCATAAATCAAGCTTGAACTCACACCTGATAGTCCACACAGGAGAGAAACAATTTAATTGCTCAGTCTGTGGTAAAGGTTTTGGTCAAAAAGGACATTTGAAGTCACACATGATAGTCCACACAGGTGAAAAACAATTTAATTGCTCAGTCTGTGGTAAAGGTTTTGGTCAAAAAGGACATTTGAAGTCACACATGATAGTCCACACAGGTGAGAAACAATTTAATTGCTCAGTCTGCGGTAAAGGTTTTGGTCATAAATCAAGCTTGAAGTCACACCTGATTGTCCACACAGGAGAGAAACAATTGAATTGCTCAGTCTGTGGTAAAGGTTTTGGTGATAAAAGAAACTTGAAGAGACACATGATAGTCCACACAGCTGAGAAGCAATTTAATTGCTCAGTCTGTGGTAAAGGTTTTGGTCAAAAAGGATCCTTGAAGACACATATGATAGTCCACACAGCTGAGAAACAATTTAATTGCTCAGTCTGTGGTAATGGTTTTGGTCAAAAAGGACACTTGAAGAGACACATGATAGTCCACACAGGAGAGAAAAAAATTAATTGCTCAGTCTGTGGTAAAGGTTTTGGTGATAAAAGAGACTTGAAGAGACACATGATAGTCCACACAGGAGAGAAACAATTTAAATGCTCCGTCTGTGGTAAAGGTTTTCGTGATAAAGGAAGCCTGAAGAGACACATGCTAATCCACACAGGAGAGTAAACATGTAATTACTATCTGTGGTGGAGGCGAGATTTGAGTGTTTATAGTATGATGTATAATGCTTTGTTGTGATATTCAGTCTTTATGTATCACACAAAAAACGTTGCACTATCACAAAAAAATGCTATCTGTGGTAAAAGTGTGTTTGTGTGTTAGCATTTTTTTCTTGTCTTTTCTTGTCTCACCTTGATTATGGTGATACAGTTTATAGATTTGCTTGTGCCACTGCCCTGGTCAAACTTGACCCACTTTATCATGCTGCTCTGAGATCTGTATATCTAACTCAGCTTATAGGACTCACCATTGTATTTTACTCTCTCATTGGTCACGCTGCTACATCTACTCCAAGTTTACGGTGCAGTACGCAACTCCTACAGCCTCAAATCCAGCACTTGGCTTAGTTTTGAGGTGCCAAGTGTGAGGACTGATGTCGCATGTTCCACTTAAACTGGATCCTTTTATTTCTCTGGGTAGCTTCAAACATAAGATCACAGAGGTCCTCGCCATTAGCTGCTCCTGTCCTCCTGAAATGTGTGATTTATATCTTCTGTAATGTGCTTTTGTGTTTGTAATGTCCCCCCCCCCCCTCTGTTTTAATTGTTTTCCACGTTGTGTGTTGTCTTTGTCACGTCAGGACGTGTGATTTTTGCTGCCTTCTTGGCCAATTGATTACCACTTATCATTGACATTCTAAACAGCATTTCATGGATCGTCACATCTACCCACACTAGTTATGAAGTATTGTATTGTTGATCTCGTGCTATTGAAAAATGTAAAAGTAGATCTGAAATGTAAAAATGTTGGGCATAGGCTATATACTGTATATATTTTACCAACGTGTTGGATTTTACAGTTGAATTAGTTACTTACGCTATTGTATGGGGAAAATAGAGCAAGCCATCAGAACCATGGATAGCGCTCTGACAACTTCCCAGATGCTAGATTTACTCTGGAGACAATAATCTTTGACTAGGATTGATGTACCACTTTGTGATCAAATATTTGTCATATCTGTCATAAATGTTTGTATTGTATTGTATCTTGTCTGACTGCTACATATGCAAAATGGTACTTGTAGTTTCAGTGCACAGAGAGGCTGAATTAGGCAGTTACACTACAATGAAGGCAAACACATTATTATTGCTCCAAATGACTTCAAATGGCCTGAAAACACTTTTCCTGTAGTTTCAGTGCACCGAGAGGCTGAATTTGGCATTTGTGTGAATTTCTGAAAGGACAATAAATGAAACTAACACCTGATAACAGTCAAAGTATTTAAGCAGCACCTGGAGCAGAGGATCTGTCTATTTCCCTGTGATTCTGAAATGACTGCTGATTTTAACATGTTTAATGTTGATGAATGTTGATTTTATGTTGAATAAGCATAATCATTTTGTTATAGATTGCTACTGACTAGTTTAC
The DNA here is from genome assembly GCF_964638095.1 of Poromitra crassiceps. Taxonomy (NCBI): domain Eukaryota; kingdom Metazoa; phylum Chordata; class Actinopteri; order Beryciformes; family Melamphaidae; genus Poromitra; species Poromitra crassiceps. The sequence continues at coordinate 27,592,368 of NC_139635.1, read as the reverse complement.
AAAAAAATGACATGACAGAGATGGCTTTACCTTTCGAGGTCGCTTATAGTGATCATGTTTATAGTAATCAACCGCTATATGGATCAAAAAGCTTGGTACAGAATCATTATACACGTTTTTTGTATACCGTAATTCGCTTATAGTAATCATGAGTCCGCTTACAGTGATCATTTTGGGTCTTCTCATACATGAGAACAATGGAAAAAATTTATAAAACTACAATAATTAACAACAGTTATTCTCAAACCTTTACACTCAAGGACCCCTAAATTGACACAAATTAGACCATGGACCCCCATTGGATAAGACTTTGTCCCAGACCAGGGCCCCTCATCTGATAAGATTTTTGGCTTTTAGATGTTTTATTATGCTATAGAAAGTGTATGAAACTCATGTCCAAAACAGTCATATATTCTGTCATTGTGTTACTTATGGATGGCATGATAGTGGAAATAATGTTTCCCTTTTTGCTGGGGACCCTCTGGAACCCCTGGGGGTCCCTAGACGCAACTTTGAGAACCACTGCTCTAGCTGTACTTTTCACTAAATTCACACATTTTACATCTTCAGTATCATGTGTTGGTCAATTGTTTTTAAAGTTATGGCAAGAAAGCTTCCAGAAGGCATCACCCTCAATTCACCCTACCCTAGGGGGGGCGGGGGGGGGGGGAGGGTCACTCACGGAGTTGAGGAAAAACCAAACTATTTTTCTTCTGGCGACTGCCTCTCTGTTTCTTGCACGGCAGATTTCCCTCGTTATTTCATCTTCATTCTTGAGATAATATGCAGTTCTCCTTCTTGCCAGCCGGATTTCCTTCGTCATTCCATCTTCATTCCGGCGCTGCGCATGCCATGACTCTCTCCATTTTGCTAACTGAGTTTCCCTCTTGATTGGGTCAACACCCGCAGAATCCTTTTTCTTCTGGCGATATTTGCGGGCTGCCTCATTCTTTCTTGCTAAGTGGATTTCCCTCTTTGCTGAATCAACAAGGTCAACAACACTCAGTCTCTTGCGATATTGACGGACTGCCTCTCTGTTTCTTGCACGGCGGATTTCCAGCTGGCTGGTCTGGGAGATTGGGGTGGTGGTGGCATCTGTCACGGTCACTCCTGTGGAGGCAGGGGTGTCATCATTTCCCTGCGTGTGGCTAAACTCCTGTAGGACTGCTTCTCCCAAGTACCGCAGCGGGCACTTATTTTTTGTCCTCATGTTGGCTCGATAACTTGCGCTCTCTGCTCTGACGTCGGGTACAAAAAATAGATGGGCTGCATGGATGTGCTCTTATATAGGCCTACGGCCTATGACGTCATAATAATATGACGTCATTGTCACTATACTTGACGTTGTTTGGCGTCTGGCCAGTGGCCAATATGAAACGCGAGTAGGCTACCCAGGCTGCATTTCCCCTTTCATTTTTGACCTTGGAAATTAAAGAAAGAGGGCCGCTTTAGCTCAGGAGGTAGAGCGGGTCGGCCAATGACGCAAGGGTTAGCGGTTCGATCCCCGCTCCCTCCCAGCTGCTGTCATTGTGTCCTTGGGCAAGACACTTAACCCTCCTTGCTCCCGATGGTGTGTAGGCACCCTGCGTGGCAGCCTGCCGCCATCGGTGTATGAATGGGTGAATGTAGACTATCTACTGATTGTAAAGCGCTTTGGATAAAAGCGCTATATAAATGCAGGCCATTTACCATTTACCATAAAATCAGAGCCATTGGAGGAAAAGCGTACAACAAGCCTATTGGCCATTCTTGAGACAGAGCATCTGAGCTCCAGGGTGCCCCCCTGAGCCCTCAGTGAAAACCAGCTCTCGCAATGAGTCGTTTCCTCTGATGCAAACAGGTCCATTCGAGCGCTATCAAATCGGGACCTAGCAGAGCTACATCCTCGGGATGCAGCCTCCACTCGCTTGGGAGGGGGCCTGTCCTGGGCATGAGATCTGCTGCCCGATTCTCCACCCCTGGGATAATATGATGCCCTAATCAGAACAAACAACATACAAAATATTGATCATTTTTATCCAAATCGCGTAAACTTTATATTTCTAACGTATTTTTTGCTCTACACAAAAAAAAACACAATTTGCATGTCAATACTCACTGGAGGAATACACAATTGGAAACAAATATGAGACGTGATGTGGTGAGAAAGAACAGAAGCATTGCCACAGCCTCTTCATGAATGCACCTTGCTGCTTTATTTACAGCACTCTTATTTGATCTTGATATGAAGGGGCAGACATCTGAAGCCAAAGACGCCAAACACTCCTTTCTCCTGTGCATCGCGCATAGCAAAAAAATAAAAGAAAAGAAAAAGACCAAGTGCTGTTGGTTGATCAAGAGTCCAAAAATGCTATTTAGTATTGATTTTCTGGATTAGAAAAAATAAACATAAAGAGACTAACATGTAAAAACATTTTCTACAACCGGAAATACCTCAAGAATGACAACATATCAACTATGTACAAAAAAAACATCAATAATATATTTATATATATTTTGTATCTTCTATACCCACTAAAATATACCAAAGAAGCAGCTATTGGTCAATCTGAGGAACTCGTTTGCCAACATGTTTTGAAAACAGTTTAAATATCCTTCAGCTGTAAATGTGAAAACTCAAAAGAAAAAAAGAAGAAAAAAGAGAAAGAAATGTAAATAAATTAAAAAATATAACTCGACAAAAAAAAAATCCTGTTTTCTTTTTCCTGTGTGCCGTTTTGGAATACTGCAGAGTGAGAGGAGGTGAGCCTTTTCATGTGGCTTCTCCAGTGGATCAGAGTTTGTTCGGCGACGGGCTGTCTCCGACCGTCCGCCTGAGTTCCCAAAGTCTTTCAGTACAGTCTGTAATTCATTTACCACGTGAGTACAAAGATTCACACACAAATCCATGACAACTGATGTAGGCCACAGACAAAATAGGTAAGAAGGGCACTTTTTCTTTAAATTTCCTCAAAACTTAGCAACCCAGGGATGAACCCTTTTTGATGAATGGGTGGGGGAGAGGGGGAGACAGTCTGGGAATCAGAAAGGGGACTGTGGGTTTAGCAGCCTTCTTGTTTGTCAAGAGTTTGTTTCACAGTTGATTCCATTATCCGCCCAGTCTAGCTCCAACTTGGCAATAAAAACTACAATCATGGACAAGAGAGAAGCAGGAGGTTCGTCCTTAAATACAAAAAAAAGTGTCTTCTGGCGTCCGTGTATAGGACATACTGTAGTGTGTGTGGCATCTGAGGAGAAAAATAAGGTCCTGAGATATGCTTTGAGGGGCCTCTGAGGAGAGAGTGATAAAATTGTGATCTATATAAAATGACAACAAAAAACAAAAATATATTCATATCTATAGCATCAATGTGTGTGTGAGGAAGGGGTGGTGGGGTGTACAGTCTGTTAAGAAGGGCTGGACCGCGGCAAGGCCAGTATTCGTCCGTTGGTCTTGCCCCCGTTCATGTGCGTGTAGGGGATGTGATGCTCCTCGTAGCTGCCTCGTAGGCCCACGGAGGACGCCTCGTCCCTGTCCGAGCACTGCTCCCTCTGGGAGTAGGACGACGGGTCCAGCGGGATGCTCTCCATGTTCTCCATGTCCAGGTCCAAGTCCTCGCTCTCGGGCGGCTTGTTGTCCTCGCTGTAGAAGAAGGAGACGTCCTGGAAGGTGGGGTGCAGGTCCTCGCGCAGCATCTCGATGATCTCCTTGAAGGCGGGGCGCATCTTGGGGTTGTAATGCCAGGACATCTGCATCAAGTTGTGTCTGGATGGGACAGAGGGAGACAGTTACTGCACGGCAAAAATGTGGATATTTGATTTTTAGTTTTTTAAATGACACGCAATCCAGACTAGACTTCAACCTGTATGGATATTTGAAGGCTGATACAGATACAGCTCAATCATACTATACATGGCTCTGGTACTCACAGTCTATCGGCGCAGTTGTCCGGCCGGTCCAGAGATCCTCCGTCCATGACGAACTTGAGGACCTGCTCGTTGGACAGGCCCTGGTACGGCTGCTCGGCCAGCGTGCTGATCTCCCAAAGCACCACCCCGAACGACCTGCGGGCGGACAGACACAACAACAATGCAGGGCAAATGAGGACAGGCCAATGAGACTGCTGACAGAGGAAGCCTGTCTGTAAACACTTCAGGCAATGCATGAGCGCACCGAGGGGCGGCCGTAAACATCGCTGGAGGAAAAGGCATCTGGGAGCGCATAACAGATCAGTGGCAAAATTGTGCGTTGGGAGTGGCTTAGTTATACACACATGCACACTATGGCTTCATACTGTATTTTAAAGTTCATGATCTGTTTATTCTGCTCTGGTTTTATGGCCTTGCTCTATGTATTTGACTGATGTAAATCATAAAAAAGTGAAACACTGCGTTTTGGGAGATTGGCTGGTTGGTCAACTTGCTACAAAGTGATGGGAACACAGACATCAAAATCATCCATGTCCTGGTGGATCAGTTGCTCAAGACAACATGGGGGGGTGGGGAGGATAAGCTCTCACTTAGTAAAAATCAATTTGAACGGATGTCCAACTCACAATTACAGGTCAGAAATTCAGGCATCATTTCAGAGCGCCGGTGTGTCCGACTTGAGGTCATCAAACATGGTGACATTCATCGTTAATGGATTATATACGTGTTTTGTTGACATTTTAACACAATTTGAAGTGTATTTATGCAATATCTGTTTATATTGTTTATATTCCGCTCAGTTTATTGCAATATCTGGAATTTAACAGCTATTTTACAGATTAAATTAGCTAGTCAGTGTTTGCTAGCTAGCTGTGAAGGGTTGGCTGCAGCTGTGTATGCACCCCCCCGCCACCCCCCCCCCCCCCCCCACCCCAAATGTTTTAACTTTTAATTGAAACTTCCGAGTTTCCTTGAACGAATCCGGCCCAGGACCTTTGTCGCATGTCACCTGCTTCTTCTCATCTTTCCTCTTTAGGTTCACTGTAAACTATCACAATAAATCCCCCAAAAATCTTATACAGTATACAAAATAATATAAATTATGTGTACATCGTTCTCTTTAGCATACACTATGTTGACTGATATTAGGTGTCGGCAACTAGCATTATCCAAAGGTGGAGACATTTTAGTAACAGCAAATTGCTACGAATTTTTATTATATGACCTGTAGATTTACAAAAGAAATCATTAACTCAATATAGATGGTGTATTTTTTTTTAGAACTATTTCAGGCGAGCAACCATGTATTCCTCTGCTGTGTAGTGATTTGTTTTGCCTTACACAGTCTTTGTCCACTCCATTCACTCCCTATGGAAACAGGGAAAGTACCGTAAATTCCGGACTATAAGCCGCACCTTTTTTCCCGTTTTTTGGCCTTTTTTGGCCCCTGCGGCTTATATAACGGTGCGGCTTATCTATGGATTTTTTTCAAAAAAAAAAAAAAAAAAAAAAAAAAAAAAACTCTCTTTTTTAGCACTCTTTCTAACTATAAATCCACTTCTGTTTTAATTTCCTCTCTTGCCCTCTTTTCACCACACTGTATGACACTGTGTGCACTGTAAAAAACAACACAGGTGGTGTTGTGTTATGTTGTTTTGTTGAAATGTTAATAAATGGGAGCTTCCTCAAACAGCCATCTCTTTCCCGACAATCCCCTCTGTGCATGAACCCTTACATATGGTAATTAAACATTAAAACACAATAAAAAAAAAAAAAAATACCATTAAAACACCCGCGGCTTATAGTCCGGTGCGGCTTATATAAGAAAAAAATAGTCAACTTTGCAGGTGCGGCTTATACACCGGTGCGGCTTATAGTCCGGAATTTACGGTAGTTGACACGTGGATGATTTCGGTGTTTATGTTTACTAATAGGCCAATCTCACAAAATCCGCTGTATTCCTGGAGCATTGCATGGATCATCATGAGTCACTGTCTGATGTCTGTTTCTCCCTCATATTGCGACACCATCTTCGTCTTCATCACACCTACATAGTTCCCCACACAACCCACAGGTGTCCACACACACGCACAAAGTGAAAGCAGCACTGACCAGCAGTCTGAGTGTGCGGTGAAGACTCCGTCCTTCAGAGACTCTGGAGCCATCCACCTGACGGGCAGCAAGCCCTTTCCTCCTTTCCTGTAGTAGTCGGTCTCATAGATGTCTCTGGTCATGCCAAAGTCTAGGGAGAACAGGTCATTTTCACATTTAAAGATTACACTATAATTGTATAACCTGCACTGTTGTGATGGGTTCTGTCTGAATGTGTCTTGTTTAAACACCACGCTTTTTCTCTATGTCCTCTATGGTGTGATTGGTGTGTTTGATCTTATTTTTGGAATGTGTTTGGATAGACTGATTATTTTTTGTTTGGTTAGATTACCTAGGGTTCGATTAGACTCTTGTATTATCTTTTTCTATTGACCTTGTGAAGCGCTTTGTAACAAAACGTTTTGTGTTTAAGGTGCTAAATAAATAAAGTTGACTTGGCTTGAATACTGTTGTGGCTGTTGCCAGTCTCTTGTGTTCTGTATAGTGCATATATAAGATAGTTTTGTGTGTTCAATTACAGTTTCATGTTTGGCATATTCTTTGCTTGCTCTTTATATTGACCTCAATTTCTGGGTAATATGTTGTGAGAATTCAAAATGTGCTTCCACTTTCAGATTTGATTTGAAAGCACATGGAATGAGCATTTCCTTTAAGATAAACCTGAATGTAACGTATCATTTTAATCCAGATTGAATATATGGGTAAATGTTCACATGTACAGTCTACTGTCACATCACCTCTTGTCAGTACGATATGAATTACATTTGTCCTGCACCTAGTGTTGCGAATACAGATGCAGGCGGACTTGGGTCTTCTAGTATCAAATATATATACTTATTTCCTATAAAATACAGTCTAAAAATAGGAAAAGGGGAAGTGGAACAATATAGGCATAAAAACTGTTCAGCTGCTTGGTCTGAGTATCTGTGTGGATTCTCCCCTCTACAGCACACACAGGTGAGAGGAGTTATGTAGCAATCAGTGTGGTGGCATGCAGACGCTCCTCCATGACTGGTCTGGTGCCAATTGACCTGCATAAAAACTGGAACACCTAGTGTGTCAATCCTGTGTTGTGTAACTCTCATACCCAAGTCAAATTTATTTTGTGCCAGTTGTACTTTGCAAATAAAAATCCTTCTGATTCTGATAACTGTTAATAACCCTCCACCTTGTGATTCTTTGGCAAGACTTCAAGTTCTGTCAGACCTTACCTCCTATTTTGACGGTGAGATCATGAGCTACCATGCAGTTCCTGGCTGCCAGGTCTCTGTGGACAAACTTCTTGGCGTTGAGGTAAGCCATGCCGTCAGCGATCTCCGCAGCCATCTGGATCATCTCCTTCAGTGTGGGCGGCGGGCGGCCCGGGTTGTTCTAAGGCACACGAGACAGAGGACATGTCAATTCAACGCGCCATCTGCTGTCACGCTAACCTGGCACTGCCAGATGGTTTGTAACTCGCTCGGGAAACTGTTTAAAAGGGGCGGGGACTTTCAAAAAAGTACTTGGCAGGTGACTGGATGAACCATCTGTCTATCACCGTCTATCAGGGGCTCGCTTCTCACTGGCGTCACACCAAACCCTGCCCATAGCCGTCTCATAGGACGCCAATTGGTCCGAACCACCAAAGCAATAGATTGGACCAAAACGCCAAACCAATTGGCCCTTTTCACAGTGGCCATTTTGTGTAAAAAAGGCAGGGTAAACACAGGTGCAAGCAAAACACTAATGAGGGTTTCCAACTTCCAATCATAGAAGTTGGAATCCCTCATTACTGGTTTGCTTACACCTGTGTTTACCCTGCCTTTTTGACACAAAATGGCCAACGTGAAAAGGACCCATAGATTGGAGCATGGTAAGATGGATGTGTCATGATCTCGCGTGAATCCAGCTACCTTGCAAGGTTACTGTCACAGAGGCTCCTACATTTTTTCATGTCAAGGACCAATGAATTAGTGCTGTGACAATGCCAGAATTTTGGCCTTGATACCAATACTGAGTTTAGTATTTATAAATTTGCTGCTACTGTACTACGTGTTACTAAACCTGAACTGGACAGCTTAGTTTTGGTTTGTTGATTGGGTGTCCATCTTTGTTTATCTTTTGTATCTCGGTTTTGTCGCCCAGTTTATCTGAACTGGGACTCAATTAAAAATAAGGTGGACTCTGTTCAATGCTATTTCCATGAATTTCGTGCTGACCCCCTTTTGTTTGTTCTGTTGCTATGGTGTTCTGTTACCTCGGACTCAGGCCGCAGGCAGCGCAGGAAGCTCTTCAGGTCTCCGTGGGTCATCAGCTCCATCACCACCAGCGTGGGCTGGCCCTTAGACACCACACCCAGCAGACGCACCTGGAAGGCAGGGACAGGATGGGAAATAAGAGGGGTCTGGTTACTGGACTGATCACATTATGGTAGTTTTAATTGGTTTGGTAATGGCACAGTGAAGCTTCTTTCTCCTTGATTCCCATCCAAAGTTCATCAATGAAGCAATTCCAAAGATCGATTGTCATGTGTAAGGACCTTAAGTCTTTCAAGACCTTGTTTTTGCTTAAAAGTGAGCAAGTGGGCTCTGTCTGTCTGTTTCAATTTTTGTCCCACTGATGATGTCACAATGCCTATGACATCATCAGTGCCTATGACATCATCAGTGATGTCATAAGATGATTTTGGTCAATAATGATGTCACTGATGACATCACTGATGTCATGTCTGACATCATCAGTGATGTCATCAGTGACATTGACCCAAGTCATTTTATGACATCACTGATGATGTCATAGGCACTGATGATGTCATAGGCATTGTGACATAATCAGGGATGTCATAGGCATTGTGATGTCTTCAGTGATGCGAAGTTGAGCAATTGTGCGCTGCACATGCCAATAGGGCAGGCGAGGCCACGCAGGAGCTGAGCTGCGGGCGAGGCCGCACAGCGGCGGGCCCCGAAGGAAAACGCTAAATAGGAAACCCCCCCCAAAAAAACAAAAACTAGTTTTCTTAAATTTATAAACTTTCAAGGATTTCAAGGACCCGTGGGAACCCTGGATTGTGTAATTTCATGATGTGGATTGCTCTAATCTCGAGTGCGCTGAGGTCTCTCCTCACCACATGGTGACAGTTAAAGGCCTTCATGACGGACGCCTCATTGAGGAACTCGATCCTCTCCCGCAGGCTGGCCGACTCGTTGACCGTCTTGACTGCCACGCGCGAGTCCGGCTCGCCCTTCACCATGTCCTTGGCGATGCCCTCGTACACCATGCCGAACGAGCCCTGCCCCAGCTCCCTCAGGATGCTGATCTTCTCCCTGGGCACCTCCCACTCGTCCTGCTCATACACTGCAGGGACAATTCATTCAATTAGAGTCTCCCCTACATCCCTCATATAAGACTTTTGCTTTTAGATGTTTTATTACAGAAAGTGTACAAAACCCATGACCAAAATAGGCATACATTCATTCAAAATAGTCATTGTGCTACTTATGGATGGAATTATAGTAAAAATAAGTGATTCCCCTTTTTGCTGGGAACCCCCTGGAACACCCTCAAGGACCCCTGCGGGTCCCCGGACCCCACTTTGAGAACCACCGATTTAGACATTCTGCTGACCGTCTAATAATCCATGGCAACATACAATGAGTACAAAAGTATAAGATTCTTAAATTCTGAGATCAACAACTTTAAAAGCAGCAAATAGGACGTTTAGATTATAGATAGAATGGTTCAATGTCACTGCTTACCGTCATTAGCACTCAAATACTCTGGGTTTGAAGAGGCATAAATGGGACCGCTAGGCCCTTGGGTTTGCCTGAAGAGGAACAAAGAGAGAGAAAAAAACATTAGGATTAACGCAGAGAAAATGTCAAAACAATCCGAAATGAATGGTGGCAACGAACAAAATGTGGAAAACACGTACTTCTTCTTGAACATGACAAATCCCGCCGCCGCCACAAATAGCAGGAGGATGAAGCAGATGACCGGTCCAATCACGATCTTCATCACATTAATAGGATCCCCTGTTGAAAGAAATCCACCCAGACAGTGAGTCACGTTTGAGCTGAAGCCCAAACAAAGCTGTCATGAATCCCACACACGCAGCAGCTAGGCTCATGTGCTGCTCTCGGTGCAAGTCACCCGGATGAGCGTGTCTGACATGAAGTCGTGTCAAGCACCTCCGGGTGACTTGCAGGGTTGACTGTAGCTGTTATGTAACTTAGCATGGTAAACACTGCTGATATTCAAGATTCAAGATTCAAGATTATTTTAATTTGTCCCGAGGGAAATTATGTATCTGTTTTAGAGAATATAGACGATTCATTTGAATTCGATGGCCACCCGTATGGAATAACGTCATATATGGATTACAAGCAGCAGCGGGGGATAGCGGGAGCTGCTATCTGTGACAGACAACAACGCTCATATTCCCATTGTCTCTATGCTATAATAAGCATATGAGCCGCTGTGTGTCGGAAAATAAGCTATTTACAGGACATAAATACAAGCTTTTCACATGCCCCGTCTTCAGGTCGCAGTTCAAAACAAATGATCGTTTCAGCAAATAATATCAAACCGAACTTGTCAGGGTGACTTAAAAATCATATTTAAAGCTGGAAATAAGGTCCAGGTTGTAAAAAACCCATAATTATGCTTTTTTTTTTCTTCTTTTTTTTTTACAGCAGCTGGATAATGTGACTCATCTGTTCAATAACACCCTAAAGATAATACGGTAGTTTATTCTTCACAAAAATAACAATTTTCAAAATAAATTATGTTAAATGACAGCGGGTCTACAATTTAGTATAAAATGTATAGCCATATGTGTATTAGAATTGCAAAACAACATTTCAACATTTTTTCAAGATATCTTTCCAAACTTTTCAAGAGCAGAAAATTATTCAAATTCTTAGTAAAATGACTTACTCAGGTCCTGGACATAGAAGTGGCTGGGCTCGGTCCAGGAGCCGTTCCCTGCCAGAGAGGTGGCCCGCACCCGCACCGTGTAGTTCCCAGGGTGCACCACTCTCAGCCTGCAGCCGTTGTTGGACATTTTGTACATGTTCCTGGACACACAGTGGTGCAGCTCCTGGAGAAGAAGGTTAAGGGTTAATGGAGTAAACACACAAAAAAAGAAACAACAATTGACTGAAAACAACTGATTTAGGGGTGCACAGATCGATCGGCACGCAATCTGTATCGGCCGATTTTGACCTCAAATATGCGATCGGCTGATTGCGATATTTCTTTATATTATTATTATTTTTTATTAAAAAAAGCCTTATCACTAATCAGGCTTTCCAACGATATAAAATACAATACCAATTGGTATTATTAAAGGGGAGAAATAATCGACCGAAATAACGTTTCCAAACTTTAGTTTATATATCGGTAATCGTGATCGGTCGATGATCGGTTGGGCAGATATTTCCCATAGGCGATCGGCAATCGGTGATCGGTGGCAAAAAATGTGATCGGTGCACCCCTAAACTGATTCATAGTTCCCTAGTGCTACACAAGCTTCAGCCCCTTTCGGAACTGTGTCATGTTCGTCTCGCTTGCTAGACTCTCCTTCCACAGTCCCTTCCCTAAACATTAAGTGAGGCGCTGAGAAAACTCCCAAACAGCAGAACATACCGATCCGCTCGTCATACAAGTGTCACAGAGACATTCCAAAGCCACCTACCAAAGCAGAACTCTTCCTTGATTAGATCCGCAGGGGGTTGAAAGCCATGTTTAAAATAATGTGCTGCCTCATTTTATAAGATTCTGTATCATCCCCCCATGGACAGTTTCCATGTTTTTGCTTTTTGACTGTGTGAGTTTTGATAGTTTTGGTTTATTTTCCACAGCAAATAATAGTCGGTAGCTTTAAGCTAGATGTTTTGTGCAGCCGTCCCCATGGTAACTAAAACATGGTGCGATGCTAAAATTATCTTTCTATTAAGGTTATCAGCCAAACAACATTACTGAAACCACAAGGTCCAATTTAAAAATGCAGACGTCTAGATTCTGGCCAAAAGGATTTGTTCAAATAATAACTATTGCCTCTCTGATTTATGTGTGTGCCGGTGAGGGCAGTTTAAAGACATATAAACTCAGTTTGATTGTTCAATTTTCTTTCATCACCGGGCCTGTGTATTGTCTTTATTGGAGAGGGGAACGTACAGAAAAGGTGTTTTCTGTGTGAGAATGAATGTGCGTGCTTGTGTGTGTTAATACCAACTAAGTGAAAGATTAATCTTTACCACAAAAAATATGTTACAGATATGTCCATGTACAGTATGTATGGTGTGTATCCTCACCTCAGTGTCTCCCAGTCTCTACAGATATGTCCATGTACAATATGTATGGTGTGTCTCCTCACCTCAGTGTCTCCCAGTCTTGTGTAGATGTTACAGATATGTCCATGTACAGTATGTATGGTGTGTCTCCTCACCTCAGTGTCTCCCAGTCTCTACAGATATGTCCATATACAGTATGTATGGTGTGTCTCCTCACCTCAGTGTCTCCCAGTCTCTTGTACATGTTACAGATATGTCTATGACATCTACAGTATGTGTGGTGTCTCCTCACCTCAGTGTCTCCTAGTCTCTACAGATATGTCCATGTACAATATGTGTGGTGTGTCTCCTCACCTCAGTGTCTCCTAATCCCTACAGATATGTCCATGTACAGTATGTGTGGTGTGTCTCCTCACCCCAGTGTTTCCCAGTCTCTTGTACAGGTTACAAATATGTCTATGACATCTACAGTATGTGTGGTGTGTCTCCTCACCTCAGTGTCTCCTAGTCTCTACAGATATGTCCATGTACAGTATGTGTGGTGTGTCTCCTCACCTCAGTGTCTCCCAGTCTCTTGTAGACATTACAGATGTCCATGTACAGTATGTGTGATGTGTCTCCTAGTCTCTACAGATGTGTCCATGTACAGTATGTGTGGTGTGTCTCCTCACCTCAGTGTCTCCCAGTCTCTTGTAGTTGACCTCGTACAGGATGATCATGCCGTTGGGGGCTTTGGGCTCCTGCCATCTGACCTGCACTGTGTACTCTGACACTTCGTAACTGATGGGACCTATGATGTCATCAGCTTTGTCTGGGGAAGACAAGTCACAAGGCTTGAGTTTAAACTGTATTCACTAGTAGCAAACTGAATTCAAAATAAATTGTCTTTATAATTAGCATCCAAGAAGAAGTGACCTTCATCTATGCGAAAATCAAATGTACTTCTGTTGAACTGCGGTATACTGCGACATTTTCATATAAATACATGTTTATTTTGCTACTCTGTATTGCCAACTGATATAACACCTATAATATATACCCAGTTCATGAAAGGTTTTACATTTGCCCGGTGTCAGGCAGATTTCACTTTCCTATTATTATTATTATTATTATTATTATTATTATTATTATTATTATTATTTTATAACATGTTATGCATCTTCGCCTGGTGAGTCAGCAAGGCGGACCCACATAATGATGTGCTTTTATAATATAGATCCATGTTAGCCAGCCCTTTAGACATAGCAGGACTGGGCGATAATTCAATATTATCGTTTATGGTCTTTCACTGGAATCATATCTTGATGTTGTGCCGATTTTGGGATACTGTGTGACACAGAATTCCTCTGTCTAAATTGATGATAACAAGCACATTCTCTTTTGTTTGACATCACACCTAACATTACCATTCAGTCAACTGGACATAACAAGATCTTGCATACGTCAGCCATATCATGATATATATCGATACCGAAAAAAAACAGATTGATTTCAACCATATCGCCCAGCCCTAAGACATAGCAACAAATGGAGTGCAATCAGTAGCTCCTTACCCTCAGGCATTGTGCGGGCGCTGACGTAGGCCGCCATGCTGCAGCGGCCTGGATCAGTGGGGTGGTTGCAGGCGTGGACCTCGATCTGGTAGCTGGTGAAGTGGCGCAGGTTGGAGATGACGGTGGACTCCTTGGCGTGGGGCACGGTGACCACGATCTTGGAGCTCTCGAAGTTCTCCTCCTCGTCCTCGGGGCTGCGGGTGCCCCCCGTCGGGCTGGGGGCCGTGGTGAGGAAGGGGCGCGTTCGGTTGGCGACGCCCATAGCCGAGCGCCGCTGTCTAGAGGGTCTAAGGGAACAGAGGGTGGAGCCATGATGTGATGCCATGTTAACGCTGCAAAACCAATTTTTTTCTATTCCACTCTATGAACGAAGGTAGAAAAAGTGAAAAGAAAGGGTCCCCTCTCCAAGAATTTTGTTAACTGCTATACAGTTGTATTTGTAATGTATTTACAAATGCTTTTTAATCGTTTGTTTTAGTCCATTTAGGTCACAGATAGATTAGCCTTGCCACAAAGGGACAACATAATGAGTGTCAGAAATAAGAAATAAGTGTTTTATAAGTCAATTTAGCATACTTATTTGTGACATTTCAATCAGTCTGACTATTTGAATTGTCTTGATCTGGGAAACTCGACCAATCTGGTACTTCAAATTGTTTTCAACAAAGAATAATTTAACACTATTTGATCTAGCTCTGAAACTGAAGTCACAGTTGCTCTTGAATGGTAGGTCACATGAGAATTTTAATACTGAACACAAGATGGCGCATGAGAGCCTTCATTTGCTTGAACAAAAAACAGACTCAAAGACAACAAATCTGAAAGGCCTGTCTGATTTAGTCCAACTTGGAGAGACATTGCTGCTCTTAAAACACTGACAATTCCCTTGAGGGGAAACCTTGATGCACCATGAAAGGACAAAAGTCACATTTTGCTTACATTACTCTTAGCGAAAAGTCTTCAAAGGCCATTATGTTGTCAGCTGTCTTACTTGATCTCAAAGACCTCATTGTGGAGATAATTCTCGAAGGTTTTGCGGTACTCTGAGTCCTCTTTCTCCTTCTTCAGCTCCTTGTCGGTTTTGGGGCAGGCGCAGCAGCGGGTCCCCTGGCCCTGCTCCTCTGTCTGGTTCCACTTCTGCTCCTCGTCGTTGTCCACCTGAGTGGGCAGCCGCGACGGCAACTTCATCCCTGGAGAAACCAGTCAGATGCAAGAAACGAGTCACACCACACAAAGTGTCGGGGAAAAAATGCCACAAATGGATAAGCACATTCCTGTATTTGGAGCGGCAGCGCTGCGGACACTGGACATGTCACATTATCTATGGTTTTGTTTTTAATCTTTGAATCAGTTCAATTGTGCAATTTTACCTTTATTTAAACACTGCATGCGTAAAATCACATTGGAAATATTTGTAGAAGGGAGCACTGAAGACATTCCCCATCTTTTTTGACAAGGTGACAAGAGGGCTGTATTCATAGTCATTTGCATAGTGAGATGAGGCTCGTGAATGTGCACTCAATAAGTTAAGATTTTCCTTAGAGTCCGAGTTAAGGTGTCCATAAAATAAAATTGGTTGCACAAAACACCCTTAAATCTTGTGCGTACGTTTTGTGCGTACTCCCCACAGACTCCCACCTCTTGGACGTGTGGGCGTTGAGGGAGTTCAGCGAGGAGATCATGTGCGCTGTAACATGGACGGGCAGCGGTGGCGGTGCACTGGTGGAGGTCAGACTTGTGACAGGAACAATTCAACCAAGATATACGCCTGAACTTTGTCTGAACCCAGAGTTCGAGGAAGAGTCTGTTTGTCCCATGGTAGACTTGAATGTAGTCAATGCCACCCAGACACATTCCTGCAGCTGTATTTCACTTGCTTCTGTTGCTTCATGGCAATAGCACTGGTAAAGATAAGGGCTTTGATTTCCACTGGGGTCACCCATACTTAAAGTGATATTGAGCTTCCTAGACATTACCCCCAAAATCAGTGATGCTCTGTTATCTGGTGCTTGGGTAGAGACGATTGGACAATTACGTTTTTCTCTCTCTCCACATTCACTGCCATGGTATGGTCTGAAAAAATGCTCTCAAAATCACACTTCTAGCAGATAAGCAAATGCGAAAAGAGCAAGGGGAAACTGACGAGACTTATTTTATATATAAAGGCAGAATCTGCTTTGTCAAAGTCCTGTCTCCCACCGTTTTTTCCCCATATTTACAATTATTGCTAAACAAGCTATTTTCTTTGTTCCATCGGCATAAGTTCCCTCTGACCGGATTTCGGTGTTACATACAATGGTAATGAAAGAATAGAGAGAAAAACACAATGCAATCCTCCAATTGTCTCTACCGGAGCAACAAATAACAGAAGAACAGAAGAAGAATGGCCGATTTGGGTTTTTTATCATGTACAGGAAGCTACACAACCCAAGGTACTACCAAAGTCCAACATCACTTTAAAAAGCATGCACTCAAGCTACTGTAACTCACTCTGGATTAAAAAAAAGTGTCCAGCAAATGGCATGTATCACTCTGTTAATCTACATTTTCTTTCATCTTTTTCTGTCTGAACACCCTGTGTCCCAGAGACACACTGTGCCTTAAACGTGTGCATTACCACATGTCATCTGCCAGAATTAATGTTGCGAGTGAGACTACTTTGAACAATTGGGAGGTATGCAGCTAACTCACTAGAGACCTTTTAAGGTGAATCCCTTCCCTATTAGGTGCCTTTGAAGTGAAGTGATTTGATGTTCCCCTCTGTGTGTTTGTGTTTGGGGTGTGGGTGGAGGGTGGAGGGTGGTCAGGTGGTGGTGTTCCTTTTCTTTCTTTTTACTTTGCATTGTACCACTTGCTTGGTGCCTTCTTTTGGTTTCTTTGTAATTTGATTTCTTTTGCAATTGGTATAACCAGGTTGTTTCGTTTCATTTTGGTTGTATGTTAATTGCTTGATTTCCAGTGTGTATTTCTGTTGTTGTCGTTTTTGTCTTCATAAAAATTTGGTTAAAAAAAAAAGAGAGAGATGTGCATAACCCACCAAGGGAGGTTTCTCTACAGACGCTGAGTGAGAAGAGCTCATAAACGAATGGAAGCCTGCCAACAGAAAGTCTGTTTGCCTTGCGTTCTCTCTCTCTCTCTCTCTCACACACGGGGAAACACAAACCCAGTGTGGCTCACCCTTCTGACAGTAGTCAAACTTGTAGAGCTCGCTAGCTTCAGGCTGGCGCTGGCAGAAGACCAGGTAGTGAGTGATGTTGCCGTTGGGGTCATTGGGCGGTTTCCACTTCAGGATGATCTGGGAGGAGGAGTTTGACGACGAGATCGGGTCCAGCGGCACCGAGGGTTCTGGGGAGACATCGCGGGGACACCACAAGCTTAATGAATAGGGTTGGTAATAGGGTGGACTTCCAAATATTATACAGAACATTAGTATACAATACTATAATATATACAGAATTGTACTGATACAGGAGTTTCTTTTGTTGTTGAAAATTTTTGAGAAATGTCTGTCATGTTAATCTTTTCTAAATCTATTGTGAACAAATGTTTCGTTTTGAGGACAACATTCAGTGCAAATGATTTCAAAATGTTCTAATTTATCAACACAGAAATTACTTTAGATACCTTTGTTAAAATGTGTTTATCAGTAACGTTGTAGTCATATTCAGCACAAATACATGACATCACCGTTAATAAATCACTGCCATTTATCAAGTGTGCCAGAGTAGACAATCAGCTTTGCCTGTCAGATCACAACACATGATCTTTCTTCCGGGTTCAACTCTGTGGCAACCAGCGGCCCACCTTGGGTGTTCCACATTAGCTTTGTTTTTGGCTATTATCCTATTTGATGTGTTTGTTCTCCTCATTATAAAGCAAAGTGAACAGGCTGTCGGCAGTAGGGAACCATTGTTGTTTACATCATTGTATTTCTGTTTCTTAAATGCGTTTTTTTTTTAGAAAAACCCTTTAGTAAGTGAGTATTGCAGTATGTGCAACTACCTGGTCTGCTGCCATGGAAACCCCATAATAGGTCACACAAAGGAAGAGGTGGAGGATATTAGTTAGATATATTTACCTTTTTTTTGTTATTAGCTTTGTTTTGTTTCTGCGATACACATCCTGTGTGTGTGTGTGTGTGTGTGTGTGTGTGTGTGTGTGTGTGTGTGTGTGTGTGTGTGTGTGTGTGGGTGGGTGGGTGTGTGTGTGTGTGTGTGTGTGTGTGTGTGTGTGTGTGTGTGTGTGTGGGATGTTTACAGGATGGGCAACATGAGAATACTTAGTGTACTATTAGGTTGCATGTTTATTCATTGGTGCTGGTTATTGCACACTGGAATAAAGAAATATTGACTGTTTTCACCCACTGATGAATGTGCAAAACAAAATCAAAAGGAACAAGATGTTCCTTCCTACAGTTATCACACAAATGTGGCAACAAAGCGAGACCTTACATGATAAGAACCTAATACATGATCCATAAGTCAATTTACAGCTGCAATGCAATATAACTAAGTGCTGTTTGCTTGCTTGAGAGATATTTCTATTTTCATGTTGCAAACCAAACTCCATTGTCAAATGATTCTACCCTTGATTGGATCTGCTTAGTGAACCAACCTAGACAGACTAACTGTACTACTGTGAGAGGCGTAATGAGTCCGTGTCTGATATTTGCAAAAGCAGGGTGTGGGAACTGGCACCAGTCACAAGCCAAATGCTAACACACTCAGACTAGTTGGTGAAGTATAATTACTCTAAAATCGACTGTGGCAGCTTAATAACAGTGGAGACAGATTGTTCTCTGCTCTGTTCACTAAAGTAGCTTGAAAAGCTTTTGCGCACGTATAGCGACAGGAAGGGCACAGTGCAGATCCAACCTTCATTAGGTTGAATGCAAATGTTGCATCATTAATACATTTCTATACGACGACAGCAGTGGGACTTCTTCCTATCCTTAAAGAAAAAGTGTTTGGTAAGCTTTGTAATCCACCACCAAATGGACAAAGTTAAGTACTGCATAAGGCAGTAGTTCTCAACCTTTTTATACCAAGTACCACCTCAGAAATTACCACCATATGAAAGTATGAGAGGGAGGGAGCCCCTCGTACCACCAATGGTCCCCGTACCACAGGTTGAGAACCACTGGCATAAGGAACGATAAAGAGGATTTTGGTATCTCTGTGGGGCATGAATGCTGGCTGGCATTACCACACTACCGATTGTCTGGCGAGGAGTCCTATGAATCAGATGTTTGTGTGGGCGGTCAAATTAGAGACACTTTACAACTTAAAAGCCTCTTGGCTGGGGGTTGAAAAACACTTCTGAGAATCAGCTCCCCCTAAGACAGCGATAAAGATATCATCAAACAAACAAAAACAAAGGCTTACTTGGTGACATTTCGACTTCGTGGAAGTGTGGATGAGCATGAGATTGGAAGGAAGGAGCGGGGACGGCAGACTGAGGGACCTGAGCGTCATCGTGACAGTGTCATTATTTTGTCCCCGTCTAACACGACTAAGCGCGACACACTGGTCCGACCGCATTGTCAGACTAAGTTTCAACAGCAACAGGTTATTTCTAATGACAGCTTTGCCCCTCAGACGAGACATGCGGGTTAGACGCGACACGCACCGTGAACCCGAAGCGAGCGGTCGCCAGACGGGGGTAGGAAACAGCCCTGCCTCGTCGTGGCTGGCTGCCTGCGTGATGCGTCTCCGCCAGCCGCCAGACGTTCGTGCGAGAGAGGGATGTCATGTTTGATGCGGTTTAGCAGGAAGGAAACGCACGTTGGGTAAAAGGAAGCCAGTTAGACGGGCCATCGTGGCTACAGCAGACCCAAGTGGCACACAGCACATTCTGTGGGTGGCAAGTTCAATCAGGTAATAGAGGAGAGATTTATGATTGCTGCGTGACTGACTGATGCAGACACCTTGCACGAGGCAGCACCCTGCAGGCTGGCCGCTGGCCAATCACGCCATCTGTCTTCCTTTTCCCGGTTCTTATGCCAAGGACAATTTGGTTGCAGCCAGGCAGCCATACAGAGCGCTGAATCCACCAGTCTATGAGAGTAACACTGTAGGCTAGAGCGGGGGAGAGGACAGGGGGGGTGGAATTGAAATCGCAATATGAACTTCCGCCATTTCCAAATCGTAGAGGCTGCACGGAGTGTTCAACATCAATCTCTAAACGAGGTGTTTTAGAGCTCCAGGTAATCTTTAGACCATATACATATCTTGGTGAAAGCCTTTCATCATATCAAACTCCCATCATCTTTTTACTTAACGACAAGAACAACTTTAAATCGCAAAATTATATTCTGTTCAATATTGATTTCTTTTAATTTTTTTAAGATTGTTCAGGCGTACTATAAACATTCCAGCTAACTGCAAAAAAAACATTAGATGAAGTCCAACCATCTTCAGAACATGGGTCTATAAATCATATCTAAATGAGCCTTACTGGTGGCGTTGGTGCGCACATAGATGATCTCGCTCTTGGCTCCGTGGACCTGGTGCTCGTCAGAGGCTGACAGCTGGGTCTTGACCATGATGGCGTACTGTGTCCAGGGCTTCAGCGGCAGGATGAGGTGTCCCGGTTCAATCTGCTCTTTGTCGCCCTCTGTGGCTCGAGGCGGGGGGTCCACGTCTGCAATCACCCAACTGTTGGAGCCGCAGGCGTCCTGCCCGTCAAACTCGGTCACGTTTTTAAAGGGTCTGACGTGGGACACACAGGAAGAGTATGTGCGTGAGAGATTAATTACTGAGGCCTAAACTGTTTATATTCAGTCAGCTTTGATGTTCCCAGACTGTGACATCACTGAGACAGAGTGTGTCTCAAAATGAGTGGGGGTGATGTTCAAAGAGCCGAAACACCGGGGGCCAGGAACGTTAATTGAGGATGCGTCCATGCCAGCTCATCCGCAGATGTATTGGTGCAGTCAGTCTGATTCTCTCCAGAAACATAGAATTAAATAGATCTGACCAATAGAGAGCTGCAGGAACGAGTCCGGAAATCATCGATTGCTAACACTCCTGGTTCTTCACTGTTTTCGCCTATGGGAGTTTTGAATGGGTTTTTGGCGCGATGCTTCTAATAATCTCTCTGGGCAACGCTGGCTTAATCAAACGCGAACCAGTGTTTAGTAATATCATCTTCACACACGAGGACCACTTTTATGAGTTTTGAAGCTTTTACGTGCCGTTAAAAGGGCTAGCTAGCAAACGGCTAAATGAGACTACACTGTTGAGTCGATGGGGATTATACGTCAATAACGTCACCACTTCAAAGGACGAACACGGAAATTCTCTTTCCCTCACCTGGTTCAGCCCGGGGTAATCAGTGCACATCAACAACAGTCCAGGTTGAGTGGTGACGTGACGTGGAAGCCTATGCGACAGTGTGTAGTTCTGGATTAGCTTAGCTTGAGCTTTTTACTTCTAGGGCTCGCATTTACGCTACAAAACTCATGAAAGTGGTCCTCATGTGTGAAGATTATCCGACTGAACTCTGGTTCGCATTTGATTAAGCTTGCCTTGCCCAGAGACCTTATTTGAAGCATCGCGGCAAAAACCCATTCAAAAATCCCATAGACCGAAACAGTGAAGAACCAGGAAGTCCGGGACTTCCGCGTTCTGACTACAAAAATACGTCATCCCTGCGGCTCTCTATTGGAAGCCGAAATAACAATCCTGCAGAAGTGTCTCCGGCCAAAATTAGCCCTATCCACCAGGCAGCCAAATGCTGGTAGATTTTGGCTATAGCTGGTAAGCAATGTTGTGCATGAACATGCTAAAAGAGTTCATTGAACAAGCTCATATCTTGTGCAGCCTTTGGCAAATACATGAAGGTGCAGTGAGCGTCGTTAAATCCTGCACTAAATGTTGATGCCAATGTCTGTCTGCGGTTTAATCGGAACCAAACTTTGTTAGTTAAAAACAAACAAAGTTAGTTTCAAGCCCCGGAGAAGCAACTTACGCTTCTTTGTACAGCACCATGAAGCCCAGCAGGTCTCTGAAGTCTGGAGGCCAGAAGGGTTCCCACTTGATGATGATTTTATCGCTCAGGGTTCGGACCTGGGTAAACTTCAACACTTGGTTCTCACCTGAGGGACAAAAAAATATCCTCAATGAAAGCAATGAACAGCAGGGAAAGTTCCCACATAGGAGGCAATCATGACTTATTTTTTACAATAAGGAGATCATGTTGTTTATTGTCTTTCAAGTGGAATCATATCATGGTGATATAGTGGTTTAGGGGCACACAATACTTTGGCCTAAATTGATAACTAGCCTTTTTTTTACCCTGACAAAATTAGGCACGGGTGAGGTTGGTTTCCGTTAGATTTATTGGGATGGACATAAATAAGATTACTAGTTACCCAGCTGCCTATATTTAAAATAAAACAGAATGAAAGGTCTTGAAGGCCTTATGTCCTCAGCCCACATTTGTCAGTGACACCTGATGAAGGCACGTTTGCTGAAACATGTAGCAGTAAATACTTTAACTTGTAAGAAAGAACACTCTGGCTCGGGGCGTCCTGGTCCTGGTGACAACTGCCATGTCCTGGGTTCAAATCCGTCCTGAGAACTTTGTCATATATCATCCCCCTCTCTCCCTAGCTTTCCGCTCTCTCTCTCTCTCTCTCTCCTGTCAATCGAATAAAGCAGAAATACCACAAAATATACTGTCTATAATAAAGGAAGATTACCCTAGTTTTCATATCTATAACAGAAAGTTGAGCACCTCTTTTCAGGTCATCTAAAAATGGTTATCATTTCTCAATGTGCGTAGTATTTGTGGTTTGAAAAACGGAACAATATCAATAAACATGTTTTGTTTGATTGCTTGTTCCTGATAAGCTGTCAGTACGCAGAAACACATTTGCAAACAAACAAAGGGAGGAAATGACCAACATAAAAATAACTGTGAGTATGTTTGACTATCACCATGACTGACTCAGTGTTGTTGTTGCCATAGTAACTCCTGCTATGTCACACAGGGTCACCAGGACAGACTAGTTCTTACATGAAGCCTGGTCTCCGTTGTTCTTGGAGGAGATGTCGTTCTTGACGTGCCGCTCCTTGGTTCCCGTCACCTCCTCCATCTTGCGGATCTCGGACATGCAGAGCTTGGAGTTGTAGTGGAAGAAGATGCGTCCCTGCAGGATGGTCAGCTTGTGTTTGGACCAGTCCCAGAGCTGCCGCAGGTTCTGGTTGTCCAGAGCGTAGAATGAGTAGTTCCTGAGAAGAATGCAGAAGACATATTTTAGCCTACACATGCAATTTGGGTGGCGGTGTTATCCAAAGTCCCGAGTGAGAATCAAATCCCTAGCCTTGGGCGGTGGTAGTGCCATGTGCAACCCATTGAGCTACACAGCTTCTTCCACCTAGCCTCGTATATGATTTGGGAAAGACAGACTAAAAACAGCTACCACAGAGAGACATTTTGAAAAGGTCAGTCCTTCTGCTTTTAACTCATAATTACAGGAGGAGGTTTTTGACATGGCGAGGATGAGATGGGCGCAGAAGACGGCGACTCACCCGATTTCCTGGACCTCTCCGCGGATGACACGGAGTTTGCGGAAGAAGGAGAGGGACACAAGGGCGTAGGAGCGCCGCACCTTCAGGTAGCCAGTGATCTCCTCCAGCTGGCCCAGGTTGGCCTCCAGCTCGGCTGCTATGTTGTCTACAGAGAGAGAAAACAAGCTCAGGGTGACTTCTGATGCAGCAGCAGGCTTAGTTAGATATACAAGTTCCCCTAACGCAGGCCTGTCCAGAGTCCGGCCTGGGGGCCAATGGCGGCCGGCGGATGGATTTTAAGTGGCCCTCGGCTTGTCTCTCAAAATATACTATATGTGGCCCTACACACAGTGTTGGTTAATCAAGCAAGTTCAATTTGAATTTCTTTCGTTCACCTAACGATGACAGCACTATCATACAGTTTGTAGACAAGCACCAAGTAGGAACAGTACAGGCAGAACGTTTTCAGATGGTAAACAAAATCCTTAGAGTACAATTGTATTGTATGTGGGTTTTTTGTGTTCTTTTGTTATAACCCATACAGTATGATGCGAGAAACAGCTGGGGGGCCCCGGTATTTTCACATGATCTAATCTGGCCCCCATTCAAAAGAGTTTGGACACCCCTGCCATAACGGCTGGTCTTTGAAAGCAAACTGTTCTCTGCCGTCTATGTTTCAACTCCAGGTTTCGTCCTTAATTACATCAGTGTCTCCAGTCGGCTGTGTATCGTCACAAACGTCTTTTCTGGCAACAGCTCAACAAACTGATCTCTCTATTCGGGCTGTTGCCCGCTGGAACTCAATCAACCACACTAAGTGTACTTTGTGTTTGGGAACAAACTAAGGATACTCACTTCCTCCACGCAGGTTGATGACCAGGCTCCCGTTGAGAACAGTACAGCCTCTCAAAGCCTGAGCAGCCGTGACAGAGTCCACAGTTTTCAGACCCATACAGACCTTGGGACAGAGACCGGCACAGGGAGTGCAGTTGAGCCTGCACAACAGAGGACAGGGACATTGATGTTACACATGACTCACAGAAGTGTGTTCGCATGATAAGACGTGTTCTGTGCTACATTGCAGTCATTTGACATCTTGATCAAATTGGGGTCCGTTTCAAATTGGCTCATATAGGAAGTCGAGCTTCAAAATTGAAATATTGGAACCTACAACAAGAGCTCTTGTGTCCAGTGTATGAAAGAAAACATTGAGAACGAAGCCTCTCTTGACACTACGCGAGTGTCAGTTTGGATACGACTTTTGAACAGTTTATTGAAAACAAATTTAGCCCAAACCTTCAACTTGACAACCATGTTAAATAACCTGTCTTACATAATCTTCCATAACAAAAGTCTCCTCTCATAACAAATCGCGACGTGGCTCCGCCAGCCGGCCATATTAAGTGATTTCCTGCAACGCCGTTCTCTGCACTCGTAATGGGATAAGTGTACACTTTCATAAGGTCAAATCTGAAGTACGGTATGCCCCCTCTGCAACCGCTTCCATTCGCACAGCGGACCCAACAGTCAACTGTTAGCGGCGTCGCATGCCGCAGAGAACACAGACAAAATCTCTTTTTGAAGCGTTCAATCTGAAGGGATTAGAGCCAGGATTAGACAATGACGGGTTTGTCTGCTCGGGGGCCATTGTCCCGGGTTCCACATGTGTCAAAGGCGTTTTTCCGCCGGCTGCTTCATGAGGTGAAAAATGGCCGTGTCGAGCAACTGTCGGGTAAACTGGCAGCACAATTAGGCAAGAATGTGGCGTTCCCTCGTGTACGGCGAATAATGGAGGCCCGGTGGCATTGGGTTTCAGGCATGTGACCGGGGCTTTAATGAGGGTGACATCATGCTTCAGATGGAAAGTTCACTTTCTCTCTTTATATTCCGCGCGGAGAAAATAATGCAACAATGTTCATGGCGACACGCATCTCATTTGCAAAGTACAAACACATGAGGAATGTAGAATAGTGCTGCTGCTGCGGGCATCTTGAACTTGTGAATGAGATCAAAATTCACACCGACTACGTTTACATGTGCACAATATTTCCGCTTTTTGCCCATATTCGGAAAATGACAATATTCCGACTAAATTAATAATCCACTAATATTCCCGTTTTTCATGCAGCCGTAGCTCGCCCTCCCCGACACGTGAGGGAGAGAGAGATGCAGGTAGGCAGAGTTTTTCGGTTGAGAATAAACAGAGCAGCGCTATTCTTACCAGCATCATCTGGTCCATTTCAGGCGCTTGCTGCTGAAAGGTTTGGCGTTGCGATATTTGCACATCCAAGTCTTTCATAAAAAGTAGGCTAGTAGCCTACGTTACCTCGCAGGCTCGCAAGCATTGTGGACTTCCATGGGCACCACTCTCTCTTTAAATATCTCTCTCTTTAAATCGATGTTTCTCATCTCCTCCTGATCAGAAATGTCGGCTTTTCTATTTGCATGCCAGGCAGAGACGATGGATTATATGATTATATCGCCTGTTCTAGAGCTTTCTAGCACACATCGGTTGACCACAAACAGGCAACATGCATCGCAAACTGCGGTAGAAACCCTGAAAAAAATCCTCCTAAAACCCGAATAATACTGGAATAACCCAGATGTCTTAATCGGAAAATGCAAAATTCGGAAAAAGGGCAAATTCGGAAAATGCAACTGAAATATGCTGTTTACATGACCCTTATCAAATTCAGAATATTGTCATTTTCCTAATAATAGTGGAATATTGTGTACCGGTACATGTAAACGTAGTCAATGATAGATTTTAAGTGCAAAAGCAAACCACCCACTCCAAAACGAGGGTTTAAAAGTCCAATGCAAAATGCAAAAACCTCCAAAAAATTAAACCCTTTTTCACCAACAGACACATTTCTATGACAACAAGGCTCAGGTTACCAAAATGCTACATCTGGTCAATGTTGCTGTATGCTTCAGAAACATGGACTATAACACCAGAACTCCAAAGAAACTTACAAGCAGCAGAAATGTGCCTTCTTAGACGAATGTTGAAAATATCATACAGAGATAGGGTAACCAATAGGGGTGGGGATCACTGATGCCCCACGATACGATATTATCACAATACTTAAGTCACAAACCGATAGTATTGCGATATTGCGATATGCTAGTATTGCGATATATTGAGTATTGCGATATTGGGATAAATTGTGATTTATTACCTTTTTTCAACTGCAAATGATGTCCCAAAGGTAAAAACTTTGTCAACTTTGTTTTATCTAATCAGATAAAGTTTCCACTCTGTTCATCTCACTTCAATCATTTTTATTGCAGCAAAATGGGATTGTCAAGCAGACAGACTGAACAACACTGTCATAAAAACCTGTCATAAATGTTACATGCACTTGACATTTTGTATAATAAAATATGACGATACTTGGCATTCGATACAATACGATATATTGCCCACAAAATATCACGATACTATGCTGTATCGACCCCCCCCCACCCCTAGTAACCAATGAGATACATACTCCCACACAGAAAGATCTTGAATGAAAACACTAAATGAGAGAAAACTTAAATTCCTGGGCCATGTCATCAGGAAGGGAGAGATAGAATGCCTTCCATTACAAGGCGTTATGCCTGGGAAACGCAGAAGAGGAAGAAAAAGTACATGGACGACGTGAAAGAGCTAACAGTGCTAAATATACGAGACATCACCGATGCTGCGAGGGATCGTTCGATGTGGGAAGCCATGATCGCCAAGTGTGCAACGCACCTGAAGAAGAAGAACTGAAGAAGAAGAAGCAATGAATTTTTTTTATGAAAAAGAGCATTTTCATTATAATGCAAAGACCTCTGATGAAAGATAGATTAAGATATCTTTTTTTTTTTGGCTGGCTCATAACTTCCCTGATCTAAACTTGACCTTTTTCCCCCTCTCCAATATCACATCTGCAGCCTCTCATAATGCGCTGGAGTGCTTCGCTTATCCTCAAAGCACTTTCATTTCCACAATTTAGTTTGAAGCCAAGCAAGGGTCAGAGATACCAAACGAGGGAGACGGCCGGGCCACAGATACCAAATGAGGGAGACGGCCGGCCCACAGAGGGGAACAGGAGGCAAGTCCGAGTGAAAAGGCTGAGATATGAGTTCATTCGGGCGCGGAGAGGGCAACAGTAGCTTCAAGGCTAGAGGAGCAGGATTATGACTGGAAGATTGTTGATTCAAATCTCTCGACGTGCTGGGAAAACCTGAAGGGGGGAAAGCACTCTTTCAGCGTTTACAGTGCATGCGCCTACTGATGCAAACGGAACACCCTGAATGGGTGTGCCACGGCTGACCAATAATGTAACTTCATAACTCAAGTCAGTCAAAAAAAAACATAATATGCAGTTAAATAAAGACAAAACCATCCAGCAGTAGTGCAACCACTTTGCCTGTCATCCTGGTTGTCAGTGGCCGACTACCTGAACTACACTGCAGTAGTCACATTCCACTAGGAGCTACCAGGGGAGTTGGGCGGCCAAGACCGCTCGGGGATCATGGGTCTGCCCCAAATGCCTATCTCTCCTCTCCATCTCCTCTGGGGCTTCAACCACCAGCCAGCCAGCCAGCCAGGCAACTAGTCAGCCATCTTGTAACAAAAGGCAACAAGGCCCAAAAAGTCCAGCTGCATTTCAACCTCTTGTCTAAATAGATGATTAGGGTGTCTGGAGTGGAGTCTCTATCCTTGCAACACGCCTACAGTACACACACCAACAGCCTTGTCGAGGGTCAGTCAGCAACGGAGTCCAAGCGGGAGACAGTGAAGGTCAGTGGCGGGTCAGAGCAACGGAGTCACACAAACACCACTCCCTGCTTGGGAGAGGCCATCCAGTTTGCATACTCACTCTCACTCAAACACACTTTCATGAAGGTACACACATATACAGCGTACAAAAGATGCTAATCTACTCATTTGCTTTCAAAAGAAAAACTGGTGTGAAGGACAAAATCCTATTTAAAATGGCAAAGGTGGCTTCAAATGTAATGCAGTGTTCAAAAACTAAACTGCAAAACCTCAACACAGATAATTACATGAAGCTGACAAGCAGGTCATAAACTACACA
Organism: Poromitra crassiceps; assembly: GCF_964638095.1. Taxonomy (NCBI): domain Eukaryota; kingdom Metazoa; phylum Chordata; class Actinopteri; order Beryciformes; family Melamphaidae; genus Poromitra; species Poromitra crassiceps. Next base: position 27,563,932 of record NC_139635.1, on the reverse strand, counting down.
CTCAAGAAAACAAACAAAAAAGTAGTCCTTCAAATGTCTGCATTTGCCTATAGCTTGCACACTGTGTTACAGAGACTGCCTATAGCTCGCACACTGTGTTACAGACACTGCCTATAGCTCGCACACTGTGTTACAGACACTGCCTATAGCTCGCACACTGCGATACAGACACTGCCTATAGCTTGCACACTGTGTTACAGACACTGCCTATAGCTCGCACACTGTGTTACAGACACTGCCTATAGCTCGCACACTGCGATACAGACACTGCCTATAGCTTGCACACTGTGTTACAGACACTGCCTATAGCTCGCACACTGTGTTACAGACACTGCCTATACCTCGCACACTGCGATACAGACACTGCCTATAGCTCGCACACTGTGATACAGACACTGCCTATAGCTCGCACACTGCGATACACACTGCGATACAGACACTGCCTATAGCTCGCACACTGCGATACAGACACTGCCTATAGCTCGCACACTGCGATACAGACACTGCCTATAGCTCGAACACTGTGATACAGACACTGCCTATAGCTCGCACACTGCGATACAGACACTGACTATAGCTCGCACACTGTGATACAGACACTGCCTATAGCTCGCACACTGCGATACAGACACTGCCTATAGCTCGCACACTGCGATACACACTGCGATACAGACACTGCCTATAGCTCGCACACTGTGATACAGACACTGCCTATAGCTTGCACACTGTGATACAGACACTGCCTATAGCTCGAACACTGTGATACAGACACTGCCTATAGCTCGCACACTGTGATACAGACACTGCCTATAGCTCGCACACTGTGATACAGACACTGCCTATAGCTCGCACACTGCGATACAGACACTGCCTATAGCTCGCACACTGCGATACAGACACTGCCTATAGCTCGCACACTGCGATACAGACACTGCCTATAGCTCGCACACTGCGATACAGACACTGCCTATAGCTTGCACACTGTGTTACAGACACTGCCTATAGCTCGCACACTGTGATACAGACACTGTCTATAGCTCGCACACTGTGATACAGACACTGCCTATAGCTCGCACACTGTGATACAGACACTGCCTATAGCTCGCACACTGTGATACAGACACTGCCTATAGCTCGCACACTGTGATACAGACACTGCCTATAGCTCGCACACTGTGATACAGACACTGCCTATAGCTCGCACACTGTGATACAGACACTGCCTATAGCTCGCACACTGTGATACAGACACTGCCTATAGCTCGCACACTGTGATACAGACACAACACGAGCGATGAGGAAACAACCGTCAATTTTGTGCGGTGAGTGAGCGAGAGCAAAATGCACTGGATGGATACTGAGTCAAAAGCAGAAGCACAGATGTGGCAGCCTTCCTGCTGAGCTGCACTGCTCTGACCTGACCTAGCTGGCACGCACGCACACGCACGCACATGCACACACACACACACGCACACGCACGCACACGCACACACACACACGAGAAGTGTACGCACACACTCACACATATGGAGTGCACTGCTGTCTGAGCGCAGCAAGGGAACCGTCTGTTCCTGCATTGTCATTATTGTGTGCTACACACAGCGAGGAGAGCAAAAGCTCACACAGGAATGGGATTTCAGTATTTTTTCCACACATACAGCAGCTCTCATTTATTTCTAATGGAGATTCAGGTTTTTCTATCCCCGCCCCCCACCCCTCTGCTTTTTATTTTTCTGATCACTGAAACATATTTCCCCCGCTTCTGCCAAATACACTGATCCTGATCAAGTGATTTCTGCATAAAACCTGTGAGCCTTTATAATACCCTGTAGTAAGCAAAGATACATTTGCAAATGAAAGCATATTTTCTTGTAGGGATATTGACAGCTAATTCTCATTAGGGAAGTTTCCAGGAAATTATGCACAATTAGCAAAGTCGATACGCAATTGTTTTCACCTACGGGGACTGGATTATTATGTCTGGAACTCGTGGCATGTGCGTGCGTGCGTGAGCGTGCGTGTGTGTTGTACGCATGCAGATCACTGATCACAAATCTACTTTGCTGATCACACACTGGTCCCGTTGCAGCTGAGCAGCGAGAGCCCGTCAGAGCGGCGTTGAGCGGTCCACTTACGAGGAGGAGTTGACGGTGGTGTAGCCAGAGGGACACTCAGGGATGCAGGCTCCGTTGTGGATGACGTACTCGTGGCAGTCCGGACTCTTGCTCTGCTCCTTCTCGCGCTTGCATTTGCTGTGGAGCGCCTGGCAGAAGGCGAAGGGGACGCAGCGCCAGCCCTTGAAGGTGTAGTGGTTTTCGGGGCAGCGCTCCACACAGGTGCCCTGGTGCTGGAGGTTGCGGCAGGCCACGCAATGGCCGGCCGAACTGGGCTTGAGGCAGCCGCCCAGGCACTGGTCGTGGCAGCACTGGTCGTCCCTGGTGCAGGCCCGGTGCTTACAGTGAACGGGGCACACTGGAGGAGAGGGGGGGGGGGGGAGAGAAGAGACACAAAGGTTATGTAGCGAGGGTATTCACCAAATGAAGAGGGGAAGCTGAGACAGGAGAGAGATAGTTCAATAGGCCAATTCATCTTTAGATGTTAGGTGGTGACCTACAAATCTTGAGAGCCCGGGGTGAACTGGAGGAAGAGGAACGCAGGAAACAGTGGCTTATCAGTCATCATTCAAACTTCTGTTATTTCAGTTCTTCATATGACTGAGGTGATTTCAATCCTCCATGCCATAAAAACAATATGGTGAGATTTGTCTCAGCAGAAGTCAAATCCCTCCTCACTTGCTACTGTGTAGCCAGCAGGCCCAGTTGCACAAAGCACCTTAGGTTAAGATTTCAGAGTAAAGGTCCTTACACATCAAGAGCGATGCGAATATACGGCACGAAATTGCGATGCAAGTTTTGACCCACCTGTCAATCACAGCCACAGATGTGTACACATCGGAAGCAAATTTCTGAAAAATCGACTGTTTCGCTCGGCGAAACTTCGCCGTTGGTATGCACGGTTGCATTAACTGATATAGGTTCGGAAAATATTATTGACGTGCGAATTAATCACACGAAAAAACAAAAACAAAATCCCGATGAAATAGAATCGGCTGCACAAAAATCTTGTGCTTATGTTTTCCTTAAAATGTTTAACCTTATGGAGAAGATTTAAGGGTGTTTTGTGCAGCCCATTGTATTTTATGGACACCTTAACTCTGACTCTAAGGGGAATCTTAACCTAAGGTGCTTTGCGCAACTGGGCCGAGGCCCTAAGGACCATCTGAAGTCAAATCCCTCCTCACTTGCTACTGTGTAGCCAGCAGGCCAGGCCCAGAGGACCATCTGCCATTGGCCGATAAGCATACTGAACACAACCAGCAGGGATCCACCGGCAGCTGACAAAAGACAGACACTCATCCAGAAGGCCGATTGAAAGTGAGAGAGGGAGAAAAAACAAGTGGCTTTGAAAGCATACTTTGCAAGTGAGGAACTTGTGTTTGCCACTTCTAATTGTGACAAACTGTCGTTGCTTTTTTTCTTCTTCTTTTCTCAATGGCTTCACCGCATTGAGGCTTACTAAATGAGTGACAGAGAGAACTGGGCTGACCTTTATCTTCCATTCTACGCGGTCAGGGCAACAAATGCCCCACTGCCGCTGGAGTGACTGAATACAGTTTATACACTGGCCTGGCCTCCTTCTAGCAATGTGACCTACACAAACTCCTTGGGAGCAGGCAGAAGAAAATAAACTGTGTCAGAAACCTACAGTGATCTGAAACACACACACACACACACACACACACACACACACACACGAACACAAGTTCAACGATGTTACGGGGAGTTGGCACACACTCCACTAAGGAAGGAGACACAGAGCCTGTTGGTTGGTCAGTTGTGTTTGTGTTCTCCCAAGTAAGACTGCCTCTGTAAATCAGTCCGTTACATAACGTTATACTCTGTGGGTTGGCAGGTGTTTGTTTGTTTGAATGTGTGTGAGTGTGAGGATGGAGGCTTCTCAGAGGGGAACACAACAGACTGGCCTGTCGACTGGGATTAGCTCCTCATCTAAAACAGCCAGATTAACATTGGCCAACAGCAGGGGACATGTAAGGTCGAGGGTAGGGGCAGGTCACAGTTCAGACCCTAAGGGTGTGTGTGTGTGTGCGTGTTTGTGTGTGTGTGTGTGTGTGTGTGTGTGCGTGTGTATGTGTGTGTGTGTGCGTGTGCATGTTTGTCTTTTGCGGTTCAGAACAAACAGCATTGAGCCACGTAGTCCCACACTGCTACGAGGCGTTCAGATAATCTAGAGAGAATGACTCGCAGCGAGGGGGGAATGCTGGCATTGCGCACCAAAGCTGAGCCACTGTGAATGTAATCATCTGTTTGTCGTGATATCGGCCAGCCATCGTTGAGCCGTAACTCTTGCATGTCCAAAATGTGCTTGGGTTCGTTAGTGCTCCAGCCACCGTGTGACACGAGGTCAGCCCTTAAAGGAACAAAACAACATGGACCCCTGTCCTCTTGCGTTCACCGAGGTAAGCCTTTCAAACGCCTGACCTAAAAAAAAAAGTGTGTGCCTGTGTGCGGAGCCAGCAATATGAGAATGGCGCTGGGAGAGGGAGGCGCAAGCGGGGCAAGATTCTGGGAAAACAAATGATATAACCAACTTTTTTCTCCCTCAGCGTAGACTCCATAAGCCACTCCACGTTGGCATTTAATAACACAAGGACGGGGACAATTTCCACAGTGGAAATAAAAATTTACAATGTTTTTTTTCCTCCTGATATTATGTTTTCCTTCCATTTCCACATCGGTCTATTGCAAAAGCTCCCCTCCCACTTGCTTACCTCAAGGCAACATGCTTGTGCGCGCGCGCACACACACACACACACACACACACACACACACAGACAGAGCGGTTTTGCTGGCTGCTTTCATGCACTCCTGATCCTGCTGTAGGACTCCATGCCGGAGCACAGGCGCAGCAGCAGATCCTCCCTCAGCCTTAGCCAATGTGTTGGCTAGCTTCTGCAGCTAGCCATTCAAATGGCCTCTCCCATCTCCAAGGAAGAGCAGCGCACAGATTAACCCCTCGTGTCCCTCTCCGCTGCCTCCCAGCCAGTCAGACAGCAGCTAGCAGCAATGGGAGGTACAGTATGTGGAAAACCGACATGAGAGCCACATAGACAAGAGCTGCACTGCACTGCTCTGACTCTTCTGCCCCTCTCGCTGTAGGGACTCGGCTGGAAAGAATCAAAAAACACAAACGTGGTTCTTGAGACGAAATGGAGGTGGCGTCCTGTGAATTTCACTTTCACCACGCATATAAATCTTTGGTGGACAGGAGGGGAAATCATAGCAGATCCCTCCGACAAAATGTTTTTATTCACAAGTCCTTGTTGAGAGTTTTGTGGTGCACCCTGTATACATGGGTTTGAAATGGTGTTGTAACAGCATGTGATGTTATTGTTGCACTCAACGGCTCTGCACCTCAGGTAGTGGATCATGCCTCATCATGTCTGTACCTCATTAGGTGTTTCTACAGACCTTAACTGACTGTTGTACGGCAAATCAAGAGTTTCCTTCCTAAAAGCAGATATCCAGCATTTGAACAACATCGATGCCTACTCTTACAAAAAAAAAGTACAAGAACTACAATAATTTATGACTCATCTTTTAAGACCTTTGTAAAAAATTCTGTTGGCAGAGTATCAGGTAGCAAGGTTTACTTTCTAAAATAGACATGGATCCTTTTGCAATGAAACCCTTCCAATGTTGCAGCACACCTGACTCAGTCATGATTCAGTTTATGATGTTTACTGCCACTAAGCTGGCTGTTGTGTCCCTGTGGAGAGAGTGGTGAGCGACCTAGAGGAAGTGTTACCTGGGGCGTCGCGCTCAAAGTTCACATTATTTGAACTTTCACCTTGTTTGCCGCTGACCTTTCAAAGCGTGTCCAATCAGATTAGAGCACTGTGTCAGTTACAAAAAGCAGTTAACACAGGTGTAGAACATACATTTTTTACAAAAAAAACCTTTAAGAACCGGTTTTGATTTTTGATTTGAGCAAGATCGGAGACGATTTGTACGTCCCGCCTTCCTGATATGAACGCTTCCGTGGTGACGTAGCAGCAGCGAGCCTCCCTGCACCCTGCTTAGTGGTGAGTTGAGCTCAGGCCGCTTATCATGTGTTGACAGCAACAGGCAGAAAACAATTCACTTCCTCTTTGCAAAGTGATAGGGCTGATGGGTAATATGCAGAGAAACCAGGGAGTCCTGTTCAGATACACAACATGCCCTTTGGTTTCGGTTTTTAATGTTGTGTGACTGATGTTTAAATGGAAAAACAGGCAGGCAGACAGAGAGAGGGGCTTCCGGAGAAAACTGGGGTTAATAATATAGATCAATCATTTCAACTGATGTTAGCTTCAGACTAGGGCTGGGTTAAAAAAATCGATTCTCCGATTTTTAATAGATTTTTATTTTAATCCTCGATTATCGATTCATATGTCCAGAGATCGATTTTTTTTATTTAAACCCCCCCCCCCCTTTTTTTTTTTAAATAAACAGGCTAAAATATTATGCTGTGTGTGGTAGTTGAAACATAGTTTCAAGTTGACGTTTATTTATGTTTGTAGTTGAAACAAAAATACTGTAGGCTACATGAATGGAAATGTTTGATCATTAATATCTACTTTTAGAAATTATATAGGCTGAAATCAAATCACTGTGCATAATTGTGAAAGTGTCTTTATTGACAGATGAAAAGGCTGTTATTTACCCTTTGTCACCACCTGGTGAGTAAATATATGTCTAACTAAAACCATTAAAATTGACAACAGGTCTGCAACTTTTTTTCCCCATGTATCTACTTGGCTGGTTGGGAACCCATGTGTTACATAACTGTAACATAAATCGGAATCGAATCGAATCGAATCGAAATTAATCGATTCGCAACCTTGTGATTCGGAATCAAATCGATTCTTGAAATTTGAACCAATACCCAGCTCTACTTCAGACTAGGGATGTCAATTTTCGGTTAATTTCACTTTCGATTAACCGACGCTAATAATCGATTAACCTATCGGTTAATTCATAATTTTTTAATATATAAAAAAAAAAAAAGATTTGTCTATTTACTCAATGAGCTCATGCCCAAACAAGGCGTGTCTATTTAGATGCTGAAATGTTAATGCTTTTTGTGTTAGAATTATGCCTTTATTTTGTCTGTGCCGGCGCGCGCGTGTGTGCGCGCCCCGGATACGCTGCATGTTTGGGGAGAAATGCGTTTAATTAGAAGTAGGCTATAACATGCTGAGTGATATAGAGTGGACCTGCTTTTCCCCCCGCTGTTGCCTGTCGGATACACGAGAGGAGAGCGTGACAAATTCATAATTTTTTAATATAAAAAAATATATATATATATATATTTTTTTATATTAACTGATAGACCGACAGCAATAACCGAACAACGACGTTAGCGACGGTTAATCGATTAACGGTTAACCGTTGACATCCCTACTTCAGACATTCACCGAGTACTGCCTGAGAGAACAGGTGGACCACCATGATGACCCCGTGCAAGAGGTGAAGTACCAAAATGAACCAGTCAGCGGCTAAAGATCTGATGATAAAGGAGGCGAAATCGGTGAGCTGGCCAACAGTTTGAGTCTGTTGACTTAAATACAATGGTGGATCTTAAATTAGTCGTTTTCTTCACTAGCAGACATCGCAGAGGCTTCTATAACAACAACAGCAGCAGCAGTGGCGGCCACAATGAAGGAGGTAGACTTGTTTCTTGTGTGCTTGTCAAAATGCTTTCAAGGTCGGGACCCTGAGGACCTTCAGAGTGAGGCCACCCCAAGCACACTTTGATCTCCCAGAGCGAGGACGATGCTGAGGACGACGATGCGGAGGACGAGGCTGTTTTTTGGGGAGTGTATCATTCTTTCCTTAAAACATGCAAATCTCTCAGTGCTGGGCCCAGTTCTCTTTATTATTACAGCTGCTGCAGCCAGCATTGTTCACTCTGGAACCAAGCCTTTTCTCACTTTAGTTAATTAGTAATGCTCAGCTTGAATATGGTCCTGTCAGCGTCTCGGCTCGTTATCTTCCATTTGGACAAAGTAAAATCAGTTGACAACAAGAAATCAATGGGCTTCTGGGGGAGGCGAGTGTTAGTGTTCGGGTCAGCAGTCGGACTTGGGTCCCGTTGACGATTGGCTAGATCTGAAGATGTTTATCCCCCCTTCCCTTCTCCAGTCTCCTCGTCCTTCTGGGCTTCCCTGGCACAGCGGTCACTCAGGGGCCTGTCTGATCTCCTGTCATGCGGTCTGTGCAAAGTGCAACAGGATCACATGAAGTCCGGGGGAATAATGCTGCAGGAATGCCTGGCTCTTTATCTCATTAGCAGGGTTTCACTGGGGGGTGCAGAGCCACACAATGAGATGTTCAATCCCCTGCACAAAATGGGCAACAACAACAAACCAACATAACTCCAGGCCCCTGTGTGAGGGCAATGAATAAACCCTGTCAGGGACGATGCCAAGCTGGAATGGGAGGTGACGGAACGGATTTGCACAGACGGCCAACGGCGCGCTCCCGTGACGGGCTCCAACGATGTGGGGTGTCGACGCTACGGGTGTCGACAAGGTAGAGGAGAGCCCACTTTGCGTGCGAGGAATGGCTCGTACGAGACAGTTCCTCGTCCACCGTGCCGGACTGTTCTGTAATCAATACGCCAAGTGTACCAATGGAACAATTCCCGTGTTTCCCCCATCTATGTTGTTTCCATCAAGCTCAAATGCAAGCCAGTGTGCAATGAGTTCTATATTTACACAAGCAGGAGGGTAGTATTTATCAAGCGTCATGGTAGCCTAAAGCACAGGGATTTCTTCCTGATACTAAGAGATATTAACCACCATCCCTCTTAAACATTTTGTGGTGTGTTCTTCCATGTTGCTTTTTGGCAGGGACTTAAGGCCGATATATTCGGGCCGTTTGCGTGAAGATCGCGTTAGACCCCAGAAGATGCCAAATGGAACAAATGGAATGTGGTGGTGCACCAGTAGGTAATTAAAGTTCCATGGCCATGACAAGGGGAGTATTTAGTTGCTTGTGAATGAGAGTACTGCTGAAGGGCCAAAAGAGACGAATCAAGAGAAAGAACAAACGGTGGTGATCTTCCGATGTTTCAAAAGGGGGCACGTTTCACTACTGTTACAATTAGAGAGAACAAAGTGTAACCCTATCACTATTAAAGTACACTGACTGTGCAACAGACCAGATCAAAATGTCAGCAAATGTTTATTTTGGTAATTCTGTGTGCCATTCCAACTCTAGAAGAGTTAATAATGATGATGGCGTATTCACCACTCTATGTTGTACATATTTTGCATACTGAATAAACTGTCAAAACTGAACTGAGCAGATTTATTTTGGTCTTTACGATAGGACAAAGTTCGCTCAAGACACTGCTTGGCCCAGCACGACACATGACTACCGGTAGATATTTGGAGAGGTTGGGGGTAGCCTGGGAGAAAAAATAGATTGCATTTTTAAGAACTTGGGAGGAGAGCCATTCCCAGCTCGATATCTTGTTAGCGTTGTATATATATTTATATAACATTAAAAATAAATCAACCGATGAACATGAATCGGTAATCTCCACTTCATTTTTAAACATATCTGGTATGCCCACTTGGGTAGAAACATGTTTTCAGGAGGGAGCTTCCGGCCGGTCCTGATCCAACCTCAGACTTGTGTTGTATAATTCAAGAAATTCTGGTATTAGCATTATAAATTTTTCGTCCATTTCCTGTCCCTTCCTCGCTGACTACTTCCCTTGTCATTTCTATTGGACAAACAAAGGTTGGCTGAACTTTGGACTCACAGGTACCAAACTGGATGCAGCGGAAATGTGTTAATGCGCGGCATACGCAATTGGAAATATGTTTTAGAGCAGAGGTTGACATTCGCCCTACGGAGCAGTTGTCAGTTGAGTACAATTAGGAAAATAACCTATGGGCGTATCTATGTCAAACACAACTGTATAGTTAGTTAGTTATGTTTTGTTGTAAAACATTTTTTTAAGTACAGCTGGATTGTAATACTGTCATAAACTCAATTCCAAACGATTCCAAATCCAAATATGAGCTGGATGTAGTAGACAAACCTCCCCCCCATTCATTACATTTCGATTCAAATCCAGTGGCTATCAAAAGTCTAAGCACCCGCTAAAAGTTTCTAGGGTTTAACATAAGCAAGACACTCACAGTTGCCCTTTGCATGTCAAATTCATAATTTCACCTCGCCTGAGGCGCAGATCGTCAATCTTCCAGCAGCAGGGACACAGCCTGGCTGGGATGACGATGATCTGGTTTTGGTGATGCCTCGTATCTAAACCCTCATCTGACACACGCCTCTGTCCACACAGCGCTGACGTCTGTCACTAATACAGAGCTGGTTTCCTCTCTACCAGTGGAGAACAGATGTTCCTGCTGTTTCAAAACACGTCTCTGCCCAGTGCCCACTGCGGCTCCCTCCCTCCCTTCAATAAGGATGAGACTGCAGCAAATGCAGATGGATGGATGGCATGGCATCAAATCAATAACAATGATTAATTCATCATTGATTCATTATGGGTGAGATTAAAGAGATTAAAGGGAAAGTTGAGCCTGTAACTGAATTCATATATGGTATTGCAGTTGAATCTGTCAAACAAATCTTACTGAATACAGACTGTATTTATTTTAGGTCCCTCTGGATTAAGGACAACGGATGGCAATATCCCAAAATATAACATTGAAAATATGAACAGACAAACAAATGTAAGCCTTACAATTAAATCAGGTTCATCTGGGGGCAAAAGCTCAAACAAACATTGCCTGGGCACATAAACGGTCAATCTCCAGTTCATATCAATGAAACAGCAGCCACAGGTCTTTTTTTTGCCCGATAACAAAACAATACAGTTTAACGTATTTTTCTGAGCTTTCGCTTTGGAGGAGTTGAAGATGTTTAAAAACCATAATAATTTAAGAAAAATCATCTTGATGATGATGGAAATAAGGTCGCGCTTTTGGTTTCTGCCTTTCAGCAGCGCCTGCATGCACAGAAGGAAGACATTGATTAAGAGGAGAAAATGGCCGACTAATCGATCAAGAGAGAAAGATTAACGGGGCTCTGACAATCACCTGTACTGAGCAGCGTCGCCATCCATTCACACTTGGCGCACACAGAGAAGCCAAGACGGCCTCGGTCAAGATGAATCAGAATGATGTCGCCATGATAAGCGTAACCCGAACCACAGATAAATAAGATTCATCTATGAAACTAATGCAAAATTGATTACATACTATTATGGAAACAGTGAAGTGCGTCAGAGGAAAAGACATCAAAAGCATCTGTATTTCAGCTCGGACATAAAAAGCAATAGCCTAAAGACCTTGGGTTTATTTTGTCCCATTTGATTCCCGGTAGCCATTTGTCAGCGGGTCTGACTCAACACCAGCGGGGCTCAGCTGAGGCGGACGGGGCAGCAACAGGAACCGTAAACAATTTCATTAACCCACCGGCCTCCATTAATAGAACAAAAACATACAAACAACATGGAGAAGCACTTTTTTGTTGTTGTCACCCCGCTGCTGTCTGCTGTCTGCAGGCAGGATATCCAGTTTGTCCGTGACTGGAATAGAAATGATAAACACTGTGCACTCATTGATGGGTAACTACTAATGACGCACGCCGCGTCGCCGCAGCCTTGAATCTTCAGATCCTTCCAGGGCTCTGTGTTGGGCTGGAGAAAGGACGAGGCTTGTTGTGACTCATTTGGGAGTACCAGTTGTGGTATCAAAGCATATGTGTAAATAAGGCTATACATCAGATCGGCAATTAGGCCTCGCCCCCTTTTAGGGGGAAACACAAGCCTCTCCCCGTTGACTTCAATGTAAAACAGCACTACCCCAAAAAATTATAGAAAAATGACAGACTCGTGATTTGCGGAGCCCAGCGTCGTTGTACCCGGCTACTTGGCGGCTACTACCAGACTGACGAGTCACGGGGCTGTAAAAAAAAGAACGTCACATGTGACATGAGTCACATGATTTTAGATGGGTCAAAGTAATAATTCCTGTGTATCTTGCCCATTCTATGGCCAGACGAGTTATAATATATTGTCATGTCGTAGTGTTTTGGGGTCATTAATAAACGAGATTAATTCTGTATTCTATATTCTTTGGGGGGTAGTGCAATTTTACATTGAAGTCAACGGGGAGAGGCTTGCGTTTCCCCCCTAAAAGGGGGCAGGAACATGTGCGGCCTACAAAATGACGTATTGCCAATCTGATGTATGCCATGCTGCACTTTTATTTGATTAAAATTGAAAATAAGATTTTAATCATTTTAGCTGACACACTTATCCTGAGAGCCATTTTCACTACCAGTGTGGGTGAAATGTTAGCAGCAGCAGAAAATACTTAATTACGATGACAGAGTCGTCCTGCAGTGTCCCCCCTAATCCCCTTTATGGGCAATTGGAGTGTCTTCCCTCTGGCAGAAGGTTGAGACGGAAAGTCTAATTTCCTAAGCCATTAACTTTCTTAACTCAGGTTAATTTATTTATTAGGATAGTCAGAAGGTCATTGTTAATGCAATTTTAAGGATACTGGTCTTAATTTATGACTCTTGTGTCTTGTGTTATGCCTCAGGTACGTTTGTCCAGCAGCTGCAACGAGATTTCCTCTTGGGGACAACACAGTTTAACTGAGCTACTCCATAGTAGGGGTGTCAAAAATAATCGATTATAAGATGCATCGCGATGCTGACGTGCACGATTCTGCATCGATTAACAAATATCAAAAATCGATTATTAAATATATATATATATATATATATATATATTTTTTTTTATCAAATAAAATAGAATGTAAGTACATGCAGTTGTTTATTTTAATTATGGATCATAATACAATGCAATTCCAAATGCACTTTTATTTTAAAAGTAGCCACACAGTGAGAAAAAAGAAAGTGAGAAAAAATAAATCATGTATTGCGGAAAAAGTGATGCATCGATTTAAGATGCATCGTGATGCATCGTTTAATCGAATCGAATCGAATCGTTGACAGATGAATCGTAATCGAATCGAATCGTGAGGCCAGTGAAGATTCACAGCCCTACTCCATAGAATATATATCTTTTGATATATCAGCTTGGGTTCTCTTTTGTATTTCTAAAACTTGAAGAAATAACCTGCAACATTTTCATGCAAGCAAATGTCTGATTTGCCACTCTATGATACTTCAGAATGTTATAACAATGATTCAACTTATACTTTGTTAAAGCTTTGACGTGTGTGTTGTTCTACAGTTTAACACTCTGTGTCTGCTAGGTCTTTTCCTCAAAAAGCCTTGAGTCATTTGCCATTCATGACGTTTTCTGAAAACACTTTCAATTACCGTTTATTGCCTAGAATTACAAATGGCATAAAAAATGAAGGCTTGGCGCCAACACATCAATACCAGCCATATTGTGCGGTGAGTTGCTGTGATAATATATAGCAGTGATATTTTCCTCCACTGCAGTTTGACATCATCTAGGATTATATAGTGAATTATATATACATCGCTGGCCACTAAAGACCGTGAGAAAAATCTGGTACAGTCAGTGGCGTACGCACAACCTAACCACTACATCAAAAATACATTGCAGACACAAAAATCCCATTTGCCAAAATGCCGACGCAAAGAATTTCATTTGCCAAAATGACACACACACCTCTAAGTTACAACACAAAGTCAAAAGAAAGCATCTGGGCCTAAAAGTGCTTTCAAAGATGCGTGTGGCCCGTGGAAAAATGCATCTTTCTTCAGGGTCCGATCAAAACAGCGGTAAGCTTTTGTCAATAAAATGGCCGTGCCGAGTGCGAGCGTGTACGTACAGCGGTGGAGAAACGCCTGTCGGCCCAGCTCGGCCCAGCTTTAACGCATGCCTGAAATGTCTGGGATTCCAGGGGAACGGCTCCAGCAGGCTGCAGCTCCACGAGACGGAGTGCCAGAGCAGTTAAGTCAGCTCAAAGGAAAGGACTCGCTGGAGAAGGGGGGGGGGGGGGTGTTGCGGGGGTGGGCTGCGAGCATTTTGGATTTAGGCTAGTAGCACTCTGTGTAGTGTAGTGAACCATGAGGGGAGCAGACATGGAGCTCGCTGGCTGCGAACAATGGAGGGAGAGATTTTTATACACTATATCTGTCTGATCTTGTCCGTGATTCCTTTTTTCCACCCCTACCTGATTCCAAAAGGCGTGTGCAACTGCAACGGATTGGAACCGCCAAGCATCCGTCATACAGAATAAAAGGTGTAGCTCTTAATTACACATTTAATTACGTTGTTCCAGTGAGTGGGTAATAAGGCCTTTACACCGTCATCACAGTGGGCAGCACACTAAGCTCATATCTTATTCCCTCCATGTACCTCCGCTCACAAACGGGTGTGAGGTTACATAAACCTGAGCAGCAGTGCTAATTACTTAACATGAGCAAGAACTAAAGAGAATAATTGAGTATTTTGAAAAAAAATTCTCAAGACAGCGCTAAGTGAAGTTTTTTGACAGTATCTGGTGGAAAGAGAATGGACGGGGGGGAGGCGACGGAAATAGAAACAGAGGGTATGATTCATATGATGGCAGGAGGACAGGGCTGGCTTGGCTTTCAAACACGTGTCATGTTTTAGAAGGCAACACTACGGGGTAATGAATACACAAGCATCACAGAGCGCTGTTGGAATGGGCTTGTAGGCAACCAGTGCGCAACATGTCAGTAGACATCAAAAGAGCAGTGTCCTTATCAGGTCAAATCAGGAGCGAACTGAGATCAGGAGCGAACTGAGATGCAATGGGAGTCGTCACGGTAAAACATTCCCACAATAAAGATCATGTCCTTTCTCGTGGAGGCTTAAGGGTTTTATGACATCAGAGGTCATTTCCACACCAAAACAATACAGCTTAATAACCATATCCTCATATTCCCCTGAGGCGGCTTGTACTGCTAACTTTGTCCTCCTTCATGCCTTGCTGACCTCCACGGGTCACCTGTCAGTATTTTGGTCTCGTAAAAGTGTCTGCGCTACCAAGGCGGCGCTCCGGGCTCCGGCGTCCCTTCATAACCTCCGCGAGGAAGCGGCCCGACAAAGACAGGAAACAATTGGGAAGAACGCTCCGTGAACTTCCACACACCGCCATTGTTCCGAGTGGGAAGATGGACATGGCGCCAGCATTGACCGTGGCGTGTGGAAGCTGCGGCTGGTCGCCGGGGGAAAAGGGTTGAGGTCAACATCGAGGTGGGTTACGCCCCCCCCCCCCCCCCCCCTCCCCTCCCACTTCCCCCCCGCCCCTCTCCCCCCACGGTGACCGGTGACCTCGCTTTCCTTCCGCTGGCCTGGGAGGATGACTGATGTGTTCATATCCACGATTACACCACAGTGTTACTCTCCCGTTTCCTAGCAACAAGACTAAACAATAGCCGTCCCCTCTGTCGGCACACACACACACACACACACACACACACACGCACATAAGTATGTCCCCGTGTGATTTATACTCTGTGTCTGTGCCTGCAGTTACGGCTACACACAAACACAGACGCTGCCCCTGAGCCATCTCAGAGCCCATGGCTTGATTGGTAAAAACAGATGCCTGACGTCAGCCGAGGGTAAATTTGGACTCTGCGTATGGAGAGGGGCACGCCGCAGGTTCCTCACCTGACCTGACTGGGCCCTGATTCACAGCAACGCTCCAATTGTGACGGCCTGCGTGTAGCTAACAGCCAACAGCAAACAGCAGTCAGCCTCTGTCTGCCCAGTCAGTGCCCACAGGCTGAGCTGCAGAGAGACACACATGCCACAAGTGTGTTGTTGAGTGCCAACCAATCAGAGGTCGGGGCAGCTGCTAAAGCCATTCTCCAACTTATTGGAGGAGCTAATTAAATATGCAACGTATTTAGCAAACCCAGACAACCCCCCTCTCCCCCCTGCCTCTCAGCTGGGTGTCTAATCTCCTTAAGGGGCAGATAATGAAGATCATTTTTATAATGTGTAAAAGACTAGCCGCCTGGGGGAAACCGTGCTCGTTCAGATCCTTCTGGGCTTTGGCGACGGGCCTGCAACGGAAACCGCCGTGCTCCACAAAGAGCACAACAAAAACAAACACAATCCAAATGTGATTACAACGTGGAAACAAAGAGTCTGCAACGTCCCCCCGGAGAATAAATGCTACTGTAACCTGTCACAAGATGACATCATCAAGCATCAACGCAATACAACACAATGCTTGAATGTAGGAACCAATCCACGCAAACGCATTTGATTACTTCTGCAGCTAAAGAAGTGGCATGCACAACATTGTAATGTAATAATAAGCTGATTGCATCACCACCACCAACACCCCCCCCCCCCCCCCACAGAACTCAGACTCAACTCTCAAGCTAATTTTACTCTAAGATAACCTCAACAGGGTTGAACAAGTTGAACAAGTTTAAAGGTACATGAAGCCACCATCGAATTGACTGGTTTTCTGTCAGTATGAGCCTTTTGATCGTAATCCAAGGAATTGTCTTCATCCGTTCCCCTCATCTCCATCATCTGAAGACACCTTTTTCAGGCATGCATTTTTATGCTTTATTGACAGAGACAGTGACAGAGAGACACATACAGTGATAGAGAGGACATGCAGCAAAGGACAGCGGAGCGCGGGCCGGATTCGAACCCGGGTCGTTGCGGAAAGGACCGAGCCTTATGGGATATGCTCTACTCGGTGAACCACAACCTGACACAAAGTTAAACAATATATATCTTGGGGGAAAATTGCCCAATTACAATTGGGGAGAAAATGGGGGAGAAATTCAGAATATATATATATATATATATTGAAAAATTAAAGGAACCACCGCAACACTGAAAATGACTTACTGATGTTTATTTGTGAACAACGCGTTTCGCGTACAGCTTCATCAGGTTCACAGAGAACCTCTGTGAACCTGATGAAGCTGTACGCGAAACGCGTTGTTCACAAATAAACATCAGTAAGTCATTTTCAGTGTTGCGGTGGTTCCTTTAATTTTTCATTTCATGTTTATCCTACAACCGACCAGCACCTGATTTTTCTACTGGCTGTGCACATGGGAATCCTCTCTTCACCATATATATATATATATATATATAATATATATATAAAATATGAATCTTATCTTATAGACCCCTTATACGACTACGTCACACTGACATCACGCAGTGTCGATGCGCATGACGGATGCAGAAAGACAGACTCTGCGCAGCCCTGGCAAGTAGTTTTCCAGTGGCTGGAAAACTAGACGAGCTAGACATGTCTTCGTGTTGTGCAGTGGGATGCCAGAATCGAAAAGCTATTGTAGCAGAGTATTCGGGTCCGCCTATTCACACTTGGTTAATAAAATAATAAACGATAGAGCCAGGCTGTAACGTTATAACAAGCATCACCTAATTCTCCCCACATATCCTGTTCTACGGCAACTCGAGGGAACATACACAGCCTCGCATACACACGCAATAGAACACAACACAACACTGAACAGTCTGTTACACTATCAACAAAGCAAGGACTAAAGTTTTACCGAATCCCGTCAACTCATACTGCTTTTAATGCTAACCATAGGTGTCTTTGGTTGCAAGCCGAAAGAGGAAATCATTAAAAATGCCGACTTTGCAGTGCTCGCTTATTTAATATCAGGTAAGCTGTAGCTGTAGGCTGCTAGTAACAGCCACATCGCTCGGTTAGTTAACAACCAAGTAACGTTAAATAATGTCATTATTGAGTTGAACTGATTGGAACGAGGACATCATTAAAAATGCCCGACTTTGTAGTGCTCATTTCATAATCAGGTAAGCTGCCTGTAGCTGTAGGCTGCTCAGCCACATCGCTCGGTTAGTTAACAACAACCAAGTAACGTTACATAATGTCATTATTGAGTTGTGTGCATTATCAACATAACAATATATCTTTGCTATGTAATTATCTACGCTATGTATTGCTGGCCAGTCTAGGCTTGGCCAATTCTTCTTGTCTTTTATCCATTGACAGCGCCAGTGCGTATGGGTCTGTAAGACGTATCCCATTAACCAACGTTAATTGCGATGCATAACATTGCTTATCACTAGGCGATAAGCTGTGGTAGTAAGCCGAGAACTGCATTTTAAAACTAAAATTTAACTGTGTGTCGCAGATGGGCACAGAGCAGTCCTGACAGCGGGGCTTTTACACAGCTCTCCTGTGTGTCTGTCAATGCTGGGCTCACGGCTTTTTGCCTACACGATGCGCGCGCAGTTCCAATGTTGACAGCTGTATAAGGGGATGATAAGGGGTCTATATTTTAAACATTTTAATCTTGCATTCAGACTTTGCTTAAAAATTCCCACTTGCTTCTATTGACATTTTTCCTCACTTGAAAAAGTAGGACTTCAAGAGTGCAAGAAAAAAATACTTGATCAGATGGACATTATTTGCAGTGTGTCTGTCAGCGCAGGTAAACAGTGAAAAAATCAAGAGCTGACTTCTTATTGAGCCACAGCCAATATCTTTGTCAACTAGCTCCTCTTAGGGCTCAGGCTAAACTGACATCCTAGCAGCTAAACAAGCAGCGTCAAAATGGTCAAATGATCTCTAAGGGTTTAAACACTGCATTTTTCTGATATAAAATCTCGGTTAGAAACGGAATGCAGAACTAGACAGAATAACAGCAAATCTTTGGTGAAAAATGGTAAGATCAGTATTTGAGTCATTTATGATATGAAAACAACAAACAACTTTTAAAAAGCAATATGTAATAGAAGAGCAGCTCTGTATGGAAAGCTGTGTGCACATAGCCATGTGTGATGTATCTACATGCATTTGTCTGCCACTTGTCTTTAACAAAGCTCTACAATGTGTCAAACATAAGATAACTTCCTATCACTACACTTCAAAGCCTTATAGAGAAGAAGACCAACGATCTTCACAGGTCATCTATACTTGCCACTCGTGTAGATGTTGTGATGGTACGTACGTGTGTGTGGCCAAATCTAATCAGCTTTGGTAATGATGAGCATCTCCTGCAACCTCGCTTTGCCACTTTGCTCAACGGACGCACCCAATTTAGTGTAAAAAGGAGGGGGGAGCAGCTCAATTTACCCCCGTTATAGAAGTAAGGGAAAGGAAACAGGTTGTGACTCCAAAGATGGGAGCTAAGCCAAGCCTCGTGCTCCTGCAGCTTTGTTTTCTGTGAGTGTAGAGAGACTACAGAAAGTGTGTGACCCACAGCCGCCTCTGGCACGACTCAGCACTAGAGCAATGTGCCCATATGACTTCGCCGCTGCTTATTGTTCAGAGTGCAAAACTTTTCCATGGTTTCTGGCCCTTATAATGAAAAGAGCAAAAAAAAGTTGTTTGATCTTCAAAATGCTTGTGGCTGTTGGTGTCAGATCTTAATTCTGGGAGACTTCAACACAAATACTTTGGTATTTGGTATCAGCTTATTAGACACCAGTATTAGTATTGGTGCATCTGTGCTCAACATTCATAAGGTCACCTTCATGCACAAAAACCCATTTCAGTCACAACAGATGATGCCAAAAGATGGTAGAAAAGGAAATGCTGGCCAGTGGCCAGAGTGATGAATTTAGAATAAGTCGTTTATTTAGGAACTATTCTAGTTCTCCTAACAACATAAATAGGCTCCATCTGAACAGGGCAGCGAATGCCTCGCACTCTGTTCTGTGGTTCTAGCCGGGGCTTAACGGCTCTTTTCATGCTTTAGTGAAACTAAGCCAAAAACCGCAGGCCCAGACCACAAGACCACAGGCCCGGCCTGCGCCGACTGCAGGCCCATGATTGGAGATCAGTGCTGGAGAGGCGGCTTCTGGTCTTGATTCTTTGTCAGAGGATGGCACATTCAACTCAATTTGGGATCATCTCTGCCGCTAGACTTTTTTTTTTATAACGCTTCCTCATTTTTGTCACCACAATTTGCCAATAGGTCTTCTGGGCCTATTCAGCAAATATATTCATGGACTAGTGATGAGTATGAGCAATCACCTCAAGCACAATATCATTAATGGAAAAACTATGAAAATCACATTTCAGCAGCGAGAGAAGAGCATAATAAGGGGTCCAGCTCTATTTTATGGAAACCATCACAACAACCTCAGATACATCAATAAGGGCTTGAGAAAGCAGAACCAGCAGTTAAATGATGTGGACTGAGCGTAGCGTAATGGTGCAAGCCAAGGAGTTCAGGCAGCACCCAGACGCAAAATTCTTCTCCGCGCTCAAACTTGAACTCTTTGGCAGTGTGAAATGGGTGGGCTCGTCGTTTGACGACAAAAGCCACTTCAGAGGGAACAAGTCATTTCCCAGGAGCTGTGCTTTGGAGGCAATTAGACATGTGGCATATTTCTGTCATCTCCTTGGCCTGGGCTTCTCCACACATCACGAGCGATGACAACACGACTGTGGAGTGAAAATAAACATTCACAGACTAACAGGCGAGGTGTTGCATCATGTTAAAGAGCACAGTTCCAACTGCACTGACACAAAACTTGGCCTACTTAACTAAAGCGACGCACATGACTTGGCTCTGACATTTCAACACTAACGGGACACAAGTAGGCTAACCGTTTTTGGCAAAACTCTCGGTCTGATAATAAACACACAAAAAGGCTTAACGTGCCTTGTATTCAGGGTCCCAAAAGAACTTTTTGACTCACTGGCAAGTAGACAAAAAATCTGCCGGCCAAGCATATTTTTTACCGAAAATAATACCAAAAATTATTAAATTGCCTTTTTGGGTCACATATACGTAAATATACGTAAATAATATACCATCACTAACAGTAACATTAATACTAATAATTAATTAATGTGAACACAAACACTAATTCTAATAATACTAACAACATAAATCCTAAGAGTAACCATTAATTGTAATACACATGTACAGTAACTAGGAATCCTGCACGCTATGCACGCTCGATTCCTAAGGTGGAATCTCTGGACTGACAGACAGACACTGTACATCACAATTGCTCGATTGACATCACTAATGACATCACAATTGCTCAAGTGACATCACTGATGATATCACAATTGCTCAAGTGACATCACTGATGACATCATAATCGTGACTGGCACCACCATCACAGACAGACACCACCCACTTAGCCAATTTTAACTAAGAAGATAGGCTAAAACCAATGGTAATAGTAACACTAATGTCAACTACAAAACTACAGGTAATACAATACGAACAGGGAGAGAGAAGGAGAGAAAGAAAGAAAGAAAGAAAGAAAGAAAGAAAGAAAGAAAGAAAGAAAGAAAGAAAGAAAGAAAAGAAAGATTTTATTTTTTATTAGATGACTAGTTAGTTAAGTTAAGTTATCCTTTATTTTATCCCCTTGGGGAAATTCATCCTCTGCATTTGACCCATCCTCTACTAGGAACCTTCCTAGAACTAGGAGCAGTGGGCAGCCACTGTGCAGCGCCCGGGGACCAACTCCAGTTCTTTTTGCCAGTACCTTGGCCAGGGGGCACTGACAGGAGTATTAACCCTAACATACATGTCTTTAGGTGGTGGGAGGAAACCGGAGCACCCGGAGAAAACCCACACGAACACGGGGAGAACATGCAAACTCCACACAGAAAGGACCTGGGATGGACCGGGGTTCGAACCCAGGACCTTCTTGCTGTGAGGCAACAGTGTTAACCACTGAGCCACCGTGCCGAAGTAGTTTGGTACAAACATCGCCATGTGGCTGATAGCCTTCTGGGATTTACTAGCCAAACACAAAATCTACTAGGCATTGGCGGTTGGCTACTCTGCTTCTATTGCTATGAATTTAATTGTGATGACACATAGATACAGTCAATGTCTCATCATAGACGCTGGGGTAGCTGGCTGGGGGCGTAGTCAGCGTGGGGTAAATCCTCCCGTTCTCCCCATTCAGCATAGTTAGCATTTAGCTACTAGCCCAGCCCAGGCAGACAGGATCGGTGATTCAACCACCACAGTACATGCACATCTGAACAGACGTCTATATACCTGCTCTAGAATCCCCGATCCTGTAGTGTAGAGCCGCAGCACCGTCCTTTGTTGAGTCAGCCCATTGAGATATATGGGGGGTTTACAGTTGAACATTTTGTGGGTGTTCCCGCACAGACCGACTGTATCTATTCTGTCACAAGTGGTTTTCTCTCAAGCTGCTCACTCTCACATTCTCGGCTCAAGTGAGGTGTGAACACGATATTATCAACAGCAGTTCGGTAAGTCCTGAGTCTACAATATTTCAATACGTTTTCTTTTGTGTTCTGGCTTGTGGATATTTTGTATTGGGGGCACCTGTGGATGTGCAGAGCTGTTCTCTATCAAACTGTTGCATTATCTCTCGCCCGTAAACACTGTGCTTTTGACAGAAGGCAAACTGATGAACTTAAATTTTTAACTTTTTTTGAAACTTTTTTAACTTAAATTTTCTCTATCACAAAAAAATAACAATTTCCTTATAAACAGTAGCCCTAATCTACATTCATTTGATCTGATTAGAGAGTTGTAATCTGTAAATCTTAAAACTGGTTGCTTATGTAGTGTAGCAAAAGTGAAAGATTGAGGCATGATTTACAGACAGACAACTTTTTAGAAAAAAGAAATTGCATTATAATTTTAGTATGAAATTTTCATCTAATGTGATGGGTTTCAAGAACACTTACGTCCCCAGAAGCAATGAACCGAACTAGAGAGCTGTTTTGCCACCTTACTGTACGTTGACAACTTGACACCGGCCAGATTTTCAGATATTCGCGCGACGAGATTACATGTCAATGCAAACGCGCGAGTAGATGAGATTTCACCCCGGGCAGTGCATTTGAGCGAATAATACGTGCGAGCAAACTCGTTAAGTGTTCCTTTCACCTTGGTGTGAACGTACAGTATGACTGTATGAAAATAATCCAGGTGCGGTGGCATGTTCAAAATCCAAGACAACTGGCAGGAAGTTTCAGTTGTACGTCACTTCCTTAAGGAGAGAAATCCAACCAGGATAAGATAACATATATCAGTTTTAGCCTCATTGCACTGGCTCCCTGTAACATTGAGAATTGATTTGACTTGTTTATAAGGCTCTAAATAGCACCTTCATATCTCTGTGACTGCTTATCTGAGTATGTTCCAAACCGTTCCCTTATGTCAGGCCTATTCAACTGGCGGCCCGCGGGCCGGATACGGCCCGTTTGAATTTTGATCCAGCCCGCCAGAGTTTGATATAATAAAATAAAATAAAAAAATAAAATGGGTGGGGGACAAAGATCTATGACTGGCCCGGGAGAAGCTTTTTTATTTCATTTTTCCTTGTTTGTTCCATTACACTTTACAGTGTTTGATTTTCATCCTAATCTGGTTTTCCATAATAATAATAATAAGTTCAGTGTTTATGCCTGTGTTGCTGTCTGTTGTAGTGTAAAACGACTAAAGGAAGAGCAGGTGGTTACATGAAAGTGAGTGAGAAAAGGAGAAGATACTGAATAATGACATCACAACAGTATAATCCTAATGTTAATTTAAAATTACGGTAAATATTCTTCTAAATATGGATAAAAGTCCAAAAAACATCAAATTTTCTTCGACGCTGCCCTAGCGGGCAGTGTCAAGATTCCATTCCTTACAGCACCCCCTATTTAATAATAGTTCCAGCACGGCTGCGAAAATGTGGTGGCGGGTTGTGTCAAGTGTACATATAATGGCTCAGGGTCCGGCCCCCGGCCCCTTAGGTTTCTGACAATGTGGCCCCCTGAACAATTTAGTTGAATAGCCCTGCCTTACGTCATCTCGTGCTGGCTTGCTTAATGTCCCTAAAATGAATATTTAAAAAAAAGTATGGTGATGCAGCTTTCAGTTTTCAGAAAGCTGTTGTATAAATAATAAAGATTATCATTATTAATATTATTTTGAACCATCACTGAATCATGTGAACAGGGGTTTTCCCCATTCAATCAAATTATTGTTGTAACCTGGTTATTCCCAGTTATCGTGTAATTAGTGTGCATGTAAAGTACCGGCAAGTGACAGAGTCAAACTGCTTACTTCTCTGACAGTGCTTCTGTGTCCAGCAGCGTTCGCCGAAGAGTCCGTTGATGGTGGTCGCCTGGCAGGTGGTCTTTCCCTTGGCCGCCCCCGGACACACGTCTCCGCACTCTCGGTCGTTCTTGTTGGCCATGATGTAGTTGTCCTCGACGGTGTCCAGGATCTTGGACCAGTCCAGGGTGGAGAGGTAGCAGAGGTCCGGGTTCTTCTCGATCCTCACGGCTCCTCGGGTGATGTTCATCAGGCTGTGGAGGCCGATCTCTCGGAGCTGGAGCATCTCGAACATCACCAGGGCGTAGTTGAAGAAGAGGTTGTTGCCCCTGATGACGGTGAGGTTGGGGAAGAGGTCGCTGAGGCTCTCCATGCCATAGACTCGGAAGAGCAACAGGTAGTCGGTGACCACGGTCAGCTTGGGGAAACTCAGGCCCCGGAAATCTTCAGGCTTGGTCTTGAACATGAGCAGGATCTTCAGGTGGCCTTCGATCACAGTGCAGTTCTCTAACGTGTGCAGGTTGGTCACATTGTTCCGGATGTCCTTGCTGGAACAAACTGAAAAGACATGGAAAGGGCGAAGAGGGGGGAAAAACAGGATCTTTAGAAAGTAGATTCCTTCAGGAAAAACAAAAATAAACAACATTAAGCAGCTGTAATCACCGGTTAGGCTCCACAACTAATAGCCAAGCTTTTCTCAGTTGACTCTAGGATCAAGGAAATAAGCAGCTGCATCGTTCACTCTGCAGGAAAACCCAACACACATTGAACGAAAAGTTATGAAGCTTGGATATAAACTAATTCTCCCGAAGAAAGCAATGATTAAAATGCTGATATCAGAGAAATGCATTTTGTTCCAGTAGTCCATTTATTATTACAACTGGTGAGGCCAGACGTCAGCTTTGTAAACTTTGGAAAACCAGTTTTGAGGAAGTTAAAGAGATCGGGAGGAGAAAAAAAATAGCCCGCTTGGTAATGAGAGGGGATATTTCACTGAGAAATATGTGGTTATGTCTCTGGCTTTGATGAAAACCAGACCCCTTCGCTGACATTTTGTTTAGCAACCACATATCTGGCTGTGAGCCACATTCAAATATGGAGTGCTGTCATCAGTGTCAAGTTGTGCTCATCCTCGGCTACTCGTGTTTGATTTGTGGGGCTGCTGCTGTAACTTAAGACCATAAAAAACATTACCTAATGTATTAAAAATATGCCTCCGCAGGAGCATGCGAGCGTTAACGCTCATATGTTGCACCAGTAGTAGATTTGTGGCCTTTTCAGACACGACCTAGACATGACACATGATCCCGTTTGACAAGAAATTCCATAACTATGCAACTGTGCAGACGGAACAGATGCGTCTCAAACTTTTCCAAACTATACGATCGCAACGAAGCACGATGATAGCCGCATGTTAGTCACAGCTGTTAGACAATGTAGCCTACAGCCTATTGCCCAAATACATCAAACAGCAACATGCATGACATTAGGCTATTATGTTCATTATGTGCTTTCTGAAGACAAAAAGATGACCGTAATGAGGCTTTCCCCAACTCTATGCAAACTGCTGGAAATCAGCCAGACTCTTCAGCAGATGCCTGTCGTGTGACATAACAGCCATAATGACGGCCATAAAAACTTTCCTTTACAGGTGCCGTGTGGGACATTCCAGGCCCAATTTTACAGTTCACAAGTCCTGGCTGCAGCTGGACGTGTGCTGCCCGGTGAGAGTTCTGCATTTGTTTACCAACCGACAGACCAACCCACCGACTGTATAACACAGCCAGGCTGATGCGTACGCCTCTTTATGACAGCAGCTCATTTTACACCTTGTGTTGCATAACAGGACGAGACAAGCGGCACACGGAGAGTCCGATCACTAAGCTCCAGGATGACAAACAACAAGCTTTTCACTCTGTGACCTTTATGGCCGGAACGTTCACACCTCACGGAAAATAATCGAGGCTTTCCACCTACAACTTCTCCTAAGCTCGTTCAAAACGGAGGCACGATTTCTTAACCTGGTATTCAATGACAGGCTTTTATAAGGAACTTGAATCGTAGAAAAAAAAACCCAGAAAAGGTTTTCCCCTTTCAAGCTGCTTTACATTTCAATCCGCAGCTCTCCCCGTGGTCTCGGGAGCGCTGCTGAATTGTGAGCATGAACGGCTCGCCTCGAACCTGTCATTTCCACACTTCCACTTCCAAAACCCTTCACATTAAACTGATGGGGAGTCTGCAGCAAGTCTCGCCTCCTGTAGACCAGACTCATTCCCCAGACTTAACCTTGTGTAACACATTTAAAACTATGATGAGCCTAGCCTTCTCTCTCTCTCTCCCTCTCGCATAGTTTAAAAAAAGCAAGGCACCGGAAGTGTTCGAACATGGACAGTAAGCTGACCCAGCAGGGACCGAGTACCGAGTGACCCCGTGGGGAAGGCAGCACATCACAGAGCGGCGAGTCCAGGCTCCCATCAGTGTACACTTTCAGCCAGGCCAGTATTTTTAGCACTGCATTCCCAATAGAGAATCTAATACACTCCGTCCGTACCGATAGTGGCTCGCATTGGAAACTGGAACACTGCAGGCCTGGTGTGTATGTGAGGAATTCTGGAGCCGCAGGAGAGAAAGGACCGGCCATCTCCGTGTGCCAACTTTAGGCTCGGACCAAAACTTTGGCAGAGGTAGGAACTTGATGCGCCTCAAACCAGAGAGATGCTCACAAGTCTCAAGTGTTTGAGCTAGAGTCCAAGTCAAGTCTCAAGTCTTTGAGGGGGAGGTCCAAGTCAAGTCTCAAGTCTTTGAGGGGGAGGTCCAAGTCAAGTCTAAAGTCTTTGAGGGGGAGGTCCAAGTCAAGTCTCAAGTCTTTGAGGGGGAAGTCCAAGTCAAGTCTAAAGTCTTTGAGGGGGAGGTCCAAGTCAAGTCTCAAGTCTTTGAGGGGGAGGTCCAAGTCAAGTCTCAAGTCTTTGAGGGGGAGGTCCAAGTCAAGTCTCAAGTCTTTGAGGGGGAGGTCCAAGTCAAGTCTCAAGTCTTTGAGGGGGAGGTCCAAGTCAAGTCTCAAGTCTTTGAGGGGGAGGTCCAAGTCAAGTCTCAAGTCTTTGAGGGGGAGGTCCAAGTCAAGTCTCAAGTCTTTGAGGGGGAGGTCCAAGTCAAGTCTCAAGTCTTTGAGGGGGAGGTCCAAGTCAAGTCTCAAGTCTTTGGTCACAAGTCCAAGTCAAGTCTCTTATGGATGAGCGTTCTAATCATCTGCAGGATGCCATCCTGTCTGTTTAGAAACACTGTATAGCTAAAACTAGGTATTATCCTCACTCCTTTATCTAGTATACACCATCAGTATCAGCAGTGATTAGTTGACATTATTTGTAGACATTTCCTTAATGTTAATGCGCCTAAAAAATTTCAAATAAATATTGTTCACGTGTCCCAAATCTTGAGTCCGAGTCAAGTCTCAAGTCTTTTGAGGACGAGTCTCAAGTCAAGTCTCAAGTCAATTGTGTGCGACTGCGACTTAAGTGCGACTCAAGTCCAAGTCGCAAGTCCAAGTCCCCATCTCTGCCTCAAACATGGTTTTTGTTTTTTGTTTCAGAGCAGAGCACCGAGAAAATGACTCACCCAGTTCATGCAAAACAAATCAGATGCATTATTAAATGCTTCCTGCATAGTAAAAAAAAAAAAAAAAATGAATTTGAGGACACCAAAAGCAATAGGGTTACCATGGCGACTCAGCCGGCTGCAGCTCTTCATTAACTTTCAGTACATCGCCTGCTCTGAGCCAGACACGTCTGGAAACACAGACACCGTGCTTCCCTGCGTCAATTACAATCATTAGGATGGCAGATTTCTACTGATCAACACCATCATTCAGACCCCGACAGAGATGCACTTTAAACTGGCCAATTAGAAAGAAAGCGGGATTCTGGTTTCCTGTCCAAGCAGCACCGCGAGCAAGGAAAAAAAAAACACGCTTTATTGACCGTTCTCACTGCCTTAGTTGTAGCACCTGAATAAAATAATAACAACGGGGACGATTACCAGCGGGAGAGAGAGCTCAGAATCAAAGTGTAGCTGTTGGTCACAAGATGTTTCCTAATTTTAACTCAACAGGTGCTGAAACAAACTTCCCCCCCGTGGAGCTTTTGAATTCAGAATGCAAATGCAGTGACACAGGCTGTGTTACTTACGGGCACGCAGCCCTGCACAATGTAATAACAGGCGGGCATCACATCCTACACTAACAAGTATCACACGAGTTGTGAAATGCAAACAAAGTAACATATCTCGCTGAGAGAGTTGCTGAGTTTGACTTGTCTGTCCACGAGTGTGCTAGGTGGCATTCGGCATACAGGCCCCACAATTCCTTTTTTTCTACAGCTCCATCGCTGACGGAGCTGATCTCTGGTGAACGTTATCGGCTGGGCCTCTGCAAGTGTGCAGGAACACAGTCGATGATTGCAACACTTCCCTTTTCAAGGTTTCGCTGTTCTGTTGTTTTCCTAACCTAGGCTCCAACTGCCTGCAGACCTGCGGAATGCCCAGGTCACCAAGAAACTTTCCAAACCGCCGCGTGATGGCATCCACGTTAAGGAGGGCTGTAAAACCTCATCAATAATCCATCCATCACTTTTAAGCTACACTGTAAAACAAAACACTCAAACCTACTTTTAAATAACACTTGAGACCGATAGTACATCACAGAATACACTCTTGCATTACAAGTCACTTTTACACTTCATCCTTTTATGATTGATTCATTTTCAAACAAGCAGGAATTCTGACAATCCTTGTTTCAACGCTATATCTACCTCTCAAGGCTATGCTTATTAAGTCGGCACTCGGCACACAATCCTCAAACTTTGAATGGCTCTGGACAGTGATTGGGGTTAATTAAGATGGGAAAGATGGGAGGTTTGTCATCTCTTGAGCTGCACAGAATTAAATATGAGTCTGTTGGTGACATTATGCTACAACTCAAGAGGGATACGCGAGAGTCAAGGCCAGGTCTAATTGGATAGGTTAATTGGGGGTAATATCATCAAACCTGCCAGCAGTTTGCTCAGAGGTGGCATCGCACGGAGAGCACATCAAACAGAACATATTACAGCGGTAGGGGAATTAAATATCTCACATGAATCTGGTTCTGTCTAAACAAACTCTAAACAAACGCAGACTCTAAATAGAGTGGAGTGAAAGAGAAGCCTGCAAACCACAAAGTTTCCCCCCCTGAGATTGTGGGCTGCGTGTCCTGTGGAGAGATGGTTCACGTCGAGACACAAAGAAGATCATTTCGTGATTCACTGCCCACCTAGCCGGGCTCCAGAGACTTTCGAAGCCACGCCCACTCCACAGTTGTGGATTTGGAGGAAATGAGTTGAGTTGACGATGAAGTCTGAATATCAGGCTACTGCCCACCAGCTGCTCTCACTTGAACTTCCACATTATTCTCCCTTAAGTGCAGGTTATTTATACATAAGAAACATAATCCTAACTTTTTGTTTCTTTGTTTTTACATCTGTTGTTTTGGCTACTCTGCAAGACCGATGCAATTTTTTAAACACTAAGCCCTGGCTTGATTTGGCATCTACTCATCTGACTACAGGCTACATCAGAATTCATATTCAGGAAGTAAAACTTCATGTATTCTTGAGGGTGTTAAGGCCACTGTTGACACTGAGGTGGGTAATTATTACCCGGGAAGTGTAAGAGCACAATAACAAGCACATTTCCTTTGAGCAGGGGCACAGTGTCAAGGGTAAAGAGAGATCTTCTGAGAAAACAAGACTCCCTTGTCAAGACGCTTGTGTGGTCGCAGTGTCAGGCTGATGTTTGAGTGCAGGTGTGGCAGATTACTGCTTTTTGCGAGCTATATATAATGTTTTAACAGCGAATGTGTCAAGCAGGCAATTGCTGCGGGTGACGATTACGAAAATCATTCTTTTGTGTACATGTCAAACACACTCATGATGATGGCAGTGGTAGTTAGTGTGTGTGTGTGTGTGTGTGTGTGTGTGTGTGTGTGTGTGGTGGTGGGGGGGGGAGGGTGTTAGCAGTTCCATCACCTAAGATCACTCTCCTCGTGAGGAGTCATAAATCAAGGAGGCGGTCCTTGGATTGCTGCCCAACTACCAGCCCTCCTAAACAAGACTGACATTCAACAACAGGCCACCGGTGGCTCCCTACTCTAACTGACACTTATGACAATGGGATGATGATGACTGTGATACAGATACAGATTTATGAGCGAGATAGCGTCCTGACAACCTGACCAGCTGAGACGAGACGCACAGCTTGAGATGAGCCAAAGCTGGCAGCGGCACAACCCCCACCAACTGAAATAGACTTTAGATGGGTGTTTTCTTTTCTTACAAAATATAAGACTGTGAGACACGTTTGCAAGCACAAGCATAAATGGCGAATTTCGACCGTCGCCAAACGGCCGAGAAAATTGAATCTAAATCACACAGCCACTAAATATAAGCTGCATTAATAAGTGAACTTTTCCATCAAGCTGAGCTGGACAGCGACCAACAAGTAGCTGAGAAGATTTCCTGAATCCGGCGTTGGTCGGGCCGGCTTATGAAATCGGCCAGTGTGAGGCCTGAGCTCCACTCTTCCCTTGTGTGGTTCACTCTCAAGTCTGAGAGGAGCGAGGAAGGAGGGGGGGGGGGGGCAGCAATGCAATTACACAACTTGTTTTTGATTTATGTCTTAAAATTCTCGCTCAAACTGGTTCGATGACATCGAGCTGATGAAAGGTGAGAGGTATTTTTTGTTCACAGCTCCTCTTAAACCCAGTATTACAATGTGACAGGAACAAACTTCATATACTGTACATAGGAGGAGGAGCTCTCTTGTTACTCTGGAAAACAAACACGAGTAAAACACTGCTGTGTAGACACTTGCTTCAAAGTTATTATAAGCCTTGTCCATAGAGAACAGGCTAAACCAGAGGTCTTCAATGTGGGAGGCGGGACTCCAAGCAGTTTCAGGGGAGGCTCAGTGAATGGAAGTGAAATAATATGACATTAGTTGATCAAAAGGAGATCACAGAATAGCCTAAATGTGTGTGATTTGGTTAAAGAGATAGTTCAGAGATGCAGTAGTTTTGGAAAATGTTACCATTTTCCCCCACTTTCTCAGAGTCAGAAACAAATAAATGCAACCAGACACACCTTCTTGATGTATTTGGTGTAGTCTGAAGTCATGTCAAAGAGCAACATCAGGCTATCTCGGCTCAATTATTGAGTGAATATGGGATCAAATAACAATCATGATCCAGGCATACATGAATTGAGCGAGGGGGGCACCTTTTTCCAAGCTTTGTCTGGGGGGAGGCCCACAGTCTCAGACTTGGAAAAACCCCTGGGCTACACTAGTGTTTCTAACACTACAAGAAGGTTTTGCCAAAAGAGCAGTAAAACAAATTTCACAGTCCCTGTTTGGACTGAAGGTGCCAATTGACTGACAGATGCTCCACGCTGTTTCAAAGATCATAAATACCTTAAAACGTGTCCCAAGTTGTAAAACTACTCAATGCATTAACACATGAGACTAGCAATTTCATTACAATTTAGTAAATGATGATAAGCAAAGTTCATCTGTCAAATCCATTTTTATATTTTTTGCAATAGCTACCAAAACCAGTGTGTGCCATGCATTTGAATAGAATAGAATAGAATATAACTTTATTTGCCATTTCAACACATGGTTGATTTGAAATTGTCTTGGTGCAGAAGTGCTCACATAGAATCACAGGAGACATAGATGCAGAGAGTTCCATACATGCGAATCAAGGAAGAAATGCTTGCATTTGTTAGCCAAGACTTCATTAAAAGAATAATAGAGCTTAATATTATTTCTCTCCTTGTCTTAACTGCCTGCCTATTTCTGTGTATATTTTTGAGAATTCACTCCACGGTAGAAAACTCTTAGAACTAGGCAAAGCCAAGTGTCACAAGAATAGTTAGGCTAGATATATTTCCACCATTTCAGAAAGTCCAGACAGTTGAGAAAGGCACGAAGACAATGAAAAACTTTGGCAATTCTTCCTCCCATCTGTCAATCTCTAGTAAACCTATGTTGAATGGTTTCACTGTGATAGAACGACATGTCCTCAGTATATGGGACAGTGGGACACTGGGTGAAAGAGTGACGGCACCTTTGAGCCACATACTGTTTTGACATTTACTCAATAGTGGGCTCTGTGATTGTCTTTAAAATGCTCCTAGCATGAAACAGTCATGTTGCCCTACAGGTTCTATTCACTTCCTCACATGTAGAGCCTCGGCTAGTAACATTCAAGTAAGAAAGTAAATGGGTGCAGGCATTCTTTGGTTTGAGAAATGTGAAAATGTCTGCGGGTGGTGATTGTGGATGTGTCCATTCATCCTGATCACTCGGGTTTCTAGGCTGGCGAGTAGAAAAGGATTGTCAGGAGCTGTAAAGAGGGCTTATTTGTTACATTCCTGCTCTGCGCAGTAATAAGCCAAGGCATCTACAATAACAACCCATTTATTCTTCTTCATTCTCAGACTGCTTCTTTGGAGGAAAAACATTTTGTTTACAGTTCCCGTAGACTCAAATAGCCGATAAGTGTTAACCTTTGTCCCTTCAATACAGTGACTTACAACACCACCAGTGCTGCTTACCTACCATTATCAAATCTATATCAATTCTATTAGAAAAGACGGTATAACTTCCCTATAGGGACTTACAGTGTGTCTTTAGTAATCTGTTATGGTGGGTTATAATATGGTAGTTTTTAATCACTGTACTATTACAAAAGGATATTATAGGCTATATTGTTTGTAGATTTGCTGCTATATTTGTATAGTGTCCTTCTGAAATTTAGACTAATATTACAAATAGGATGCATACATTTCAGTGACTACCAAAATGGGGTCAAAGTGAGAGATAATGTTTCACTATTAGTCCATTCCCTGGCATCAAATATGTACCGGTATATATTTTTATTTTGGGTCCTCTGCCTTCGCTGTTATAACCTCACCTGCAAGTACGGATAATTACTATGTTAAAATCATGGTTTACTATTCACTAAAACAATTTGTATCACACTGTGGTAGAGTGTATATTATGAAGTCTGAGAAGCCCTGCTTTATTTTATTTCTCGTTAAGTGTAGAGCCAGACAGCTGTCAATTAAGGTGTGATCCAATTGGATAATTTGACATAATGATGCTGCTCATAAAATGTCATGGGAGAATTAAAATTAACGTTATACTTACTCTCTCCATTTGCTTGGTGACAGCTCCATACAAGGCAGACAGTGGTCACAACAAAACCCCACAACAAAGTCCGGAGCCTCATATTGGCTCGGGTTAAGTCTCTATCCGAGGCTGTCCGGGGCAGAGGCACAATAATCCCTTGTGAACACGCGAACTAGCGAGAAATTCTTTCAGATAATTGGTTTTGTTAAGCGGCGCGAGCCAACAGGTAAACAAAAATAAAAACAAGACATCCCGGAAGATGGGCGGAGGAACAAGTCCCAATGTGTTCAGTCAAATGCTAGCTAATGTTGCTAGCCGCCTCATGGAAAAGCACCGTCAACACACAACGGCACTGGACACGAATACTCGGTTTATGTATTCGTTCGCGATTAAATGGTCGAGTGAATTAGCACAGTGTAATTTGTCTACGTCGGAAAATGACAGACTTGTTGGCCGAGCAGGAGCTAACGTTAGCCGCTGCTAGCTGCCTGGCTGCTCCACCACTCCAGTCCGTCCAGGCCACAAGTGAAGTTTGCGCTGCGATCCTGCAACTCTCCCAATCAAATTCCCCTTAAGGAATCGCATGCATAGCTGTACTATCGCTATACACCATATTTTTTAAGTGATTATTTACATGCACGGAAATATTTCTATACACGGCCCTGGGAATTTTGAGTAATTATAAAGCCGTTTGCTGCTGACTCGATGATTGTAGCTTGCGGGGCGCAGAGAGTCTTGCGAGAGAAAAAAAGGGGTAAATGTGCGTATTTCGCATGTGAAATATATCAGCAGCTACATCCAAAGCGCAAACTCTTCAGTCAATGCAGAGATTTCAGTGAGACCTCCACTCTCAAAGGGCTGTCACACTTCGTCGTGGCTCGATATATAGTCCAGCTCTCCAGTTTTTGTGGCAATAAAAAGACAAAGCGTGCTCCAGATTGTTTTCATGCTTCGGGCAGATATCGACAGTACGATTGAGCGAATTGATTCGACCGAGTGAAAGATAAGTGAGATAAGAGTTTGAAACTTAATTTTCCTGCTCCTCCACAGCCAGAGGTAGATTGGACAGTCCCAGGTCCCCTAGGATCCTCTTCTTCCCTGCCTCTCCGCCAGTAAACAAACCCTGCCAGTGATCCAGATGGGGCGAGGGGGAAATACGGACTGGAGCTTATTGGATTACACAACAAACTGTTCTACAAAAGTGTAGGCAAACAGTGCTGGGTAGTAGCGGTGAGTTGGTTCACACGTAATCTAATTGCTTTTCCCAGTGATCTGTATGAAATTTATTTCTTTTTAAAGTCCAGTTCATAATATTGTAGGCTAGTTACCAATGATAGATGCTCACATTTGCTAGTGCCTAAATCTTAAATTAAAGGTCCACTGTGATGGTTTCATTTATCAATTTCATGGTATCATTTATTTAACAAAGGAGCTGTTAATATAAACTTACACTTACTTAGTGGACCCCTGGGAGCCCCTCCCCCCCCCTGGTTTGGAGCACAGTGGTCTGCAAAGCCTCCGGGACACACTCAAACGAATCAATCACTGATGATATCATTATGTATAGAATTGGTGATGTCACCAGCAGTGTTGGGCAAGTTACGTTCAAAATGTAATATACTACATATTACTAGTTACTTTAATTTGAAAAGTAATAAGTTACTTTACAATATTACTGTCTGTGTAGAGTAACTCATTACTTATTACACTACTTTTGCATTACATTCACCAAAATAACTGCAGTAGCAGAATGACATCGCTGCCCCGGAACCATCCCGAAAAAGAATGTAAACCATCTTGAAGTTAGTGTAAACCGTCCAAAATTATAAAGGTTATCCTTTTCCTTTGTTATTGTCATCTATAGTGGTTATATGCATAAAAACACAATTTGATTTGGAAATGATTGTATGTTTATTTAAACATTGTGCTTTGATTAAAAAAAAAAAAAACTAAATTTGTAACTTGTGTTATAGTTGACAGAATGACTGGTATAATATTACTGAAATCATATTGGTAATAAGTTATTACTAAGTTACTGCTAAAAGTAATATATTACATGCAATATGTCACTTTTGTAATGAGTTACCCCCAACACTGGTCACCAGTGATGTCACTCGAGTGCTCAGTGATGATGTCATCAGTGAGGGATGTCTTCAGTGATTATGTCAGCAGATGATGTCATCATTGTACGAGTTACATCACATCATTAGGTAATTAGGGCAATTAATCTGCTCTAATTACCTAATGAAAAAATCCAGCTCCATTAGGTCACCCACAGGGGTGCTCTTTACACTTCCTGAAAGATTCAGCGCGATCACACGTAAAATGGCATAGCTGTGGCCGACGGCCGTACACAATTCTGCTCACACACAGACACTTCGCATTCTTATTGGTGATAGGATTTTTATGACCTCTTCTTAAGTCAGTGTTATGGAAATTTGACTAATGCCCCTTGGAAAAACTGTCACCTACACCCAGGTTTTAATGAAGTGGATGGTGGATAGGCGAGGTTAGACTCTCAGCCCATCTAATCATTAAAAACTGAAGAATCGATCGATCAAGATAGATAGATAGATAGATAGATAGAAACATATGCTCACCATGTTACTTGATGTTGATTTGTATTACAAATCAACATCAAACCTTTTCCTGAGCTTTGGATCTTTTAGTGATCAAAAAACGGATCACAAAACAGATAAATTCACTCCTCATTTGTGATTGGCTGAGTCAAGCATGACACAATTTGTTGGTCCAAATAAGGGATTCCAGATCCAACCCTCTTTCAGTTTAACATCAAAATGAGCATTCAAGCCTTCTGCGGCTTTATGAGCCAAGGACAATGGAATATCTACACTGTGGTTGTTAGTATGGTATGCAAGTATATAAAATCAGGTTTCGAAATCATGAAAAACTAAGCAGTATTCTCTGCTCTGAAACTGTGGACGTGTCTGCTGAAGTGCTCCCAGTGCTAGCTCCCCCCACAGTGCTGCACAACTTGACACATTCTGATCTATTTTTTTAATTTGCAGGGTAGAGGCACTTCAGCCTGATTGGTTCGCCGCGCACGCCCACTTCAATCCCAACATCAAAAACAGTGCAAAAACTTAAATGGGAATATTAGGATTTGGATTTAAACTAATGTCTAATACTTTTAGATGCTTATGCAGATAAGACCGTAAATTACATAGTTAGGTTATTGTGGATTTGGATTTCTGGGGGCTTTAAATTCAGTAGCTAACACATTAAAAATACATAATAATGCTGTAATTTCTACTATTGTTTGGCCCAATCACATTTAATTTTTGCAGTAGGAGGAAACAAATGGATCCATGTAGAATCCCAAAGCCCTGAGATGACAACACTTGAGTGGACAAATTACAATAAACACACATCTGTAATTGCGTCTTTCACAATCGATATGGAATAACCGCCCTCGCTAACATGTCACCTCGATTGGCCCAAACCCTTCAGTACATAAGAATAATGAATCACTCTGTATCTAAACTGTGCACTTGTCAAAACTTGACTGTTAATACAAGCTCTCTGTCAAGCCTTTCCCTTGAATAGTAGCTACATTTGACAAGTTGTATCTTGCACACACACACACACACACACACACACACACATCTGGGTAAGAAAGTACTTGTGACAACTGTGACAGAGGTCATAAGAGTAATTCAGCAGTAATC
Organism: Poromitra crassiceps; assembly: GCF_964638095.1. Lineage (NCBI taxonomy): Eukaryota > Metazoa > Chordata > Actinopteri > Beryciformes > Melamphaidae > Poromitra > Poromitra crassiceps. The sequence goes on along the minus strand of NC_139635.1, from coordinate 27,526,899 downwards.
CACCCTCCGACGGCATTCAAGGCTCGCAGGCTAGTGAGTGAGCAAATGACTAGCCATGGGCTAGTGAGTGAGCAAATGACTAGCCATGGAGGGTTAATCAAATGTTCATCGTTGCACAGCACTAACAATGACTGAATCCCATCAGACGTGGTCCTCTCTCTTCGCATTGGGAACCAGCCCAATAGAACCACCGTTTGGATACACCGAGCAGCTCAGATGAAGCTGGCGGAGAGCCAAGTGGTCCGTGATCCGATACTAAGAGAGGTGGGGGTCAAGTCAACACAGAGGAAGCTACGGGCAGAACTACGTTCAGGTAAGGCCAAAAGTCTTCATGCTAAGCTATGGTCATCAATGCTAACTCCTGCCCAAACCAATGTACATTTCGGTCTACGTTGACGATGATGCCAAATGAATATGATCTGGGTAAGAAAGTACTTGTGACAACTGTGACAGAGGTCATAAGAGTAATTCAGCAGTAATCCACCCTCCGACGGCATTCAAGGCTCGCAGGCTAGTGAGTGAGAAAATGACTAGCCATGGGCTAGTGAGTGAGCAAATGACTAGCCATGGAGGGCTCACTCGAGTGCTCAGTGATGATGTCATCAGTGAGGGATGTCTTCAGTGATTATGTCAGCAGATGATGTCATCATTGTACGAGTTACATCACATCATTAGGTAATTAGGGCAATTAATCTGCTCTAATTACCTAATGAAAAAATCCAGCTCCATTAGGTCACCCACAGGGGTGCTCTTTACACTTCCTGAAAGATTCAGCGCGATCACACGTAAAATGGCATAGCTGTGGCCGACGGCCGTACACAATTCTGCTCACACACAGACACTTCGCATTCTTATTGGTGATAGGATTTTTATGACCTCTTCTTAAGTCAGTGTTATGGAAATTTGACTAATGCCCCTTGGAAAAACTGTCACCTACACCCAGGTTTTAATGAAGTGGATGGTGGATAGGCGAGGGTAGACTCTCAGCCCATCTAATCATTAAAAACTGAAGAATCGATCGATCGATCAAGATAGATAGATAGATAGATAGAAACATATGCTCACCATGTTACTTGATGTTGATTTGTATTACAAATCAACATCAAACCTTTTCCTGAGCTTTGGATCTTTTAGTGATCAAAAAACGGATCACAAAACAGATAATTTCACTCCTCATTTGTGATTGGCTGAGTCAAGCATGACACAATTTGTTGGTCCAAATAAGGGATTCCAGATCCAACCCTCTTTCAGTTTAACATCAAAATGAGCATTCAAGCCTTCTGCGGCTTTATGAGCCAAGGACAATGGAATATCTACACTGTGGTTGTTAGTATGGTATGCAAGTATATAAAATCAGGTTTCGAAATCATGAAAAACTAAGCAGTATTCTCTGCTCTGAAACTGTGGACGTGTCTGCTGAAGTGCTCCCAGTGCTAGCTCCCCCCACAGTGCTGCACAACTTGACACATTCTGATCTATTTTTTTAATTTGCAGGGTAGAGGCACTTCAGCCTGATTGGTTCGCCGCGCACGCCCACTTCAATCCCAACATCAAAAACAGTGCAAAAACTTAAATGGGAATATTAGGATTTGGATTTAAACTAATGTCTAATACTTTTAGATGCTTATGCAGATAAGACCGTAAATTACATAGTTAGGTTATTGTGGATTTGGATTTCTGGGGGCTTTAAATTCAGTAGCTAACACATTAAAAATACATAATAATGCTGTAATTTCTACTATTGTTTGGCCCAATCACATTTAATTTTTGCAGTAGGAGGAAACAAATGGATCCATGTAGAATCCCAAAGCCCTGAGATGACAACACTTGAGTGGACAAATTACAATAAACACACATCTGTAATTGCGTCTTTCACAATCGATATGGAATAACCGCCCTCGCTAACATGTCACCTCGATTGGCCCAAACCCTTCAGTACATAAGAATAATGAATCACTCTGTATCTAAACTGTGCACTTGTCAAAACTTGACTGTTAATACAAGCTCTCTGTCAAGCCTTTCCCTTGAATAGTAGCTACATTTGACAAGTTGTATCTTGCACACACACACACACACACACACACACACACACACATACACACACACACACACACACATCTGGGTAAGAAAGTACTTGTGACAACTGTGACAGAGGTCATAAGAGTAATTCAGCAGTAATCCACCCTCCGACGGCATTCAAGGCTCGCAGGCTAGTGAGTGAGCAAATGACTAGCCATGGGCTAGTGAGTGAGCAAATGACTAGCCATGGGCTAGTGAGTGAGCAAATGACTAGCCATGGAGGGTTAATCAAATGTTCATCGTTGCACAGCACTAACAATGACTGAATCCCATCAGACGTGGTCCTCTCTCTTCGCATTGGGAACCAGCCCAATAGAACCACCGTTTGGATACACCGAGCAGCTCAGATGAAGCTGGCGGAGAGCCAAGTGGTCCGTGATCCGATACTAAGAGAGGTGGGGGTCAAGTCAACACAGAGGAAGCTACGGGCAGAACTACGTTCAGGTAAGGCCAAAAGTCTTCATGCTAAGCTATGGTCATCAATGCTAACTCCTGCCCAAACCAATGTACATTTCGGTCTACGTTGACGATGATGCCAAATGAATATGATCTGGGTAAGAAAGTACTTGTGACAACTGTGACAGAGGTCATAAGAGTAATTCAGCAGTAATCCACCCTCCGACGGCATTCAAGGCTCGCAGGCTAGTGAGTGAGAAAATGACTAGCCATGGGCTAGTGAGTGAGCAAATGACTAGCCATGGAGGGTTAATCAAATGTTCATCGTTGCACAGCACTAACAATGACTGAATCCCATCAGACGTGGTCCTCTCTCTTCCCAAAACAGAAATAGATCTCCAGTTATTTTTAGAAGCAGAGGAAAAAGACGAGGAAACGTGTCCTTGTGCGATCCAGCCATTGTTTGAAAATAAAACGTGATGCCCCTCCCGACCTTGAGACGTTTCTCACACTCACACAGGCTAATGGAGCAACAAGTGGGATTACACATCACGAAATGTGTTCAAACACAGAGCGTTCAAAGGCAGAAGAAAATGTCGGAGATTGTTCTTCCTGGCATGTTCGTGCACTGGAACCGAGCCCACGGTGCCATCTCCGTTTACCACCGCTAATTCACTACCTGTTTACATCCTCCATCAAAAGCAGCAGCATGTTTAGTGGTGGATGAACAACATGTCCTGTTGCTAATTTAACTCAAATAGACCTCTATTTTACTGGAATACTAAATAAGCCTTGCTTACGGGATTCCCGGGGCGGCTGTGTGTCTGAAAAACACTCATGACTGCAATATAGGACGGTTAATGTATCACTGTACCAATCTCCTCCTCAGAGGCAATATTAGATCAGTCCGCTGACCAGAAATATACCATTTAGCTCACATATTTATCATCAATTCACTGTGAATTGTATAGTTTTTAAGATATGTCTGCTGGCACATGAGGAAGCTGGCAAATTTGTGAACAGTAAATGTAAAACAGTAAATGCACGCACACTTTTCTCTGGACTGGAAAGAATTGGATAGTATGATGTTGTGACCTATCCATGTTTTTGTTTTTTGTTTGTTTGTTTTTTGTTTATCTATTTTATATCTTGTTTATATGTTGTGACGATCAGTTTGCCACATCATTTAGACGCAATCATTGTTTGGTTTGGCTGTCAATCATAGTCACCATTTTGTATGATTGGCTAAGGTTTCGCGCGTCAGGGGGTTTGGGCTGTTGATTGGTTTGACCTAACAGAGGGCGGCCCTTACCGTGAGACACAAGAGAGTGGATTGAGGACAGTGGAGCCGTGAGCTCTGAGCGAGCCCATGGCGAAGGGAACGTTTGCCATGTGGACTCTGGGGAGATATTGCAAACCATGAATGAACTGATGAGTCTTTGAATGTAACCCAAGTGTTTACAGTATGTTTGTACCTGTGTATGTCTCTGGACCTTATCAATGTCTTTATTTTTGCTTACTTTATTGCATTTTACTACTGTTTTATTTTATGCTATGTGTGTTCTGAATGCGAGCTGCTGTAACCTGTCCCAATTTCCCCCCGGGGATCATTAAAGTCTTTCTGATTCTGATTCTGATTCTGAAGGGCCCTTCCGGCGCATTGGGAACCAGCCCAATAGAACCACCGTTTGGATACACCGAGCAGCTCAGATGAAGCTGGCGGAGAGCCAAGTGGTCCGTGATCCGATACTAAGAGAGGTGGGGGTCAAGTCAACACAGAGGAAGCTACGGGCAGAACTACGTTCAGGTAAGGCCAAAAGTCTTCATGCTAAGCTATGGTCATCAATGCTAACTCCTGCCCAAACCAATGTACATTTCGGTCTACGTTGACGATGATGCCAAATGAATATGATAATAATAGATCAGATAAACACTTTCAAAGCCGCGCCGTAACAATGTGTATGCATTATTGTGTATTGTGGTCTCTCTATGAACTCGCTGCCTTGAATTGACCCCTTGAGTAGATTTTGATCGAAACCATCTGATCGTGTGACAGACCACTAATCACCATCATCTCTACCTGAGACAGTGAAACCGAAGCAATTGGGTCAAGGGTCAACGCTCGCTGCGGTTTGTAATCTCACATTTCAACAAGTGTCACTCACAGAGAACCAAAAGGCAGAGAGGTTACCCGGTGGGGCGATGGTAATAAGCTACTGAGGCGATTTGACCAGCACTCAAGGAACATCTGGCATTATGGAAGGCAGCAGAGCTGAAATGCACTGCAGTGAATGCATGTGTCCTCACTATAATCCCATATTATTGAGTGGGCAGTCCGTCGGTGTGAGGTGTCATAAGATTACAGCCTGTTGAGTGTCTGGCTGGATGAAGTCACACACATTCATAATCTACCAGCCCAATAAACATGTTTAGCCTGTCAGAATGAACATCTTGACTTGCCTGGTGTTGGGCTCGTTAAGGCTGATTGGGTGCACCTGGGCTCAGTGGGCTCATTGGGCTTAAGAAGACCTTCAGACCATTCAGTTTTGCGCCCTCCTCACCGATGCACCTGTGTTGTTCTGTTCTTTTCACTTGTGTTTTCTAGTTATTTTCCCTTAGTTGTAATTATTAATAAATTATTGTTTTAACTTTTATTTTGGCGTCCCCATTTCTTACTTCCTTGAGCTGGGTTGTAACACTTTACAACATGTCAACTATGGCAGTACTACCTTGCCACCTTGCTATAATTTCCCCATCTCAAAGGGAATTCCACTGAATTGACTGTCGGTTTGATGTTATGCTAAAAGAAACACATTTCCTCTAAGGGGAATTTATGGAAATCTATTATTGTTATTAACTGACAATTAATTGTTTTTTTACTCTTTCTTTTGTTGTTTTTTTTGCAAATGCCCTTAAATATTGGCACCTGTAGATCGACGGGTGCGGCTAAGGTTTCAGCAGAGCAATCTAGTAAGAGAGTGGCGCCAGCGGAGGTCCAAAATGTGTGACTCATTAGCCAATGAACAGCCAGGAAGGGGGCTCGGGCTATTTTTGAAATGTATAAAATAAAGCTGATAATATACAATTTTATTCTTTACACGTCTGACCCTTTCAAAGTACATCACAAATGGTCAATTTTGCTGCAACTCGACAGCGCTGCTTAATCCAGAACCTTACTTCCGGGGACTTTTGTGAGGTAAAAAAAATGGTACATTGGATTGAATGGAGACGTCGCAACTCTTCTATTATAGCTCGGGGTTTCAGTACACAGACCTTCATCAGGTTATTTTGTTTTTAAATAACCTGATGAAGGTTTCTGTACCGAAACGTTCCCAATAAAAAGAAATCTAATTGCTGCAAGTGAAGAAGAGTTCTTTGTTCTACTAAGGTCTGGGGAAATGCAATCGTATGACAGAATTCTATTGTTTGGACAGTCATGTTCCCAATAAAACGTCTCCTTTTTTCATACTTCAATCTAGATGTTGAATATGGGTCTGGGAAAGTGAGTATCGCTAAAGAAATTCTGTCAGTGCAGTTTGAAGATGTTGTGGATCTTTCTTTATCTCGAGTGCTTAGAATGCGAACTTGAAAATGACTGTTATCGTCCCTCGCCTGGACTACTGCAACGTGCTCCTGGCTGGCCTACCTGCCACCGACATCCGACCGCTTCAGCTCATTCAGAACGCTGCAGCCCGTCTGGTATTCAACCAACCCAAATGCTCTCATGTCACTCCCCTCTTCCGGGACCTCCACTGGCTTCCCATCTCAGCTCGCATCAAATTCAAGACACTGGTACTGGCCTACAGGGCAGTACACCAGTCAGCTCCCCTGTACCTGCAATCTATGGTCAGGTTCCAAACCTCTCACCGCTCCCTTCGCTCCTCTACCAGTGCAGGGCGCCTCGCTCCTCCTTCGCTACGGGCGCTCAAAAGTCGCTCATCCCGATCTCGACTCTTCTCCTCCCTGGCACCCCAATGGTGGAACGAGCTGCCACCTTCGGTCAGGACTGCTGAATCACTGCCGATCTTTCGGAAAAGACTAAAGACTCACCTTTTCAGGCTCCACCTGGGCCCTTCTTGATCTAACTTCTTTCTCTCTCTTCTTTCTCTCTCTTTATTAAAAAAAAAAAAAAAAAAAAAAAAAAAACCTAAACTAAAACTCGTACCACTGTTCCTTCAGGATTTGTAGTTGTCATAGACTGTGCTCCATAGTTGATTGCTCTATTGCTGACAAAAAGTGTGTTACTGTAAGTCGCTTTGGATAAAAGCGTCTGCCAAATGACGTAATGTAATGTAATGTAATGTAATGTAATGTAATGACTGAAATTAACAATTTTCAGTGGAATTCTCCTTTAAAAATCAGTCTTCTTTTTGTTTCTTTGAAGCATGATGGTATGACAGTGTCCCATTTCTTTACACAGTTCTTTGCATTAAAAGTCAGTTAAAAGTACGGTTAACCTTAACCCAAACCCTGGCGTCCGGGTAGTGTAGCAGACGAGCAGTAGACTCCATGCCTACCAACACGAGGGTCGCAGGTTCATGCCCCCGTGTTACCTCCGGCTTGGTCGGGCGTCCATACAGGCACGATTGGCTGTCTGCGGGTGGGAAGCCAGATTCGGGGTATGTGTTGTGGTCACTGCACTAGCAGTGACCACAACCACCTCCTCTGGTCGGTCGGGGCACCTGTTCGGGGCGAAAGGGAACTGATGGGAATAGCATGATCCTCCCACGTGTCGGTGAAGCTCCCCGCTGTCAAGTGAAAAGAAGTGGCTGGCAACTGCGCATGTGTCGGAGGAAGCATGGTGCTAGTCTACGGCTCTCCCCAGATAGGTAGAGGGTGGAGCAGCGACCGGGGCAGCAGGGGGAAATTGGCCAAGTACAATTGTGGAGAAAATGGGGGGGGGGGGTCAGAAAAAAAATGAACCCAAACCCTAACCTGTTTAAAACCTGTTTTCTCTGCGCTCACTGAACTCTTCTTGACCAGATTAGAGTCATTCTGACTCAGCACTCAGCAGCGCTATTGATGTGTTATTGATGTAAGCATGAAAAAAACAAATGACTCATAAACACATGATCTGTGTGCTGACAGTGGGGCCTGTTGCTGTGCAGTCAAGGGGTCTGTTTGCTGAGCTCTGGCTGGTAATCCTGACGGCTCTGACCTGCTTCCAGAGGCCTTTGTTGGGGTCAGGTCAGCACTGCAATCCCATTATATACACGACATCACCACAGGGCCTAGTCTGCTTCAGCTCTGTGTGTGTGTGTGTGTGTGTGTGTGTGTGTGGGGGGGGGGGGGCGGTGGGGTCAACCAGTGAGAGTCTCTAGGCAGTGTCACTGATAGTGTTATGCCGCATTCCATTTGCACTGGGAACTAGGACTCTCCCAGTTGCATGACATCACACCCGGGTTGACTGCGCTCCAGTAAAACAGCCACAACCATTGTTAGCAATACCAGATCATAACAATTTTGCGCATACAAACACCGTCGTAACATGTCCACACATAGAAGTTAGACAGTACTGTGTGTACGACTGATTTAATAAGACAGAAGTGCTAGTAATAAACAGTGTATTACTACAGCTTTCACTTGTTGATGCAATAGCTGCCATCTTGGATTTTGAGGTCGGGGTTGGTGAGGTTCCCCTGAGTTTTGGAGTAGGAATTCTGAGTTCAGGTGACATCACAGGGGGCGTTTCAATCTGTTGACCTGGGAAATACCCAGTTCCCAGTGCAAATGGAACAGGGAATTACTGTATCTGCTTGTCCATTTCAAATAGACCAATAAAGACCCACTGCAGGCTGATAGGAGAGAAAAGATTCTAAACTGTCACTCACAGTGTGTTATCTTACATGCGATGTAATGCGATGTGATGCGATACGCCTGTCTCAGGGGTATATAAGGTAACAACAGATTTATGTCAATAATGACATAAATCAACTTGAAAGGATCAACTCGCAGCAGGAAGGGATTAAACTGTTCTCACATAGGAGCCCCGAGCTACACTTTCTGGCACACTTTGGGAGTCTGCTGCATAATAGTAACCATACACACGGCTGTGTAAGCTCTACCTCATTCCTACATATAGGTCCTGTATGTAGGTAGCACCCTGTTTGAGCATGACTAAAACAACAGGGTCAGGGTTCAGAGTGATAAGGCTGTAGCAGTGGCCTCACTCTGTTGTTAGGAATAGGATATGTTGTGGTTATTTTTAGCATTCCATAGTAGCATATAGTACAAAACGGTGAGATATGGGAGGTAGAAAGAAGAGGGCGGTTGACATGTTGATCTGAACGATTTGTACGAGCTGCACTGTTGGGACAAAAAGTCACAGCCTTGTGTCCAAGCGGTCTGGGGCCCCCCGTGTCAAACAGCGAGTGGCCAGAGGCCCACACCCATCCTCAGGTTAATGGTCAACTACATGTGCCTGGAAGTCATGTGAAGAAACATGGACGCTCTGCATATAGAACATGGGAAAGCAGGGCGTTGTGGCAGAGGTTAGTGATGAGCCCCCCTGTTCACACAGACCTGTTTGACTGGAAGAACAATGAGGTTCACACATGATTCATGCCCGGGCTCTTCCTAGACGCCAGTGCGCTCCGCGCCGCCGTAGCAGGAAGTGAAGATGCCATGTGTCAGGGCCGAGTGTGACATCCGCCACTCAGCTGACTTCCCCTCCTCTCGAAGGCCTGTCGGGCTCGAGGTGTATCGCTCGGAAGAAAGATTCCTTCCTGCTGCCGTTTCCACTGTACGCCAAGACAAGATGGATGCAGTGGTTCTCTGAGGTTAATGGACACTCACATTTATACTAATGGGGGCTGTGGTGTGTGTGTGTGTGTGTGTGGCCTTTGGCCAACTCCAGGTGGTCAGGTTTTCAAGCATGTAAGCATTCTTCCAGTCTCGTGCACCCAATAGGAGCCTGAAAGGTAAATGTGCTATGACAGCGACTCTGCATCACAATACATTCCTGTTCCCCGGAGGGTCACGCGGCCCTTTTCATCCCCGACACACGAGCGCAGGCAAATAAACGACGGGGGAACCGCTCGCTGCTCTCCCCACTGCCCTCACCTCACACCTCCACCTTGGAAGTGAGCTGACTGAGCAGCCATCTTCTCTGCAGCACTCGGTAACGTTGCTCTTGTTAAAACACGCCCAGTCCCCTCCCTGTCAGAGAGCAGTTAGCCTAATCCCAACAGGCCTGTGTGTGTGCCCCTAATTCCCTGAAGGCTGGAAACTGCTGTTTGCTGATGTGTTGAGAGCAGTGGAGACTATGAGTTGAAGCATTCCCTTCTTTCTCATGCCATTGAGCATTTTCAAAGGAAAAAAGGTTACACACACCTTACCAGTCAAACATTTTGACACACTTTTCTTTTTTCTTTTTCTTTTTTTACTATTTTTCACATGGAATTATGCACTGACAAAAGAAATGACTTTGACTTTGACTACCTTTGACTGGTAGTATATGCTTTAGAATACAGCCCGGTCTACTTGCAGGGTAAGTACAGGGTACAAAATCTGTACTTACAAGGTAAGTACGGGGTACAAAATCTGTACTTACAGGGTAAGTACAGGGTGTCACATCACATCTGTACTACATGGTACAAGATGTGACTTACAGGGTAAGTATGGGGTACAAGATGTGAATTTAATTCCCTTGTAGTTACATAGTAACTACAGGGGCGCGGGCTGTATTCTAAAACAATGGTAATTATCTCGTAGTTACATAGTAACTACAGTGTAACTACAGAGGTGTGGTAAAGTCACACCTTGTACCCCTGTACTTACCCTGTAAGTAGGCTACAGATTTGATACCCTGCACTTACAGGGTAAATTGACATATTGTACCCCCGTACTTACCCTGTAAGTACAGATCTTGTACCCTGTACTTGTAAGTAGATCTTGTTACCCTGTACTTACAGGGTAGTTTGCGGGCTGTGTTCTAAGGCGTTACCATGTATATTTGTCAACCACGTGTTAATCTTATAGAGGAGAATAAAATCATGCTTTAAATATGTAATACCGCAGTGCTTTATCCCCTCTGCCCAGATGGCCATCTTTTTTCAGTGTTTATGCGGCAGGATAAACGGATTCCTTTGCATGTTGTAGGTGATTATCTGGTACTTAATAAGGTACCCTATTGTGCTGATAAGTCCATCATAACCAAACCCATATGGCAGAATGCAGCGCCATTGGCTCATTAAGAAACAATGGGCATGGATTGAGGCTAAGAGTCTTATCGCTATCTCTTCCATCCCTGGTTAAGACCACATAACATCTGCTGCTCCACTTGGGAGACTTTCGCCTACATCATCATATTCCAGCAGACAATGCAAAGTTATGTGCTTCGATTTATGAAAATGGTATTTTACAAAGTTCTGCCTCCTGTCCGGTCAATGATATAAAAATTAGTTACAAAGTCAACATCAAGCTTAAAATGTATTCTACAACCTATCCTCATCTGCATTATGCTGTTGATTTAATTAAGAAACTGGAAACTTTGCAGAAATGATTTACCATTCAGATGATGAAAATATATCAGAGGATGACCTCCTAATCAATGAAATGCATCTGTATTTAGCTATTATTACAGTTAAAAAGATTTTAATTGTTTTGTATTGTGACAACTGACCCTACTGTAGATTCAATAGTGGCTCCTGTTCTGCCTACACAGGTATGTGAAGAATGCACTTTCTAAATAAAGTAAGCTTTCAAACAAAAATTCCACAAATGGTTAAAAAATAAGTTTGAATCCGATTCCAAATTAATTTGAGTAAAAGGAGCATACATCTGTGGTAAGCACTTGTTCATGGGCCGGAGAAGCCAAGGTGATGGTCTTGTTAAGAATTTTTGCCAGACTACTGCCTCCATGTGGCTTTAATAAAGAAATACACAGACCATAGGAAGGAAATGAGCTGAGAGCCGTGCATGGAGGAATAGTTGAGGATATGGGTGAAGGAAAGCATTAACTCCATTTGTCTTTTTTATCATTTTATTATATATTGATGTATTTATATTGTAAGAATTATGTGCACTCCAGGTAGCATCAAACAGGTGGTGTTTATTCATTTTAAGAATGGCATTTACCTGTTTTTTTTTGCAAATGAACTCTATGGTTAACTCATATGAACTATTATGAATAAACAATAAAACCAACTGGGGTACTATTTGTTCAGAAGGTGACCCAGTAGGATTTAGTAGCCATTAAATCTAGGATCACCATTTATAAACATTAAACTCCAACATTACCATTACGATAATATCTTGACACAAAATGAAAAATGCATGTTAGAAACATAAGGTTCCCACCCCCGAACCCACAAAAGCAAAGTCAACCATCTCATTGTACAATAAACCTTTAATAAATAGTTTGTCATTAGTTTCCCATATTTACATAATATCCACCATTTACTCATGTTGCCATATTCATTTCTTGGCTAATTTTAGGCACACAGAGAGGGGCTCAGGCCACAAACCACATTGTACTATAAACAGGAGTGGCTAGCAGGTAAGTCTTGAGAAATATATATTTGCACCATACAACCAAATAGACCAATAAGTGGCCATCTCCGTGAGCAATCCATATATACATTTGCTGTACGTACAGGTGATTTTGTACATTTACAGTCATTTGCTTGGGAGCTGTATGAGTGCACATGGGGCTGGTGCAGAATCTTACCAATTTATGTAGGATCTGAATTAATGGGTGTTGGTCCAATACGCTAAATAAATAAAATAAAGACAAGAAGAAATCAGTAATGATGGCCTCTTGTCTACCAACCTCTGAAATGATAAAATGCTATGGCAGGCATAGTCAAAAGATTTTAGGGTATAGTATAGTGGGTTTGTTTGGTATATACTGCATATCAACATGTACAGCTTAGCTTGAACGTTCCATGATTTTTGTCATGTCCTCTGTTGATACACGTGAAACAAAGCTTATCAAATGTAATTAACCAAGGTGAAATGCTTGTTAAATAAAGACGGAGACCGAAAAGAGACAAGAATGGACATTCAATAATTCACCATCTAGCCACAATGTTGAAAAGATTCCTAAAAAATAATGACTGGATCAAGTTTTAAAAAGCTATAAGAAAAATAGCATTTGAACTTACATCTTCAGCCAAAGAAATTAAGACAAGAGAAAACGAGAAAAAAAATAAAATCCAAATCACTCAAGCACACGCACACACAAAAGTACAAAAAAGAAAAAAAATGGCACATAAAATATGAGTGAAAAGTATATTTCAGTTCAGATCGATGTTAAACTTGAGACCCCATTGTTAGCTAATCCACATCAAGTTGTGATTTGGTTATTTCAATGCACTTGAGGCATTAAAAAAAAAAAGTTCAAAATTACACCAGCAAAAATGTAGCAGTTGCTAACTCAGTATCTGAAATATTCGCTGCCATCTTTGTTAGACATTGTTTCAGGAATATAACCTTGCGAGGCAGCTGATTCACAACTCCATCTTTCTTGCCACGCTCCAATCTATTGGTTTGAATCTGAACCACCAGTGGTTCGCACCAATCAGCATCCTAGCCATCGAGAGTGAGCCCGTGATAGACCCGATGGTTCATCCAATCACCTGCCAGGTATTTTTTGAAAGTGCCTGCTTTTGAAACACTTACCCGAGCGACTCGCACCCAGATGGCAACGTGAAAACAAACCATCTGGCAGCGTCAGGTTATAAGAAATACCCAAGTGCCCATTAATAAGCAGTTCTACGGGAGCGTGAATGTCAAGGGATTCTTTGCAACCGTTTTATAGTCCAAATACCAGTTTAGGTCCTCCATCACACATCACATTTAAACCTTTTAAATTTTCTATTGCAGCAGCACAAGTGATATTCTATATTTAACCTACTGATATTATTCCAAAGACATCTTATTAACACAGTCAGTGCCAACACTGACACGTTGATAGCAAAACTATAGCTCCAAGTGTTTGAGAGGCTTTAAAAGGAAACTATGGTTCAGACAGCTTTTGTTTCAACCCTGGTGGTGATAAATTTCAGAAACAAAAGAAAGAAGACCAGGAAGGGCATGAGTTGGGGGGAGGGGGGGTGTCAGGGATAAAATGTATATCTCGGCTCCGATGGGAGCGATAGCAGAAGATTACAGAGCCTTCTCAGACCTCGGTCTTCATACAGGTTGCGTAATTTCAATATATATATATTTATATATATATATATATATAAAGTCACTTGAAGGCAACATTTGTTTTCTGAATAAAAACGTGAAGCACAACTAGCCTTCAGCCTGAACAGAGGAAAATAACACAACCCAAACCGTACTGCTAATCTACAGAATGGCAAGTAAACATTGAAAACGGTCGCGGCAAATAAAGTGGTCTCTCCCGCACACTTTTCTGCCTGGGAAGTGTGATACCGTATTCAACAAAAGTGTGGTCTTTAGAATCTCTCAAGTTGCCCAGAGTCCCTCTGTAAAAAAAAAAAAGTTTGTTTTTATATCTGCACTGGCTGACCCATCCCAAACTAGCTTAAGGAGCGCCTCTCCAAGTCTGGTTTGCAGAGGCTCTTTTGGGTTTACAGTCGCTGTTCTCCCCTGTTGTACGTCCAGATGAAGACCTGCGTTCCCTTCTTGAATGCTTAAATGAAAAGCATCAGAACAGAAGTTAGCTCGTGAATGACCATTAGACAAGTCATCAACTAACCGTTTGTTACACTCTCGTTGGGCAAAAGGTGCCACTGAACGGCCTACAGAGGAATAAGAAGAACCACACAGGGATTTAGTAACAATTAAGATATGCCCACTCTCAACCAAATCACTTTGTGTGTGCTTGCAGGTTTTTGTTTTTGTCTTGCACAGGGGGGTAAGCTGCTATACGCTCCACCCTGCTTTACAGAAACCAAGGGTTAGAGTCCAGCTCAGGCAAGTCACTCCCCAAAACACGCGCATACCTCTCCACAGCAGCCCCCCAAAATACTCCACACACTCTCTGCCTACAGAGTCCTTAGAAGGTCCTCGCGTTACCCTGCTTATAAAAGAAAGACAAAAGGGCTGCTAAGGAGGGACTGCCCACTTTTGTGCTGTGGACACACACACACACACACACGCACGCACACACACACAAACACAAACACCTCTTCCTGGCACTCGGACCTCATGTGCCTGAGGTGCGAGTGTGTACATGTGGTAAAAGGTGTGCGTCTGTCCATTAGTGTGGGGGGAGTGGTGGTGGTGGTGGTGGGGTGGAGCGGAGCGAGTGTGTCCTCCCCCCTTAGCTGGGGTTATACACTGCTGTCCTCCAGTAGCGGCTCCTTGCCCTCGGCCCCGCTGCCCTGCGGGCTGTGGGAGTGACTCTGGGCCCCGTTGCTGTGCTTCTTGTAGGCGCCGGGCCTCACACCGGGCCCCGTGTGCTCCGGGATGAACAGGGCCACCAGCAGGGACAGCAGCACTGAGCACGCTCCGAACAGGAAGGGGGGTCCTGGGATGATGGCACTCTGGGGACGAGGGAGGAGAGAGGACAGATTGAGGATCAGGGTTGCCACTTTTTTTGTAATGATAGATTTCAAGCACAAGCAAGTTATTTCAAAATTACGGGCCAATAATTCACAGAGATGTTCACATATACCAGTCTCCTGAGATGACGGAGCGCACAAGGCTTTTTTTAACCCACCCTAGTAATATTGTCTAAATTCAAAACAGACACTATTATTTTATCCAAGTACATTACATGCATTTACCATGTCTTTTGTAGTGTGCAAACAACTCACCTCGTCAGTGGGGTTGGCCATGTTGAGTTTGGCACCTTTCTCAGAGCCTTCCGCGTCGGACAGCTCCACATGGAACAAGTAGAAGACGAAGCCGTACAGCGCCGGGCCCAAACCGTTACACAAGCCTCGAATCCCTGTGATCATCCCCTGGGCCACACCTAGCGGACGACACGCATACAAACACAACACAGTCAGGAAGATGTCCGATAGATGCCACGTTTCAGCGGTTAATTGACATTTCAGAGTGCAAAGTCAACTGGATCTCTGCTTGATGAATTCTGACAGGTGGATCTAACTAACGCCATTGGTGCATAAGTAATTTGCAGATATGGTTACTTGTGTTTCCCAGCTCCTAAGCCTCGTTGTATCAGTGGACAATGCTCTAGACCAGGTGCCCAGCAGGTCAACAAGCAGTTGTGGGAGAAAGTGGAAGCGATGCAAAAAGGCCAAAACAATAACTATTATGCATTAAGAGTGACTGGGCTTGGCTTCGTGTCTGATAATGGACAGAGGGGTTTGACTCAGAGCACTGCATCCATCATCGATTACACAAACAAAATGGTAGATGCACCGTTTTAACAATTATACTTTCATTATATTGAGAAAATGTATGGTCTTAATGGAAATTATCAAATCTTGCCAGAACTAAACAAAGTTGTTGTTACACAGACACACAATCTAGATGTATACACACTGAGCATTCAAGAAGGCTATAAAGTGATGTTAAGAACTTGTATCTCAACAGGAAGAATGCATTGTTGCGGACTGGTATGATAGTGATTGGTTGAGAAACTCACCCTGTTGGTCAGGGTCGGCGTTGCGGGACACGATGGCACCAATGGCTGGGAAAGTGATGCTGGACATGGCTGCTACAGCTCCAGCCGCCCACATCATCCTGCAGAGAACACATGCTTGTTAACACTTTCAGTGCCACGGCCCTTGGGCAAAAGGTTGCTTGCTGTGCCACATAGGCCGCAATGCATTTTAAAACAGTCATATCATTTCTTTAATAATTACTATGTAAACACTGAACACGCACAAATAACGATGAGACTCTCTTCTATCACCTGCAAAAAAAAGTTTATTGATCCCATTTTCCGTTCTTTAGTTATGAGCCGGAGAAGATAGCTTGATTGAACGAAAAACAGAGCTTTTTTTCTACGAGCTGAGATAATGAGCCTTTTGTGAAATTAAACATTTCAAGCACATCACTGACTCTGAAGCTAATTTTCTGATGTAGTCACACCTCAAAAATAATTTCCTTCAATAAAACAGTGAAGGCAAGGGAATTTTGTTTGGAAGAATAATATTTTTAGCTGAAACCAGCAGCGCTGGCGCCTGCATGCGCTGCTGGTTGCAGCTTCTTGCTGATCTTTTGCTGCTGGTGGGCATCGGATATTCTGGCTTGCGTTTGCCAACCCTGTCCTGCTGTCTGGGTCTGTGTTGTGTACTTGGCTCTGCGTGCCCACCTCCCCCCCTCCTCCTCCCCCCCCCCGTTGTGGGAGGAGTGTCTCTCTGCTCTGCTGTTTTCCCTGCCTGTGCTCAGCACTGAAAAAGTCCGCTAGATCCTGCTTTTTTACAGCCGCGTGTACCAGCTCCCATGCTTCGAGTTGAGAATAATAACAAATCCACGGCTGATCATGTGTTGCAGCGGACACGGAGGCTGTTGCAGCGCACACCGAGGTGCTCAATTGTGATAGCAGATTGGCTGCTGCAGGGGCACAGCTAAACGTTGCTTCAATGAAGCCTCTGCATACGGACGGATGCGATGCGATTTCCTTCCCCCCAATGACTTCTTCTGTGTGTTTCACTCCACGTTCTCTCATCTGGAGAGCGCTGTCGCCACCTAAGGGTTCTGTAAAATAGGTTAGACACATTCAATACCTCTGAATATTGTAAGAGGCGATGTAAGAGGCATAGATCGACACCCCCCCGTCAAAAAAAAAAAATCGAGTTATTGACGCCATTTGGCGTCGCTGGCACTCTACGGTAAATTTCTAATGACGCCATATGGCGTCGCTGGCACTGAATGTGTTAAGGATACAACAAACAGCTTATTTGACCATTCAGATGTTGGATTTATTCACATAGGTTTTTGAAGAGGCTGACTTGCAGGTATGCATGGTAAATAAGCCTCTTTTTGTGCACTTTCTCTGACCATCAAAATAGGTCTTTTTTCCCCTTGAGTGTTGACAAACAAATCTCATGTTTTTTTCTCAAGACCTCAGGAATAATAAATCAATTTAAAACAACCAACAAAATTGAAACCAGATTGATTGTTAGCTTCTATAGCAGTGATCCTCACTATTTGTTCGATGAGAGCCGCACTGGCAGGACAAAGTCAATAGGAGAGCCACTTTTACCGCAAAAGCCACCCCAACCAAGCACATCTGCCTACCATTTTTTTGTGTTTTTTTGTTTCACACACACAAGTTTCCCCTAGAAAATCTTTCAGGCCTGGAGGGATTTCGAAACGTACCCCGACCGCAACGGTGGGGGCCGTCTCACATCTATGTTCGCAATGACATCCCAAGTATCATCATACTATTATGGGATGCGATGCAAACAGTTGTATTATGGGATGTGTGTTTCCCAGGCAACGACACATGTTGACATGTTTTGGAACAGCGCTGCATGCTGGCACAATACTCCTAAAAGCAAAATGCTTATTGTTTTGAATGATTTGGCACCTTCTATTACTGTCAACACCAGTATTGTTGTATTGTAATAATATGCCATAAAGGTTTATTGAAATTTTGGGGAGAGCAGGGGGGAAAAAATGTAAAAAACAAATGTAAAAAAAATATATACAGTATCCACCTTATTTTTGAATGCCCCACTGTAAAAAATAATTGTGCGTACAAGGTCCGGTTTAACGTGACTATTGCTGCAGCTTGCCATTTCCTAATGTATTCTACTTGATTTGAAAAGATGGCTGCCTACACTCAGTCTCTTGTACCCTGGCTGAATTGAACATAACTTGGTCAATAAGTATGTAACATACAAAATAAAACAACCCATAATATCTTAATTTTATGTAGAATGCAGAGGACATGTAACTGTTTAGTTAAACTTGCATTCCAGGAATATTGTGCTCTTAAGATGACGTTAGTGGCTCGAGTCTGTTTCATCCTGAAACCCACACGCTTTGCGGTGGTGGTTTTAGCGTAACCTATGTGGGATTCGAGGCGTAAAGTATGTGCGTTTTAGCGTAACTTATGTGGGATTCGAGGCGTAACCTATGTGGGGTTTGGCGTAACCTATGTGCGATTCGAAATAACGTATCCGAGATAGAAAACGTTATGAATATAGCCACGTTATAAAGAACAAACTAACGCCGGTGATCCGTATGGAAACAGTGTTACTCGAAATGGTTAATATTGGCCACAGCAGGCGATTACCCATGAATGCACTGCGCTCTTAAAGGGATATTTATCGACGAGATTTTTGCCAAGCTGGACCTGATTAGTGATTTGCTCCGTTCGCCCAGACGGGTGTCAAGCTGTCAGCAACAAGGCTGGGAGGATCACACCGGAAGAAGCACCCATCAGCAGATGAGGCAAAAATGGCCGCCAAAAATAAGGTGGATATATATATATATTTTTGCAAATTCTTAGAGCCGCCAACTAAAGCTTCGAGAGCCGCCAGTGTCTCACGAGCCGCACAATGAGGAACTAGGTTCTATAGGAACATAGTTGTTTAACCATCTGATAGCTCACAGTAAGCCTACCACTGTTAAAACATAATGGCTACCAATCAAATCCTAAGTGAAAAACCTGTGGAAAATGTACTTCCATAATCCAATGTTTCAAATTTATACTACAATGATTGGGCTTTTAAACCTCCAGACTGTAGGATCCACACACAGATGTCAAACTGACTGCTAGCCCGTTAGCACTACCAAGAATAAATTCTATTGAGCATGCCTGCTGCTGCTTGCTTCAAGTGCAAAGCAAAAAGAAAGTTCCATTGAAAGTTGTGAAATGAGTGAGTAGTGTGAAGAGGAGTGGGAGTGTGTGAGATACAGCCATGTGCCCCTTATACAACCCTAGGTTAAAACAGTCTGACAGTCTCATGGCGTATAAGCTCTCTGGGCTTCCTTCTCTCCCAACACTTCCCACTGATTTTTGGATTGTTGGTTTGTTTTATTTTTGGATGCGCCAAATCAAATCAAATCAAATCCCTCTCCAGCCTAAGTTGTTTAGAGTGGGATACTGGGTGAAAGCAACATTTTAGAGCTTGTGAAATGTAGTGGGATAGAAACTTGTTTTTTTTTACATGGAAATCATTTCAATCCTAATATCAGAACTACAGAGAGCAAATGTGGCCTTTATTCAGCCACATTTCTAGAATATTGATCAAAGTAGTGATAACACCAACAAGACAATGTACTCATTCAGAATCAATAGACATTACGTTAGTCCAGCCCCCCCCCCCCCCAGGCCACAACGACAACAGCAACAGATGAAGCTGCCATCAGCTCACTTCAGGAGAAATTAAACTCATACCGTGACTAAGGTTTGTGGGTGGCTTATATTTGCCAGCATTACTTTTGTGTTTCCAGGTTCCAAGTCTGAATGGCCCTGAATCTCATCTTTATTCACATTAACAGCTATTCATTATTACAGCCTAACTTACATTTTAATTCACCATGGGATATTATTAAATGTTTTACTCCAGTCAAATAAAATAGATTTGAGTTTACACAACTAAATTAATCTTTTTGAAGAGTCTCAATTATCAAGATAACAGTGTTAGAACAATGGTTAGAACCTGGCTGGTTGTTGACAGTGTTTTTTGGGGTATTTGCTTCCCCCTGGTGGGGTTGTCAGCACACTACAATAATAGCAGGCAATTGCATGGAATTTCAATGTGAAATTGCATTGAGATGTCATTTAAACTCAAGCCATGCCAGTTAAAATAGCAATAATTTATTTATCATTTTCAGTACCTGGTAATTGCTCTGTGGCTGTTCATTTCCGATGTTCAATAAGCCCAGATGATGCATTTTCATTATTTTTCCATTACTTTCTAGCAGCAGGGGGCAATTTCCCAAGCAGTGTGAATGAAGGGTAAAACTGTGTTACTGACCAGGGCTGGGAGCCGAAGCCATACCAGGCCAGCTGGAGGATCTGGAAGCCGAGACCCAGCAGGATGGTGTTCTTATTCCCTATGGAGCGCATCAGCATCCCCAGCACCACCGTCTGATAGGCAGAGCACACGAGTCAAACAAGCCCCAAAGACACATGACCAAACAGACTATTTGCTCCTCGCTCGTTCTCAGCCATTATAAAATACCTGTGAAAATGCACTGTTACCACAACAGCAAATGTCAAATGTCAGTCAAATGCTATCAATCTCAACTTCAACCAGTATTACAAGTACTATAAATATCACATGCTCCTTTCTAGCGTGCCTCGCACGCGACCCTAGTCGCACATGCAGCTCGCCTGCTCAACTGAGTAATTGTGGGCTGAGTAAACCGCTGCCGGCTGCCTTATTGTAGTTATTGACAAATTCATTTTGTTTAGTCACAAACAAGTGAAAATGACGTATTCACCTTCTTAGCCAATTCGGAATGAAATCAATTTATCTATTGGAAATATCAATAAATAAACAAACAAACAAATAAATACATGTAAAAGAAGTAAATATTTATTTTCTCAGATTTTTATATGGAATCTCATTATTTTTACTTTCCAGAAAACATCCGATCAATGCTCAGATTTTTTTATCCTAATTCGTAGCACTAACTAGTAACTACATTTTAAATCCCAACCCTAACATGACTTCATTTCTAACCCCAAACCTGAGATTAATCCTAACCCAAACACAAAATATCGAGATGCTGCTTTATATTAAAATTTTTATTCTGATTTATGGTCGTGCGCTTGACGTTAATGTCGCTCAACAGAAATAAGAGTTGCACGACCTTTTCAATTTATACTTGAGCGTAAGGTTACAGTCATCTCCAAGGTAACAGCGAGTCGGCTCCTCCCGCCCCCTCCTCCCAGCAACAGCGTCTATTCCCCTCACTGACTTCACTGACTCCGAGGAGGAACAGCTGTTCGCCTTCCTCTGAGTCCAAATCACTGTATAAACATCTTGCCCAAGTCCTAAATGCAAAAACATAACCACAGACTCTTGTATCTGTATCTCCCCGACCGTATCACTTGACAGACAATGGCTCACTCCTCTTTTCATAGAATCGCTCCTCTCTTCCAGACCTCCACTCCGCCCACACCGGGAGGAAGCTGCTGGCCTGGGCAGGCTGGCTGTCAGACACTGCTACACTGACGGAACTCTCTCTCTAGCCAATCAGAGTGCACGACAAAATGTGACGGTGTCGGCAACATAACATTCTCCAGGTAGGCAACGAGAGACACTTTTTTTCTGTCGCTAAAGACGTCATATCTGTCGAGACACAGAAGTGTCGAGCGAGTGCGACGAAGCACATATTTATGTTGGGTTTCCAGGGTGTTGTTGAGGACTTTTTAGTTACACAATAGTCACATCACACTTCATATTAAGTTTGGACTATCCAAACGATGCAGGACCCCGTTTTCTTTCCCTAGAGCGGTTGTGGCATGACGGGCTTGTCCGTTACGAGAGTGTGTCCTGGGGGCTGGAATTTATTCATTTTGGGGAATCCAGAATTTCTGACAGTTAAAGATTATGTGCAAAGCAAACCTGCCCATTTCAACAGTTACACCCCGCCCAAACATCCTGTTCTGACTGGATGTTTACAATTTCAATACTTTGAATAACAGAAGACATATCAAAGCCAGTTCCTTGTGACATATCAGATTAAAGATTAAAAGTTGTATTGACTTTTTTTTATATTACCATTTTTATTTTTTTTATTACAACTATAATACAGTATTGTCAATTGGTGTTTACTGTGTTATTGCCTTTCTATGTGAGCAAAAGTCACTCAAGGCCATGCTTTATGGTGATTTTACAACAGGGAGGAGGGTTTTGCTTTGTGCCTAACAATGCCTCTAGCAGTTCCAAAATCACTGTACAGTGTAGCCTAAAGCACGGGAATAAGTATATATGACTGCTTAATCTGTGCTGTGAAAAAATAATGGTCCGCACACCAAAGGAGCTTAATCTGTGCTACCTTGTTGATAAATTTTCCTCATTTTGTAGATTTGAGGAAGAGTTCTGACAGAGGGAAAAGACATTTGAGATGAGACCCTCTATGTCACGTCATACCTCAATTAACTTTTGAACGCAGCATTCATTTCTGATATGCAGGGAACCATCCAATATTCATAAAATGAGTGGCTGAACAGTTCAATCCAGGGGCGTGTGCATGCATGTCTGCTGCAAGAGAATGATTTTTTCCTTTCCGATACCTGAGCGAGTATCGAGAGGATCCCCACCACGGCGATGAAGGCAGCCACCGTCGCTGATGAGAAGCGTATGACCTGAGGGCGACAAAAGCATTCATACAACACAAGTTAGGACACGGCGACTCACCAACAGACAAGCGCATATCTCAGCACAAAGCACAAAGCACACGACACACCCCTTTCTCACACGCATGAAAACCTGCAGGAGTAAAAAACACAGCAGAGAGGAAGCTTTGTCTGGGGTCTTTTGTGAACGCGCACCATTTACTACTGCATCCTTGGAATAACAAAAGACCTTCTTTCTTTTTCCTTTCCTTTCCTCTTCTCTTCTCTGGTGTTTCCAGGTCAAATGCGATCCCCTCTGTCTCCGTCTATACAGGCTACAGCAGGAGTGGGGCAGCCAGTGCGTAGGGGTCATTTATGACAATGAATGAGGACAGATATACGATAAAGCAATTCTGGCACAGGGGTGGTGGTGGTGGTAAACTGGGACAAAGGGGGCAGGTAGCAGTGGTGAGAAATGCTATCCCCACGTAGCAGAGAAGCAGGAGGCTTTGTCAGACCTGCTTGACAGGTTCTTCTGACAGTGTTTACACAAACCTAACAATCCTCAAGCCTAGAACAGTTTGGGAAAGGAGGAGACCATGTCGGTCAGTTCGTCTCAAAGCTGCCAGCTCCTTCCAGATGTTGTAGTTGGTTCCATAATAGCCACCTGAAGATGTCCGTTGCGGGCTTACTTCTGTTTTAAATGCATTGGCCTTTTTCTGCACCGCAATTTTGCTGAGACACCCAATGAAATTGTTGTAGTTATTCACAGGCTGAAACGGGCTGCTCAGCAAAGCTGCTAATCCAATCGTGTAGCAGCGTCGGTGAAAAGTGTCTGGTCGGCAACTTCCCCCCCTCCCATTTGTACTCAAGTACATCCCTGAGCTTCCCAGTAGCAATCTCTGCCTTTCATTAGCAACACAGATGGCGGAGGATGGAGCTGTCACATACAGCATGCTAATCCCAAACTATATGATCCCTCTCACCATCCACAACATCACCATGTCCTAGATGCTGCACATCTCTGCAGAAATTCTCCATCCGTTTCACACTCAACTAAAGGACTGTTGTCATTTGAGAATACACCTGCATCCTGGAATACTGGGTAAGCCCCGCATTAGGTTGGGCAGGTAGGTACTATTGCATGTGGTGGCATGTGTAGGTCTACATGTATGCAGAACAGTGTTTGACTAAACAATCTGTCCACTTTAAGTTGATCGTAAACAGTGGAGTGGCCTTTCTGACGGGATGTGTGAGGCGAGAGGGGGGCCTTACCTGTTTGAGATAGAGGAAGAAGCTGGAGTACTGGCCGGCCTCGGGGAGGTAGGAGAGGAACACTGTGATGCAGATGAGCAACACTGTGGAGTCCTGGCCCACCTTACGCAGAGACTGGGCCAAAGGAAAACAAGAAGAAAACAACAGATATCAGTTGGGGGACAGCCAAGGGAGGGAGTGAGCTCTGTCAATAATGCTGACGAAGAAAATCTCTGCTGCATCTCATTAAATGCTACCAATGTTGCTTCATCTTGTAAACCTAAGAAGCACTTGAGCAGCCTAATGTCACGCCATAATCATCATGATATATTACACATAACCAGTTATGCTAATGAGTCCATTAATTAAACAAATGAATGCATGAATTTGCAAATCAGCACACTTCACACAATGCATGGGTGATGTTGATAAGAACCCTGCATTAGTTTTATTACACAGCTTTGCTGAATACTCGATTGGTCAATCACAGCAGTCTGTTTCTGCATAACAGACTGCTGCTAGGCATAACAGACCATTGCTATGGACGCCGTTCTGAAAGACTGGAGGACCACGTCCAGTCATATCAATCTGCAGAAAGAAGTCCGGTAAATTTAACGGTTAATTTAGCTTATCCATGACACCCGGTGGCAAAAAAAACATTACCGTATCTTTCTTTAGTAAGTATCCATGTAATAAGCAGGGTAATGTAGAGTGAGCCGGTCATTGATGTGATCACCTGAAGGGGTTTATTTCATGATAATGATGAGCGTTGGACATTATCTCTAACATGATAGCTCAATACATTTGAGTGTTGCGACCTTTTGCACACAACTCTGTACATACGTTTAGTGTTGGGTACTTCTGTTCTGTCCCACTAACAGTTACATGTAAATGACATAGACCTGTTTTACTGTGAAGTAGGGGTGTCACGATACACTCAGTTCACGATACGATATGATACATGATATTGGGTTCACGATAACAATACGATATCTTAACAATATTTTTTTGCGATCGATTTGTAAGTTGAGGGGGCATCCTCCACGCTAATTTGAGTAATTTCACCATTTTCATCCTCCGTGTCTGTAACGTCCCTCATCTGTTCAAACAAAGCAATGAAAAGGAGAGCGAGCACGCAATCACATGCAGATCAGTGAACCACCATGTTCAGCTTCTTTTTCTCGCGATATGAGATTTCATCTCAACGATACATATTGTCACGTTTTGATATCGCGATATATTGTGGGACGATATATTGTGACATCCCTACTGTGAAGCTATTTGGATAAAGCTTCCACCCAGGGGTTTAACCTTCATTTATTATTATTTTTTCAATCATGTGCCAATGTGAACCAAGAGTAAGGATGTTTTCACTCAGATCAAAGACTACCAGCTCATTTCACTGATTGACACACCTGCTACCAGAGAGGAAGAACCAATCGGTGAAATCAGATGCTGTGTGTTTGGAATTAAAACACGGGGTACACCCCATTTCACTTAATGGCATCCACATTTCCCTCACTTGCATCTTTCCCTTGTATCCTCGCTCATAGCTCCTCAGAGATCTATCCTCAGAGCTGGATAAGAACTTTGGGACGCTCTTATGGGTAATCTCCGTTGATCGAGCCTACTGTGTGTGGTTACTCACAGCGAAGGGGTCGGCCTGTTCCCAGGAGATGGGCGCTCCCCACGACGCCGGCCTCATCTTCTCGGGCAGTGACTCCGGTACGGCCACCAGGATGAAGCAGATGTCCAGCAGGGCGATGGCTGTGGCCAGGATCACCACCAAGGTGTCGCCGTACGTCTCCGACAGGTAAGCCCCGATGGCCGGGCTCGTCACCAGGCTGGCCGCAAAGGTGGCCGACACCTGGAGGGAAGGCGAACAAGAGACGGGGTTAGTAAACATTCATTTGACCGTAAGCTGTTGTGCCTATATTGGCTAATGCTTGATTGTAAGACTTTACTGTTCACTTTTAAGGCATGGAGGCATCCGGCATCTAGACCTTTAGACCAATTAACCCCATATGAACCAAATCACAGCCTGAGGTGTTTCAAAGTCTTGACTGAAAACAAGAAGTGCTCTGGCCTTAGTGTTTAAACTGGCTGCCTTTATGGAAGAGGCTTTTGTTCATCGTTCTTGGCCTCCTTTTTATGTGTTTTATGTTCTTGCCCTGTTTTTCTGCTCATGGCTCTGCTTACATTGCTTACTTTGGCACTGTGTTTTGAAAAGTGCTTTACAAATAATTATAATTTTCGCTGACTACTGCTTCCCCTTGGTTACATAATGATTCAGGACTAGATATATTGAACAGAATCCTGTGAATCAATTTCAAACGAGCATCTCCTCACCAAACCGTATGCTGTGCTCCTCTCATGCTCCTGCGTAATGTCCGCCACGTAGGCAAAGACCACAGAGAAGGTGACGGCAAAAACGCCGGACATGGAGATGACTGCAAAGTACCACCTGAAAGAAGAGAAGAGAGCGGCTTGTCAGCACAGGCATTGCGAGTCACAGTAGCCAAGGTGGAGAATTGAGATGACAGAAGCCCTGAGGTTCTGCAGAGGGCAGACAGCACAGGATAAGGTTCCCACCACACACTAGGAACACTTCAGTAGTCGAGGAGAGTTGTCAGTGTTGCGCTCACCATGGGCTGATCTTCATCAGTGGGATGGGCGCGCACGTGAAGAAGACGGTTAGCAGCAGAAAAGACTTGCGTCCCCAGACGTCTGACAGCGCTCCAATCAGTGGAGCACTCAGAAATGATAATAGGCCCTGAAGGAGAGAGGAAGGGAGGGGGAGAGAGAGAGAGAGAGAGGGAGGGAGGGGAGGGGGAGGGGTGGAGTGGTAGACATACAAGAGAAGCATAGAGGACAGTGAGGGGCAGAAAGGGGACAAGTGAAAAGGAAACAAAAGTGTGTTCATTGAACTGAGAGCTGTAAATGGATAACTTGAGTTAAGTAACCGTTCAGATTCACAGGGACGATGCTTAGAGTAAACGGCCTCACGCTATGAACAAAGATCCAGTTCTGAGTCTCATGTGAATACTGTAGGGCAGGGGTGGCCAAACTACAGCCCGTGGGCCAACTGCGGCCCGCTGCCTGTTTTTAAGTGGCCCGCCATGAATTTAGCAAAAACAAAAAACAAAGAAAAATAGTTGTTTTTTGCCGGTGAAGCTTTTTTCGTTTTTCCATTTTAAATTTTGAAATGGAAAAACAAAAAAACTGAAAACGTTTTTGCCATGTAAAACCATTGAAAATGGGTTACTTGAGTCCCCTGACCTGGTCTATAAAAAAAAATTGTCCTTTTTTTTTAAATTACATTTTTAATACTGAATGTTGGTGAAATGATCTCTGTCTTAACCTGTTGGCACAGGAAAAGATTTTAAAACATACAGAAATACCCATTGTAACAGGTGAACACTGAACACATCAATAAACTATGTGTCATATATTTATTTAGGTGGAAATTAAATTGTTTATGGCACAAGGGTTTTCTGGTCTATCCCCCCTTCAGTTTCAACAGGTTGAAAACTGCCGCGCTTAATATTGGCCCGCGATTCCTATATCTATATCCATATCTATATATATATCTATATCTATATCTATACATGGTATAGATATATATATCTATGTCTATCTATATCTATCTATATCTCTATCTATATCTATCTACCTATCTATCTATCTATCTATATCTATATCTATCTATCTATATCTATCTATCTCTATCTATCTATCTATCTATATCTCTATATATATATATCTATCTATCTATCTATCTATCTATCTATATCTATATCTATATCTATATATATCTATATATCTATATCTATATCTATATATCTACTGTATATCTATATCTATATATTTGTCTTTGTCTTTGTTTGATCATAGCATGCTTATGGTTTTATCAATAATGTGGTCTGAATGTTGGCATGCTTTAACTGTCTGTGCTGGTCTGTCTGCCTGTATAGTCTGTTTTAACTTGCATGGTGCCAATTGCTTTGGCCTGCTACATGTTATTTTTACTTACATTTTTATTTGCTTGTGTGTATTATTGTTGGTGTTTGTTTTTAATGCTTGCTTGCTTGCTTTTAATGGCTATCCTAAGTTCTGGCCAAGGGACATCAGTTGAAAATTAGCCGTTTGGCTAACACTGGCATGTTTACAGTCATGTTAATTAATGTGCACTGTCCCTCAAATAAATCAATAAATACAAATATATATCTATATATATATATATATATATATATATATCTCTATATATATATCTATCTATATATATATATAGATAGATATATATCTATCTCTCTATATATCTATATATATGGTGGGAAAAAAAAAAAAAATCTATATATATCATCTTGCACAGTCTGCCCTGCTGCCGACCCTAATTTCACTGCTTACTGTATTATTGGTACAGTAAGAGTGTTGTATGTGTTGCTGTAAAGGGAGAGGTAACAAAAGGAAGTGAACAGCATATCATGTATTGTGTATTGTGATGGGTGGGGGGGGGGGACAGCATTGCGATATAGACTTTTGATATCGCCCAAGCCTGCATAGTATACAAACCTTGTCTATAGTCTATGTAAGCTTCTAGTATTTCAGCTGTTACAATTACAATCCAGGAGAGAGATGTAAACAGGTTCTTTAAGAAGCAGAAATAACAGAAACCAGCCTGAGTTGACTCTGTCTCACCCTCTGCCCAGAAGCACTGTGCTGACCAGCTGGCTCCACTGGAGACATACTGTATGATGCCACGCACCAGTCTGCTTCAAGACCTCAACTATTATCCCCATCCCGAAAAAGGCAAGACTGGACTGTAAGTTCCTATTTATCACTCCGGTCCTTCTAATACATGTGTATATTGTATATATTGGACTGTACTTTAGATTTTTTTGTGATTTTATCTGTTATATTTTTTGTCTTGACCGCTACGCTGCATTCTTACACAAAGTTAAATTCCTTGTATGTAATCTGATTACCTACTGTGGTAATAAAAGTGATTCTGCTTCTGATCATGAGAGTGTTTCCCACAGAATTCAAATCTACTTGTGTTGGTGGGTTGGTTGTCTGATTCTGTTTGTGTGAAGTACTGTCTCTTACCTTGACGCCATGAATAAGCCCATTCATCAGGAATGTGTGTTGGGGGAATGTCTGGTGCAATACCTGCAGAACAAACACAGATAACAGAATATGAATCCACCTTGTCCATATAAGGTGACCTACAGTAGGTCAAACAGTGACCTACAGAGGCTGGTTTACTTCTAAATGTTCATCTTACTAGGCAAAGCACTGAGGCAAGTCTGACAGTGTACACATATGTAATGTGGAAAATAATGCCCTTGGAAAGGTTGAGATGGAGAATATGGACTGAGGCTTATGGGACAAGACTAGATGCTGCAAATATTCATTGTAACAAGGAAAAAAGTGTTCTTGTACCAATTATAAACATACATGTTTGAAGATGAATTTCATTTCTTGTTTCATTGTACGCTATATGAGGAACCAAGATTATCTCTATTTCAGTTAATGCAAAATAAGAAACCGGAACTATTTTGGTCAGGAGATGATGCGAAGTTGGAATGGTTGTTCAGAGAAGTCTTCAGTTTGGCCAGGTTTATTGTGAGGGCTTGGAAACTCAGAATGGAGAAGCTGTTCATCTGAATATATAACTCTGTCTTGTTTATGTTTGAGCATTTTGTAGCTTGTTTGTTGATTTGTTTGTATTGTTGAACTTGAATGATTTGTGTCTTGTAAGCCCAGACGGGCTGGGCACCTTGAATATGGTGCATGACACGGAAATAAAAATGTATCTATCTATCTACATGTAATGCACGCTAGCTGTACATTCTGTATGTTACAAATATAAATATTTAACCATTTCTAATGCCCAGGTTGAGAACGTCAAAATGGAGTTATAGACACTAGATAAAAAGGGCCTGGCAATAACAGCTGGGTAATTTTGAGGGGGGAAATATCACAAAATGAGAGTACCGTAAATTCCGGACTATAAGCCGCGGCTTTTTCCCCGTTTTTTGGCCTTTTTTGGCCCCTGCGGCTTATATAACGGTGCGGCTTATCTATGGATTAAAAAAAAAAAAAAAAAAAAATCTCTTTTTTTAGCACTCTTTCTAACTATAAATCCACTTCTGTTTTAATTTCCTCTCTTGCCCTCTTTTCACCACACCACGGACACTGTGTGCACTGTAAAAAAGAAACACAGGTGGTGTTGTGTTATGTTGTTTTGTTGAAATGTTAATAAATGGGAGCTTCCTCAAACAGCCATCTCTTTCCCGACAATCCCCTCTGTGCATGAACCCTTACATATGGTAATTAAACATTAAAACACAATAAAAAAAAAAAAAAAAAAAAAAAAAAAATACCATTAAAACACCCGCGGCTCGCTTACACCTTTGTAAAGCCAAACTGGCCCGGATATATCCTGGCTCAGACCCAAATTGCATCAGATGCCATCAGTTTCCGGGTACTCTGGGCCACACGTTTTGGACTTGCCCAAAATTGTACACATTCTGGTCAGACATTTTTAATACATTCTCATATACCGTATATGTCAAAAACAGATTGACCCGGATCCAATTACTGCAATATTTGGGGTTGCCCCTAGCAACAGTGGGATATCCAGACATCAATCAGATCTAATGGCCTTTTCAACATTACTAGCTCGCCGGCTTATTCTTTTTAGCTGGAAATCGCCCACACCTCCATCACACTCACGCTGGATTCGTGAGGTAATGTCATTTCTTAAGCTAGAAAAAGTCAGATGTACAGTCCAGGGTTCTCTGGAAAAGTTTGAAATGACTTGGCACCCCTTCTTAGATTATTATGATAAGGAATTTGACGCAAGAACTTTAGATTAGTAGCCCCCAACAGCTCTACCCTACCCTCTTCCCACCTCCCTCTTGTTCTTTCCTTGTCTCTATTATTATTATTTTGTTTTTTTTGTTTGTTTTTTGTTTTGTTTTTTACACTTGGTTGTCATTGCATCACAAATACTCAGGACATTGTATACACGTATGACATCATGCAACCTTGCACTTATTTTGTATTGTCTGTCTTCTATGGGGTTTGCTTTTTCTTGTTTGTATTGTTTAAAAACGAATAAAAACAATTTGAAATAAATAAAACACCCGCGGCTTATAGTCCGGTGCGGCTTATATATGTAAAAAACAGTCAACTTTGCAGGTGCGGCTTATACTCCGGTGCGGCTTATAGTGCGGAATTTACGGTATTTAGTTCACCCAGTGGCCATTGCAGTACAATGCGACATCCTTTAGATGATGGCGTTTTAGTGAAAGTGCTGAGCGCAGCATTGTTCTTAGCAATGTTGATGGATGAGCTGTACTGGTCATTTTAAAGAGGCACTCTGACTGAAAGCTGCTGTGGTGTTAAGAGGTCTGGGGAATTTATCCTACCAGTGTCCACACATGACAGCAGGGTTTGGCTCAAGATCATACCAGATTGGCTTTGAGTGATGGTTTAGTCTTAACTCAACATCAGTGACGGCACCATTTTTCCTCTATCCAGACACACGGTATTGGTTCGAATTGCAATAAGCAAATGTCAAATTGTTGTGAAGACAAAAACAACAACAATCACTGCCCTCTCCCAGTCTGCTCCTCTCCCACTGTGGCCAGCAACAATGAAGACGTTATTCTGCATCTCCTGCGGGGATTCTTCTTCCGACAATTAGCCCACTTTAACATGGGCGTGTGCCGTGTAATGGAGATCACTGACTCGGCAAACGAGTGACAAACAAATATGCATTAAAACCCCATTATATTCTGTTAACGGGGGAAATCAGGCAGTTGATATCTTCAACTGAGCCACTGCCTTACTCTGAAGTCTATTCATATTCTTTTTTATTATTATTCTGTTTTTGTTGTTTTTTTAGATTTCTGTCATAACTAACAGACATGGTATACAGACTAGAGGCAGCTGATACTGACTGAGCGACAGGATTGGTGGCATTAAATGGGTTGGGTACCGACGACTTGTTATTGACGTTTCATTTAGCGAGCCCAGTAACTCATATTTTGTTTAATGTTTTTATTGACGTTTCATTTAGAGAGCCCAGTAACTATAACTATATATTAGGGGTGGGAAATCGTGGAGTAACTCACGATACGATATGGTCACGATACTTGGCCCTCGATAACGATATTATCACGATACAGCGATTCTGCGATAATCGATATATTGGAAGAAATTTAACCTACGATACATCACGATATCTGTGTAACTGAAGAGAAAAAAATACCCCTAAAAGGCAAGAAGCAGGTATTATGTATTTATTAGCAGAATTGACATGAACTCTCTGAGTTCACTCACTCACTCATACCATTTTCGATACCACGGGGGAAAAGTTACACATTAAGTCTTTTTATTATTATTATTATTATTAAAACAAGAAAACCTATATAACCTACCTACCTATATAATTTCTAAAAGTAGATATTAATGATCAAACATTTCCATTCATGTAGCCTACAGTATTTATGTTTTTGTTTCAACTACAAACATAAACGTCAACTTGAAACTATGTTTCAACTACCACACACAGCATAATATTTTAGCCTGTTTATTAATTATTATATATATATTTTTTAAATAAACATATCGATACTTGGTGGCAGTGTATTGATAACGTATCGCAAGTGGAAATATCGCGATACCGTGAGTATCGATATTTTGTCCCACCCCTACTATATATATCTATATCTATATATATTTATTGACGTTTTATTTAGCGAGCCCAGTAACTCATTTTTTTCAGGCACTGAAGTTGTCCATCCGACTTAAAGACTACGTTTCAAACTGTCTTTCCATTCAATTTGTCAGCACAGACAGCAACTCCAAGGAAGACAGATGTGCGGTGTCATAGGGGCAATGAATTGTGGTCATTGTAGTTCATTAAAGGGATAGTTAGGATTTTTTCATGTGGGGTTGTATGAGGTACTTGCCAGTGTACTACATGCAGTAGAAGCCAGTGTACTACATGCAGTAGAAGCCAGTGTACTACATGCAGTAGAAGCCAGTGTACTACATGCAGTAGAAGCCAGTGTACTACATGTAGTAGAAGCCAGTGTACTACATGCAGTAGAAGCCAGTGTACTACATGCAGTAGAAGCCAGTGTACTACATGCAGTAGAAGCCAGTGTACTACATGCAGTAGAAGCCAGTGTACTACATGCAGTAGAAGCCAGTGTACTACATGCAGTAGAAGCCAGTGTACTACATGCAGTAGAAGCCAGTGTACTACATGCAGTAGAAGCCAGTGTACTACATGCAGTAGAAGCCAGTGTACTACATGCAGTAGAAGCCAGTGTACTACATGCAGTAGAAGCCAGTGTACTACATGCAGTAGAAGCCAGTGTACTACATGCAGTAGAAGCCAGTGTACTACATGCAGTAGAAGCCAGTGTACTACATGCAGTAGAAGCCAGTGTACTACATGCAGTAGAAGCCAGTGTACTACATGCAGTAGAAGCCAGTGTACTACATGTAGTAGAAGCCAGTGTACTACATGTAGTAGAAGCCAGTGTACTACATGCAGTAGAAGCCAGTGTACTACATGCAGTAGAAGCCAGTGTACTACATGCAGTAGAAGCCAGTGTACTACATGCAGTAGAAGCCAGTGTACTACATGCAGTAGAAGCCAGTGTACTACATGCAGTAGAAGCCAGTGTACTACATGCAGTAGAAGCCAGTGTACTACATGTAGTAGAAGCCAGTGTACTACATGCAGTAGAAGCCAGTGTACTACATGTAGTAGAAGCCAGTGTACTACATGCAGTAGAAGCCAGTGTACTACATGCAGTAGAAGCCAGTGTACTACATGTAGTAGAAGCCAGTGTACTACATGTAGTAGAAGCCAGTGTACTACATGCAGTAGAAGCCAGTGTACTACATGCAGTAGAAGCCAGTGTACTACATGCAGTAGAAGCCAGTGTACTACATGCAGTAGAAGCCAGTGTACTACATGCAGTAGAAGCCAGTGTACTACATGTAGTAGAAGCCAGTGTACTACATGCAGTAGAAGCCAGTGTACTACATGCAGTAGAAGCCAGTGTACTACATGCAGTAGAAGCCAGTGTACTACATGTAGTAGAAGCCAGTGTACTACATGCAGTAGAAGCCAGTGTACTACATGCAGTAGAAGCCAGTGTACTACATGCAGTAGAAGCCAGTGTACTACATGCAGTAGAAGCCAGTGTACTACATGCAGTAGAAGCCAGTGTACTACATGTAGTAGAAGCCAGTGTACTACATGCAGTAGAAGCCAGTGTACTACATGTAGTAGAAGCCAGTGTACTACATGCAGTAGAAGCCAGTGTACTACATGCAGTAGAAGCCAGTGTACTACATGTAGTAGAAGCCAGTGTACTACATGTAGTAGAAGCCAGTGTACTACATGCAGTAGAAGCCAGTGTACTACATGCAGTAGAAGCCAGTGTACTACATGCAGTAGAAGCCAGTGTACTACATGCAGTAGAAGCCAGTGTACTACATGCAGTAGAAGCCAGTGTACTACATGTAGTAGAAGCCAGTGTACTACATGCAGTAGAAGCCAGTGTACTACATGTAGTAGAAGCCAGTGTACTACATGCAGTAGAAGCCAGTGTACTACATGCAGTAGAAGCCAGTGTACTACATGCAGTAGAAGCCAGTGTACTACATGCAGTAGAAGCCAGTGTACTACATGCAGTAGAAGCCAGTGTACTACATGCAGTAGAAGCCAGTGTACTACATGCAGTAGAAGCCAGTGTACTACATGTAGTAGAATGCTGCCGGCACGGTCCCAGTTTGGAGAAATGGAGACCGGCCGCATCAGGCAAGTAGAGCTGTCTGCTGAATGTGCACAGGGTCACAAGCAAACAGGTAAAACAGCAGAAAAAATGGCTTCCATACTGCTTAACTGGTGTAATCCAAGTCTCCCCAAGCTCTGAGATGCCAGGTTGACTTGGAAAGACGTCATTTACACCCAGTTTTAGCTGAAATCTGCACTGTAGTCACGTACTCCAAGAAGTGTTCAAGCTGGAGGACAGCTCCAGTGCAGATTTCAGCTAAAAACAGGGTCAGCTTGTCATCACAGGGCTTGTGAGGACATAGATTACGCCAGATGAGCAGTATGGGGACTTTTTTTCTCCTGTTTTTCTTTTTTTTTTAATGTTTTTGTAATTTTGTAACTCATGACCCTGTTCACAATCAGCAGACAGCTCCTACTTGCCTGATGACTTGCCAGCTGCCTTCTACTGCATATAGTACACCGACTGTAGGCAAGTACCTCATACAATCCCGCATAATAATAAAAAACCTGAACTATCCCTTTAACATGTTTTCAACACTCGGCAGCATTAAATCTTGACTGTATTAAAACTACTGCCGGCTCCATGGATCACAGCACCCGAAATTAGTCCAAATTGGTGGGCTGTTAGTTTGCCTGTGCGGGCCACGCAAATCTGATCTTAACACTGTATAGGAAACAAACTAAAGTTAGCAGGCTCAATCCCAGCCAACAGCCTTTTCAAGCATCCCTGAGTCCAAGACACTGTACCTCTACCTTTGTGTCTAAAAACAGGCCAAGTACATGTGACTGCAGAGGGGAAGTTCATGTGGATACAAATCAATGTGATGTTCAGGTCAAAGTCCACAGCATCAGTGAGTGAGCAGCAAGGACAGAGCAGAGGTGTCATTGACACGGGTGCAGGAACATAAAGCCCCTGCTTAATTTAGGACACGGAGCTTGACTGGGACTGAACAACAACAATGATGATGATTGGCCAGGCGTACAGCGTGAGAGCTGCGAGTCAGTTACTCCACAGACACAATGTGAATGCAGCAGTAGGAACAGTATTGGAAAGGGTTGTTGCTGCTGGATACTAAAGAAGCAGTGTGCTCATTGGGCGCAGCGAGGCAGTCCCTAATGAAGCAGTGTGCTCATTGGGCACAGCGAGCCGGTCCCTAATGAAGCAGTGTGCTCATTGGGCACAGCGCGAGGCAGGCAGTCCCTCCCGTCTTCCGGCGCCCTCTGATTAGCCTAAAATGCTAATGCTGCAACCGCCCAGGGATCTTAGGGGCAACAAACCCACAGTAATGAATGCTAAACCATCACACATACAACCGCCACTTCAAACCACAGGCTATTGGAAAGCCTGAACATTGCATAAAGCCTGTCTGGTAGATATCATGTGGCCCACAGATGTTTGTTTATCATTTGTTTGAGATAAGAGATTTTCTACCTCAAAAAAATATGGTGGGGGAAAAAATGGACAAGAACACAATAAATGGCAGTTACAAAGTGAGATAGCTACAGTCAGATGTTTTTGGGACAACTCATACAAAATGCTACAATCATTTGTGTTTTTTGAAATACTAGGCACCTCGCGTGCTCGATTCATAGGCTCGCGCGGCCTCACCCGCCCTGAAGCTCGGCCACTGTGCGGGCTCATTTGCTCCCTCGCCCGCCCTGCAGCTTGCCCGCTGTGTGGGCTCACATGCTCTTATGACATCACTGATGTCACAACTTTGCATCACTGATATCACTTGCTCCTATGACATCACTGATGATGTCACAATGCCTATCATCAGTGATGTCACACTGCGCAATTGCTCAAGTGACATCACTGATGACATCACTTCCAGGACTTTATGACATCACTGATGACATCATCAGTGATTTATGACATCACTGATAACATCATCAGTGGGACAAAAATGGAAACAGAGAACAGAGAAACATTGCCCACATGCTCCCTTTTATAATAGGAGGATTGACATGATTTTCTAATGGCATTATTAAACAGGATTTTTGGAATGTAACCCCTCAAAATGAGAACTCTCTTTTGTGCTGTGACAAACACTTGTACTAAACAATAACTGGCGTGCATGGAGGTGAGTGCGCGGCATGTTTGCCTGGCCTACATCTGTGCTGCGGCCTGACAACACAAACCACTGACCCCCTGATAAGCCTTTCAACAAAGAGCCACTGCTCACACAATAGGCGACGCCATTTGATGCCCTTTTCATATTTCTCAGTCCATTAGTGGCAGGCAAAGCATCAGCAAACACACACACTGACAAACACAACACTAAAGTGTGTCATCCAGCCTCTCATTTGATTAGAAATTAAATTACTCATAGAGGTGGCCCTGGCCTTGTGTGACTCCAGTCAATGGGAAATGTCACGCCCTATCTGCGCTTACAGAGATGTAGGTGTAGAGATGTAGGTGTATGGATATATCACAAGGAGTTATGTCTATTTACTTCACTGTGTGTGTGTGTGTGTGTGTGTGTGTGTGTGTGTGAGAGAGAGAGAGAGCATGGGGGGGGGTTTGCTACAAGACTTACCGCAAGCATTGGGGTGGTGAGGAGACCCCATGCAAAAAACTCCAGGAAGATGACCACCACAGCATGGTAAACACTAGGCTCACCGATTCCCTGAGGCTGGATGGAGAGAGCAGAAGAGTACAGACAGAGAGGTTAGCTGAAAGGCTATAAAGATCTCTCACCACATACAGTTAAGTGCCTGCTAACGGTAACACATAAACAACAGCTTGATGGAGACAGAAGGCTGGAATCAATTTCAAGACAACATTCACCATGAATATGCATCACCTGACCACTTGGGAAAGCATCACCTGACCACCTGGGAAAGCCATCTCTGTAAGCCAGACAATGGACCAAGAGATAAAGCGAGGGGATGAGAACCAAGACTGTGAAGATAGGATGAGGTGGGCTTTACTTTTTACTCTAGACTTTTGAATGTAGTAGTAAATATCAATGACGACATTCAAGCTCTGCACATAGTGCTCTTTCGGTGTTTTCATCTTATGCTGCACTGACTTGGCAGTAAAGTATTGAATGTCGAATTATTAAACGCAACAACAATCCAATTACTGTGGCCCATTTTTACTCAAATTCAAATAGGCTACTTCATATAACTAGCACAGCCCTCTGAGAGAAACTAACCAGAGTTCAGAACAATGTCAATGTAAACTCAGTTCTATTACCAACCAATCACAGCACAGCATTTTGAGACGTGTTCCAGGAAACTGAAACCATTCTCCTTTTTGTATTTTACAGCCTGGACCCAAAGGGGCTCAACCTAAGATGTGAGCTAATTTAACAATTCTATGCTATAGCAAAGTTCACTAGGTCAGTTGGAAATGCAGGTCTAATTTGTGTAATGAGTAAAACACAAATAGACCTTCCTTTTAATCTGTCAAACCCACTCCCAAGGGAGGAAGTCACTTGACAGCGGCACAATAAAATCCATACACGTCTATAAGATGAAAAGAGAGGGTGATGGAGTCAGTATGGATGCAGAGCAGGATCCTTGGCAGGAAACAGGGCGAGGTGTAAAAATTCTGGGGACTGTAAAGTAGGCCAGCCCAGTGCCATCACAATAATGACACTAGCTATCGGTTATTTATTTCCCCGTAGCATGGATCAGAGCGTCACATGAAAACCACAGGCCTGGGTGCAACAGCAGAGGACACGTACCACTGGGGGTGCCAGCACCAAATCTGATGAAACACACCCATCCTGTTTGTTCCATTATGAATCTATGATCATTCATGCCACCACTGACAAAATGGGGAACAAGCTGAAACGGTTTGTTTCTGTGTGTTGCAACTTCCTCACTATTGTAAAGATTCCCACAAATGGATTCACACTGTGCTTAGCCATTTTCCGGAGGAACATCTATAGTTAATGGTTGGATTGAGAACTAGTGTTGATGAAAAAGTCTAAACTTAATGGTTGAGGGGCGTCCGGGTAGTGTAGCGGTAGATTGCTTGCCTACCAACATGAGGGTCGCAGGTTCGGCTTGGTTAGGCGTCCATACAGGCACGATTGGCTGTGTCTGCGGGTGGGAAGCCAGATTGGGGGTATGATTGATTGAGTGATTGATTTAGGGTATGTGTCCAGGTCGCTGCACTAGCGCCTCCTCTGGTCGGTCGGGGGAAAAGGAACTGGTGGGAATAGCGTGATCCTCCTACATGCTACGTCGGTGAAGCTCCCCGCTGTCAGGTGAAAATAAGCGGCTGGCAACTGCACGTGTGTCAGAGGGGCGGGGACTTAATGGTTGAGTGGTCAGACCTGGCCACAGCAAACATTGTGGAACAACAATACTGATGTGAAATGAAGGCCTTGTCAGGACAGGCCACATCATGACAGGTGTTTAAGTCATTTACAGGCACAAAGACTGTCATCAGTGGATGGCCTTGCTATCTCTAAATAACACCTTGGATCTTTTCAGCCTATTTTCCAGATTAAAACTCTGTCTCTTGAACTCATTCATAATTTCACTTGATGAAATTTCAGCATATCAATTCAATTTCGGCATAGCAGCCTATTGCATAACTAGCACTAAGGCCTCATTACAGTCATAACAAACATTTCATCAGATCCGACTCGTAGAGAGATTTAGAGATAGGAACAACCATGACTTAACCTACTCATCTAACGTTATAGTGAACTACAATAGTGGTTTACAAACTCAAGGGAACTCCTGTCCTCTCTGGCCGCTAACGTTAGCTATCTACTTAATTCATTTAGTTGAGATATGTTGGCGCTTCCAAGGTACCAAAGAAGATAAAAAGTATGAATATTTCAGCAACCACAGGCCATAACTACTAAGTTACGTAACTAAACAACACCAGACAGCAAGCATTTGCTCACTAGCTTGCCAGTTAGCTAACGATAGTTATTAGCTAATGTTGGGCTGTCATTTGTATTGTTGATTGTTGTTCGGGTAAGGCTAACTTTTCACTACCGCCTGCCATGAGTAACAGATCAGATGTCATGCTTTGCAAGTTCGTGTCCCACGATATAACCTTACCACCATTTTCACGTTAGTTAGAAATTAGGGCTAAATGGGTAGCGTTAAGTACTGTTTTGCCGAATGCAAACGTTAACTATGATAACGTAAAGTAGCTAATGTCAGAGGTAACGTTAATTGGCGTACTATAGGAAACAGTTAAAATGTTAAAAGCATAGCTAACATTGGCTAGCTGGCGTTACCTGAGCTGAGTGAGCTGACGTGTAAACGATTAGGCCGCTAACGTTAGCTAAAGCTAGTTTTAGCTAGTTGTGTTAGCCAGCTAGCTAGATTGTCACTTCACCACCTAACATTAGCTAGCTGCAGAAAACCAAAACCATAACGTTACGTCGCGACAATGGCAACGATTTTGGAAAGAAAGCATGACTAACTAACTTTAATAACCAAGAGCCAGTGTTGGTAGCTCACAGGCAAGCTAACGAAGATAAATAAATATTTAACTCACACTGCCTCCATCTTTTATTATAATTTTCTTTGCAAGAAGAATACTGCGGTTCAGCCGCTTTTTCTTCTTTTTCTCCCCCGTCATTGTTAACTGTCCATTCTTGGTGTTAGAGGGCCATCGTTGTATCTATCAAAATAATCTATTGACTTCGGCTAGTGATCTCGTCAGCTCGCTATTCAGCTCCAGCTAGTAGCGACTAGCGAGCTAACTAGCTAAATGATGATTTCCCATCCCCACCTCACTTCGACCAGTCTTCCTGAACTAAATAGTAACCCGCCCCCTCATACAATATCGCTCACTGATTGGTTGATACATGTAAGAGGAAGTCAAAACTGTGCGTTTGATTGGCGTAGCAAAACGTTTGTACCATTGATCCCAAAATGTTATTTGTGAGCATCATCGCGGGTTTCAGTGGAAACAAAGAGGAAACGCTTATATGGCGAGTACACGATGTTCAGCCACCTCCTTAAAAACCTCACCGCATCTTTGAACATAGGTCCTTATATTGAGCTTACAGTATTTAAAAGCGAGAAAAAACTTGTAGGCCTGTGGCAAAAAAAGGAAAAAAGTATTTTTTGTATTGAGAATAAAACTTGTTGCTGTCAAAGTTGTATTAGCTTATTGTTGTCTTTTCTACAGGTATAGCCTACTAGGTAGGTTGGTTTCTCAACTAGACAGTAGACAGTAGACAGTACTTTATTGTCACTTCATGGTACAAGTGAGCGAAATTCTGCTTGGTTCACTCTCAGAGTCGGAGAGCAAACCGGGTCGCCATTGAACAGCGCCAGCAATTTGGATTGGACAAAGCATACAACTATCTTACAGATAGGACTCAGGCTACACAGTTTGATGGTCTGACATCTGAAGTCCTAAATGTTTGTAAGGGGGTCTCTCAGGGTTCAGTTCTGGGCCCACTTTTATTTACTGTTCATATAAACTGCTTGGGAGAGAATGTCCAAAACTCATCTCTCCATTTTTATGCAGATGACACGGTTATTTATTGTTATGCAGCAAGCGTCAAGAAGGCTTTTGAGTATCTGCAAAATGCTTTTAATGCTGTGCAAGCTCAGCTTTTTCATTTGAAGCTGGTCTTGAATGCTGAAAAAAACAAAGTAATGGTCTTTTCTAACTCTAAGAAGATAGTCAAATCTGAGTATTGCTACTATTCAAGGTCAACAAATTGAGGCAGTGTCCACCTACAAATATATAGGTTTTTTAATTGATGACCACCTTTCTTTTAAGCATCATATACAGCATATGGTGAAAAAGTTTAAATTAAAGTTAGGTTTTTATTTTAGGAACAAATCGTGTTTTTCTCTTCATGTCAGACAGAGATTGGTAGAAGCAACATTTCTGCCTGTTCTTGATTATGGTGACCTGCTGTACATGAATGCCTCAGCTCACTGTCTTCATATGTTGGATACTGTGTATCATGGTGCTTTGAGGTTCATTACAAATTGTAGAGCCCTCACTCATCACTGTGCATTGTACTCAATGGTCAATTGGCCTACTCTGTCGCCTCGCCGGCTTAGTCACTGGTATGTTTTTATTTATAAGGCCATTCTCGGTAGACTTCCTGAGTATTTATCAGTCTTTCTGTCCCAAAAGCACTGTACTTATGGCTTACGGTGTCAGGATGTTTTGCTCATGACTGTCCCTAAAGCTCGGACGGAGATGGGCAAAAAGGCCTTTATGTTTTCTGCACCATCCTCTTGGAATACCCTGCAGAATGGGCTTAAACTATGGGACCTAGTTACCCTTAGTGAATTTAAAGACGTAAAGTCCCAGGAATTTGATTCTATTAACTGTAAATGTTTTAATTGATGATTCAAATGTATTTTTTCCTGCACCCGTACTGTATTGCACTCTCGAGCTTGTTTGTTGTCTTGTAAGTTTTACTGTTTGTTGTGTCTGAAACTATGTAGCTGCAGCCATTCTTGGCCAGGTCTCTCTTGTAAAAGAGATTTTAATCTCAATGAGACATGCCTGGTTAAATAAAGGTTAAGTAAAAAAATAAAAAATACTCATACAGTATGTGAGGTGAGATGCTACATCTATTGATACCATTACAAAAAAAAAGTGTATTTCAGTTTGAGACACAAGTCAAAGGACATCAAACACATATAACAAAGTCCTACCCCTTAAAATGTACAGACAGAAAAGAAAAAAAAACTGCATGCATATAACAATTTTATTTGGTGAAACTGCAAACAGCCAAATAAAGCAAAATATTTTCAGTCAGTAAGGCAGCAAGAAGCCCACTTCCTTTGCAGGCACACTGAATCAATTATCATTATTGCAGTTTTATATTCCACAGGACAACGAATCAGGGAAAAAATACAAATGAGAGATTTGAGATGCACCCTTTAGGAGAAAATACACCCAATGATAACCCAAAGCACAACTTTACAAGACATTACTCGTTATCAAATGGAGAAACATTCTCTGTGCAAAGCTATAACTTTTTTTTTTATAGTTACAAAACGCATTATTTTGTTTCCCTGCAAAGAACACTCCTAAGCACTACCATTAGCGGTTTTGAACATTGATATAGGGCTGGACAATATATCAACATTATACCGATATGAGACTTCATATCGACCCAGATTTTGGATATATGGTACAAGTGTTATCTTGTCCTGGTTTAATGCTGCATAAAGTGATGTAATTTTCTGAACTTACCAGACTGTTCTTTTCCCTTTACCCACTTATATCCACATTA
Source organism: Poromitra crassiceps (assembly GCF_964638095.1). NCBI lineage: Eukaryota > Metazoa > Chordata > Actinopteri > Beryciformes > Melamphaidae > Poromitra > Poromitra crassiceps. The sequence continues at coordinate 27,484,004 of NC_139635.1, read as the reverse complement.
ATGATGATTATTTATCAAAATCTCATTGTGTAAATATTTTTGTGAAAGCACCAATAGTCAGTGAAGGAAACCCTGTCTTTGCATTTTTTTAAATCATGATCACAGTCTTGTTTGAATAAAAGTGCTTGTGACATTTCATGTGTGGCTTTGACTTACATCTGAACTTTTAGGGCACTTAGAAAATATCCCTATATATATCGTCCATTGCCATTGAGCCTAAAAATATATGTATATGATTTTTGGTACATGTCGCCCAGCCCTACATTGAAGCATTGTCCATTTGTAATGAACTGAAAACGAGGCACTTGTAACATCATACAACATTGTCTGCATATGAGACACAACTTGTCACAATACTTCATAAAACAAAACTTTGTAAGATATGTACATTTCTGTGATATGTTTAAAACCACATACACTGTATTGCTATAAAGATAATGAGTGTTCCTAGCTGTTGGTTTTTCTCCAGATATCTTAAAAATACTGAAGAAACAGTCTGTATGATCTCCCATTATTAAATACAATAAATTCTTGAGGCTCTCCATTTATTTCCACAGCAGCTCTGACAAAAGGGGGCGTTTGCGGGGGGTGGGGGACAAAACGAAACGAAAGTGCATAGTTCTTGTTTCCATATTCCAGCTTCTCTAGTGACATACTTGAGACTATGCTTGTGTTAGATGTCATCATCTATGAAAGGGATGTCCAGGTCATCAAAGCTCCCATTGAAGCTCTGGCTGGTGAACTGGGGCTCGCTGGCTGGGGAGGAGCTTAAAGGGCCGTCTTGGCCAGCGATGGAGCACAGGGACTGGGTAACATCTGTGTGACGCCCTGGCTGGCTCTCGGCTAGTTTCCACTCCCTCTGCCCATCTGTCTGACCCATCAAACTTCGGACTCTCTGTGCCAAGTCGGGGGGTTTAGATGGGCACTCAGGCTTCTGGGCTTCCGACCACTTTGTCACCTTTCCTGGTATCAGAAACCTCAGATTACTGAATGGATTTGGTTGGTTTGGTGGTTGGCTCATAACACACACATCATCTCACACACATTGAACATACTTGCTTTCACATCGCACATGGGTGGTTATAATATGAACTGTATTCATGAATGATCTCCTCAGTTCCAATTCAATAGAGGAATTCTCAATTCCAATTAAACGGAGGAATTGGAATTTGACAAAACCTACAGGAAGGGTGGAATTTCATACACATGTGAATGTGTCTGCACTCTGCATGCGCACACGCACGCGCGAGCGCGCACGCACACACACACACACACACACACACACACACACAGAGCCACCACCAAGGCAAAAAAACAAAAGCAAAAAAACATCACATCTAGCTGATCAATGAGTAGCCTTATTTAACCCAGAGGAAGGTGAAAGTACCGTACCTCTCTACTGACCTTCCGAGTCCAGGCTTCCCAGTCGGTCTTCTAGCAGGCTGTCTGAGCTCATGGACGACTCAGAGTCCAGGTTGTCGTTGTCAGAGTTCTCCTGCTCTAACTCAGGCAACCTACAGGCCAAGTCCTCCCTGGAAGAAACAACCCAAGATGTTATTCTAACCCACAACGTAACATTGAGAGAACGCATCCACTTCCAGACCGGTCCATGAATAAATAAATAAAATGTTTTTGTCTCACTTCTCCTCCTTGATGGACTTGATCCTCTCGATGAGGGTCTTCTCCATTTCACTGTCAGTGTGTATTTGCTCAGGAACATCCAGCAGCGCTGATGCTTTCTCAATCACCTGCCCAGAGAACAGAGCAGGGGGCTAAATTAACACCAGAGAAGTTTCATTACAAAATGAGCCATCAACCTTTAGTAAAGTCTACTCTGTCAGAATGATCACTGGCATGTTCATTATTCAACATAATATGTTGAAGGCTAATATTATTAGCCTTCAAACTGCAAAACTAACATTTTACAGAATGTCATACTTGTACTGGGCAGCTCCCGGGTGTGAATGTGTGGAATTGTATGAATGTTACTGGAAAATAACGAGCATACTCAGTTGACTTTCCCCAGATTAATGTAAGGTTACAGCATGCAGCTGAGTGACAGAATGAGTTTAGGTTGTCCTGAAAACTGTATGTCTATTAATAAACTTTTCTGTCAGTTTGGTACACTTTTCTTCCTCTAAGTAGTCTTGATGCATCAGGTATCCCTCCAGTATTCAAAGCAGGTTCGAGCAAATTTATACTATTGACCCAAGTCTGTTTTCATGTCTCTTCCTTCGGCCTTGCATGTTTTCTCCTCACCGTGTTTTGTCTCTTCAGTTTGAGCTGATTGACGGCCAGGGCCTCTGCATACTCCAGCTCCTGGATGTTCTGCATCTTCTCTGTGTAGCGCCTGAACTGCTCAGTGATCAGGATTTCCACACACCTGCAGACAACAGGGTCAATGTTGATCTCCAAGTACTCCCCTCCATAAAACTGTGTCCATAAATACTTGTGCCTCTTATCATATTTTGGCCAAAGTTAGAATAAACCGCGGTGCTGGAGAGATGGGTGTTTGCAGTGTGGTGACTTACCGTGTAGTCTTGGACACATCCTTCATACCAAGCAAGGGGTCGCTATCATCAGTAGAGCGCAGGATGCAGGGGGCAAACACAATAGCCAAGGAGTTCGGAGTCATCCTATTGTGGTCTTCCTCCTTTGCAACTCTAGAATTGAACACTACGATCAGGATCTCACATGACTTTTACCACTAATACATAATATGATGGTTTAATCACATTCACAGTGGGGGGAAATAACAGTGCAATGGGAAATCCTTGCCAATTGTTATTGTGGAAGATGGTGTAAAACACAGAAGTCACAAAGGACAATGGTGGCAAACAGAAGACATGGGGAAGAGTGGAAAGAAATAATCTTCTTACTTGACAAGGTGAAAGATGAGCCGTTCCAATGTGTTGTAGTTGGCAGAAGGAAGTTCGTCGACCTTTTGGTATACGGCCCTTATTCGCTCAGATTTCTCTGGCAACTCTGCGTGTGAACAAACATGGCAATCAATGCATTTGAACAAGCTGTCAGAGTCAAAAATCTAAGCGTGCATGTCAAGCATTGTTATTATGTTACATTCAAGGTGAAAGAAGCAGGCTTGTAGCCAGGAGATAGTCTCACGTGGTCAGACCCAACATCGTACGTCAGCAAGCCTCCAGTGACGGAGGGTCTGAAGAGGTCCGTGATTGGTCAATTCATACCGTATGTCTGTCACACATCCTTTTTTGTTTTGGGGGGAGGGGGGGGCGCTAACTACTTTTCAGGGTTGTGTTCCAGACGTAGATGCATCTACGGCTGGCTACTGCGAGACTAGCCAGAAGATCACTGGCTCAGATCACCAGACAAACTCCACTGAAGTTTCTTATTGGCCAGCTGTAGAAGACTGTGGTTTAGTGGGCAGCACTCAGGTGTGAATAGGTTTAACTGTATGAGTGTGAAACAGTGGATTGCTGAAAAAGAGTGTACATGATCAGCATATCTTCCTTCAGTAAAAAAAATAAAAAAGCAGCTCCAACTTGCAGCCCTGAAGAAGAATGTGACAACAAGAGCCACTGTGTCCCGCCCACTAAACAAACACACAGCTCCGTTAAGTTTGCCATCACGAGAGATCACTTATCTAACCCCCTGATTCTGTGTGCCTGTTTTGACTCTATGAATAAGCCCATTCATGGGGAAGGCGCCTGTATGAATGCAAAAGCAGGGGTTTGGCTGAAAAAGTGCATGCATACTCACCAGCCCCAGTTTACATGCATACATAAAAATACTGTCAATGTTTACTCACCCACAGCATGCAGGAAGTCATTGTAGAGGGTAGAAGTCATGAGGGGGTCGGGCAGCTCTCTGAGCCAACGTTTAACCAGGCCGGTGATGGTGTGGATGGGGTAGTTCTCTAAACATGGTGCTTCAGGATCTGAGGCAACAAAACAAAACAAAACATACAGGTGATACGGGCCACATTGTCCCAACTATTGTGACTGACCTACACTGTCAAAAGTTTGGGGACCCCTAGCTTTTGAAAATACTTAATAAATAAGCATGTTTTCTTTGTCAGTTTGCAATAGATTAACCCATTAAAGACCAACTAGGTTTTTTAATGACATCACACAAACTAAATTAAACTATACTGTTTACTGTGAGCAAAAAATCCAGACATTCCTCAGACAATGCTATGCCTCTTACAGGTCCCAGAAGTTTGTGGTGCTGGTCGGTAGAAAAAACCATCTCTCCATACCAAAGACACTTTGATGAGTGGTGAGCTGAGTGTTGAATAAATACTATTATTAGTAAGTAGATGGTTTATGTTAAGAAAAACATTCCTTTACTTCATTCAAAAATAAAATGAAATAGTACTTTAGAAAAGGTAAGGTGCCCCCAAACTTTTGATGGACAGTGCAGCTCCACCCTGATCATGCCCATTCACAAATACAAGACACATCATGTTCTTGACAAAGTGTTTCTCACTCGTCTCCAGGATCTGGTACAGCTCCCTCGCTCGGCAGGTGGAGCCAGACTTGCGATAGATGCCCTCTGAGTAGAGGCCGTTTAGCTCCACGTGCATCAGCAGGATCTCCACCACCTTGGGCACCGGGTTGGCTTTACTGGTGAGGACACAGACCTGCACCCCAAAGTGAAGGGAGCCTGGCAAGCTGTCATCCTGTCACCAACAAACAAACACGCAGACAGACAGATGAACAGAGAGACAAGGGGAGCATACATGAGAGAGAGAGAACTAGAGAAAGACAGCAAGAGAGATCCTCTATTAATTGTCTATATTACTATTACAGTAGGTTATTCAATCATCAATCAAAACTTGATTTAAAAAAGAAAAAAAAAGAAAATGTCAATTCCTACCTTCCTGGCAATCCGTGTCGAGCAATCTGTGATGACTTTGGTAAGGCATTTCTTATGACATATTAACTTGCAAGCTGAAAAGAACAGAAGTAAAGAGAACCAAACATCACGGTGGCATAAAATCTGGGTCCGTTTCTGATTTAGTCACATTTTGTTGTTGTCCTGTAAGTCGGTGAACTCACCGCTGCACATGTAGGCTTTCTCCATTCCCCAGATATAGGAGCCACACAAGTCACATGACTGCATGATGTTCACCTGGTATGTGCTGAACAGGTGATCCAGAGGGCTGTTTAGCTGCAGAGACAATATATTAGATCCATAATGCTAGGATGATTTAACTAGATTTAGATTAGTAAGGAAACTTCACCATGCTGTTAAGAGATCATTCAACTTACACATATGTCCTTTTTCCTCCTCTTCTTTGTTTTCTTCGTAGCCTGGAAGAAATTAGAAATGAGAAATTTAGGAGTAAACAACTCTCCACAAAAATGTTAATGCTTTAAAGGAGAATTCCAGTTTTTACAACCTGGACCTTATTTTCAGCTTAGTTTATGGATAATAATACTTACCCAGAACAGAACTTTCTGAAAACAACTGTATAAAGCTAGAATGCACCACAAAACAGCCTGGAACAGAGGCCATAGGGAAAACTGCCAAGTATGTATTTACATCCTGTAAATAGCTTATTTTCTGCCACGCACTGGCTCATCCTTATTATATCATAGAGACAATGAGAAAATGAATGCTGTATTTACCTTGCTGCTGCCAGCGTGTTTGTTCACCCTGTCTCTGTCTGCTATCCATCACATTAGAAGAGATAGAAGCTCCCGTTCGCCCCGCTCCTCAGTTTGTGATCCATATGACGTTAGTCCGGCTCAAATAAATACGTGTGGCCATCAAATTCAAATGCATCGTCCATATTCTCGAAATCTGATAAATATCCAGCCATCCTACGGTGTTTACCATGGACTGTCATGGCGGCCTGATCCACTGCAGCTGAACTCTCAACTCTCAACTGATGCGAGACTCTCGCGGGACTTGGTTACACATCCACCCGGGTGTGGAAACTAGCAGACAGCTGGCTGAGAGAGGTAAATAGTGTGGCTCACATTTATGCCAGTATCATATAATAGCAGAAAATAAGCTATTTACAGGACGTTAATGCAGACTTTGCACATGCCCCTATGTCCTCTGTTCCAGGCCATTACTCTGCACATTCTAGCTTTATAGTGGCTCATGCTCAGAAATTTCTGTTCTGGGTGAGTTGTAAAACATAAAGCTGGAAATAAGGTCCAGGTTGTAAAAAAACAGAATTCTCCTTTAAAGTGCACAATGGATTCCAGGATGAAATATGTAGAATAAGGGTAGTGCTGATAGATAGAAATGGGAGTGCTGCATTGGGTCGATAAGCCAGCGTTTTTAGAGTAAAAATCAGGTGCTCTTCAAGGATGGGGCAAAAATAGGAACCGAGATTTAAAAAAAGAAGAAGCAGTGACTGTCCAGTTCAAAAAGCAAGGAAGTCCACGGGTGCAGGTGGCAGTCAAAAAGAGCATCCGAGGAACTCTGATAAACAACACGTTTCGACTCATCAGGTATAGGAGAATAACCTTTTGAAAATCCTTACTTGTTATTTTAAATCTCACAATGACATATTCAAGGAATAACCTCTAAAAGCAATGTGAACTAATATAATAGTGAGTCCACAAAAATACTTCTCGAAGGTCCAAAAAGATTCCAAATTCACTGATGGACTTAAATTCTCAAATGTACCTTGACCGGTTCAGGCTCCATGCGCTTGATCTCGCCCCTGATGAAGCCATCCAGCACAGACTGGAACAGGTTGACCACCAGCTTGACTTCTGTCTTCTGCTTGGGCCCTGCCAGGCTGCTGACTTTGTTATGGTAGCCCTTCAACAGGTCTTTGTAGGCGATCTGGGGCTTCTGTCGGTCACAATGCATGTGGGAAAGTAGAGTTAGTGATAGCTTTTATCTTAGGTTGTGTCTTAGTTTGGCTCCTTTTTGAGGCATTTAGATACAGTCTTGTCAAGAGTGACTTCGATTGTGCACAACATTCCTAGATCTGCAACATTTCAAGCAACAGTTCGTTAGGAATGCAAGGTCGGCAAGATTACCATGACCCCAAAAGACTTGAAGTTCCTTAAAGTGAAGAACTTCAGTCTTTGAGTATAATACCGTTTCACATCCTTCAGAAAGAACATGAAGAAACTTGACTCTACAGAGAATGGAGTTGAACTGACCGGGACAGAGTACATGCTTTTGATAGTCTCTCTGAACTGCCTGGTGGCTGCAAGGAAGATGCTCTCTGTTTCCGACAGCTCTTTTATCCTGGTGCACAGCTCATTCACCTGACGACAAAGATGAGGAAATGATTACGAATAGAAAATCTCCTGTACAGTTCACTTGAAGAGTTCCCTTTCAAAACACTCGAAATTCATTATTACCTTGTTACCTGGGGTTTGTCATTTAATATTTCTACAAGTAAGAGGATCCAGTCTGTAAAAGTGTCAAGTCATGTTGTCAATAAAATATTAAAGTTAAAACTATGCTTTAAAATATATCCAAATTTGGTTGGATATCAATTTTTTTTAACAAACCTTTATAAACAGTGTGTTAAGTATTTGTTCCAAAATTAGATACAGTATCCACCATTTGAAGATGAAAAAAAGGCACACAAATTGTGGTCGATTTTAAAGCATTTTAACCTCTGCACCTAAACTGATTGGTTGTTTATGATCATTTGTATGAACATTCTAAACTAAACTAAACATCTTCACATACACAGTGCAAACAAGTGAAACATTATGAGCCAAGTAGTGTATATATAAAATGTACGAGTTAGCCATCTCCTGTACTTCATGTTCCACTCCTAAACAAGCATCTCACCTGATTTCCCAGGAACTCGTCCAGGTTTCGTAGCTCCTTGGTGTCGGTGATCTCACGGTCCAGAGAGGCGTTTGGCTGTTCGGCCCGTGTGGCCCGGCTGATCCTGATGGTGGGGTTGCGACGTGTCCTCCCACTGCTCTGGTCTGGCATGTGGTAGGGATGAGGGGAGTAGATGGACAAGGGGACTGTAGACACCCAGGAGGAGACTAATGGATCTAATGTTGCATAAATACATCTAGCAGTGCTTCTATTTCTATTTCTGTGATGAATGTTTAACCACAAATAAATCGAAGGAATATTTTTACATTTTGTGGAGTCTCTGTAACACATCCAAAATATTATATAGGCATTATTATAGTGTTAGGAAGGCCTTCCGAGTGCTACACCGGCTGTAAATGTTTGTTATGAGCCACTAGATGGCAGTAATGAAGATGCTTGTATCAAACCAGTGATGTAGTGATCAACAAAAAGGTGGGTAAACTGTGATCTCCAGTTGGTGATCATCATAATATAAATAACAACAAATATAAACAAAATAAACCAGACTTTTGGAAAACTGTAACTTCGTGATTGTTTTTCCTGAAGAGACATTATCCTCACAGCCATCATCCAGTTAATACTACTCATCAGGGGAATTCGACTGTAAGATGTTTTAGCTACCTTTGTCGGACGGAGCTTCCATGATCTGTGAATCTCTAGGCCGCCTCTTCAGAATTCGACTGAGAAACCAAAGCCTGTAGAAAACACAACCCCCATAAAATTCCACACAGAAGCAGATCAAATACATCATGCAATGTTGATAAAGCATGAACGCTTTTACCTCTCAGGGGTTGTGGGTTGTGATTGGTTAGATCCCTGGTGTCCTGAGCCCTCATTGGTGCTCGTGGCGGGAAGGCTGAACCTTGACCCATCCGGTTCTTGTACCCGGAACTGTGTGAACCACAGAAACACGCTGTGACTCAACGTATTAAAACCTGATTAAACAACCAACGTGCCAATGTGTGACAAACCTTTCACACACAAACCAAACATTCCCCTTTAATAAAACAACATTCCTTTCCATATCCCAAGTAACATATTTAGCCCTCTTTCCGCACCATGTTCCCCTGCAGTGGCCACACCCATGCCTCTTCCAAAAGCAAAGCACTCCCGCCACCAAACAAGACTGCATGTTAAAAGCAGAACAGTTCAGTAAATGGTACTGGAGTTTTGCATTGGAGTCACAAGACTGCCTCACCATTTTTATTTATTTCATCATGCAAAGCCACCACCTGAACTTTGACCTTTTTTGCTTTAATTAACACAACCTCCACTTTGGATCTCCTATATCCCCTGTATCACTCTGTTTATGAACCTGTATTATTCAAAATAAGGATACACCCTGTTAGTACGTATTAATTCTGAAAATACCCCATTTTCATTCATATGCCCGATGTTTATAAGTTTAACATGACATGTGATTAGCTCCCACTATGTGATTATCAAGTAATTAACTCAAATTACTACAACCACAATGAACAAACTACTGGCTTAGTTTTGAGGTGACCAAAAGACACCGGCATAAGAGCAATACACCATGTTCTGTAGTATAAGCATAATTTACATTTAAGTTCTGAACTGTACGGGCCTACATATATCATGGCTAATTTGGGTGAAGTGACAAAAAAGGTCAGAAATGAGCTGTGGAGAAGAGCTTTGACACTTTTTTCTGGGAGGTGAATGGTTTACTGGAAGCAGCAGCTCATTTTCTCAGAGTCCTGGGTTGCAGAGTAGAGGCTGGAAGGCCCAGCACATTGCAACCTTAAATCTGTTTGGGACACAAGGCGAGGATATAACACATGCAAGGCCTGCATGCAGAGGACGGCAGGACAGCATCGGTCGGTCAAAGTTTCACTCCGGTCAGTACCTTGACCTTGGTTTTGAGGGCCCGGACGTCCACACTACTGGCAGAGCTCTTCATGCTGGGCCCTTTGGGGCTCATGGGAGGCAAGGGGAAGCTCCAGTACTCGCTCTCCTTGGAGCCCGCAAAGTTAAACATCAAACCGCTGCGGGCGTAGGCTAAGCGCCGCTTGCGTTTGGGCCGCTCGCGGAGACGCACACAGTCCTAATTGGGCCAGGACAGGTCATGAGGCACGGACTGGGAGTCCTTCCTCACTTGAGGTCTAAGGAGCCTCCATTTATGAGTTTGTCAACAAAATGTAAACTCATAGTACAAACAATTACAAAATGCAATTAAAAGTTTTCTGTTGTATGGCTGACACAACAAGATGTACTGTAAGAAGAAAAACTGGTAGATGATGGTGGAAAAACAGGTGTACATACAGGTGCAATGTTTTGGATCATATGGTACCTCATTGGTAGAATCAGAGCCTGAGGAGCTGAGCTTGGATAATTCATCAACAGACATGGACTTCCCTTTGCTCCTGTGTTGCAGAACGAAAGAAGAGCAGAGCTTTGGACCATGATGGAAATAAAATAAAATTATTGTTCTTGCAATTATTGGTGATCAAGAGAGAGGTAAAAAAACTGCCATAATAGATCAATTATATATATTTTATTGTCCTCTAAGATTAAATGTGCTTTCACATCCTGCACATGGAAACACTAAAGGGCAGTCATACAGGAGTATAGGAAATAATAAAGGAAAGCACAGTAAGACTTACTGGAACTTCTTCTCCCTTGGGCGGGTGTCTGGACTGGAGTCGTCTGTCCGCTCTTCCTCGCTCCGTCTCTCCTTCCACTTATCGGCCTTCTCCCTGATGCTGTCCGACTGGAGGTAGCGCTGGAGGGAGCTTGAGGGGCTGGTGGAACCCTCACCTCTACCAGCTTTAGGGTCCAGAGGGACGGACATGGGTCTGTGGAGAGGAGGTCCCGGGGATCCCCTGGTCCCCCGTGGCTCCCCGCCTCTGGTCCTCTGTGCAGGCTGGCTCTCTCCATCCCCGCCATTGACAGAGTCTGACTGCGCCTGGCTCCTGTTGGGACTTCCCTCCACTCCATCCTGCCTCTTCAGCCCTTTTCGCAGGCTGTTATAGACAAATCAATAATTCAGATAGTCATAACATCAACTAATTGCATATATCCTAATGGTCTTATGGGGACTTTTGCTCTTATTCCATATCTATCGACAATAAACAGAAAATGGACAACAGTAGCCTAATTGCCCCCAAGCTGACTGATGTTCAGCCCAGTTGAAACTACTGGGGTTCTTTCCGCGATATGCTGTGATAATATTTGACTGTTGCATATCCACTGCTGAACACAGCACTCTCTGCCAAATAGACAAAACATATTACGAAATTAGTTGATGGTGTTCCGCTAAGGTGAGTGTGGTTTCGAAAAGATTTTAATTACTGGCCTTCCATGCAAACTCGACCGTACGTCTGCAACATCTCACATATTTTAGATTTTCTCACAAATTGCATCTGTGGTTTTAATGAAAATGTTTCAAACATTGGCATTTCTCAATGTCATAGCATGATACAAACGTACAAACCTTCAGTCAGAATATGATTTTCTTATCTGCACCAACTTCCTGACTACTCCACTACACTTGTATGCTGCAATATCTATCTTGATACATTGTCAGATGTCCTGAGTTGAGAAAATAGACCTCATATTTTCAGATGCAAGTATAAACACATTTACATTTTGACCAGACACGCTGGGTGTTGGGAAAGCTTCCACTCTAGAATCAAAGCATTGATTTATCTTTTTTTTAACCCTTACAGCATTTGAAACCCTTTTAAGTTGACAGAGTACATGTTTATATACAGGACCAGCTATTGGTACAGGCAGTTTACCTCTCCCGTCCAGAGCGGTTTTTGGACGTATTCTTGTCGTCGTCCTGCTGACTGAGATACTCCACCCTCTTCAGTGAAGTCCGCCACGCAGTCTGGATCACTGTGGCGGCTCGGGCTCGGTTCTCATCGAAAAACCCACGCCAGCATTTCTGAAACAAGAGATTCTCCATCAACTCGAGCCTGATCTAGTGTCATTTGATTGTTCCTACACTATTAGGGATGTTCATTTTGAAAATTTTCCAAAATCGATAATCGGTGAGAATTAACGATCAATTATCGATTATCGATTTTATTAATACTTAGAAAATTTTCAATATTTTCAATATTTTCAATTTTTTTTTTTTTTTAACAAAATGAATGCCTATGGCAGAAAATACGAAAGACAACGTGTTCTCCTCAATGAACTCTTTATTTCAATGTGTCTCCTCTCCAACACTGCTGTCCCCGGCGCATGCCGGTGTGAATTTCTCATGTTTAAAACAGTTTTGTTGGCACAAAGGCCCGTGCCCAGCCAGAAAACTAGAGACTATATGAAGCTCCACCTCACGTTAGTTGGCTGTGCAATGGAGTGGGGCGAGGAGGAACGAATTCCACCCAAACCTAGTCAAAAAAAAAATAAAAAAAAAAAAAAAAATAAAAATAAAAATAATTAAAAAATCGATCCAAATGCCACAGGATCGATTCCAATCCTTAACGATCGATTATCGATTTTCGATAATTGATGAACATCCCTATACACTATGCTAATATTTGGGCATATCTATTGATAATATTTGGCTCCTGTTGTATGGATGGACCTATATAATCCACATAAGTCCTATAAACCAGCTGGTGTTTTTCTCTCATGTTTATTGTTGAAATTACATTTGTGTCTGGGGATAAAGTACTTTTTTATCTAGACATCCAGCTTATACTGTGTATTATTTAGATGTAGATACTATTAATCCCCATGAGGAAATTAAGTCATTGCACAATCAACTATATAGCAAATTAAGGTTATAATAATAATTATTCAAACACTAAAACATGTTAAATGGAATGTACAAGATATGCATTGTAAAGGTGTTCAAAAATAATAGCAATAAAACTTATGATATAGTATAAGCTATTATAGTACAAACTATGAATATCAGTACTATTACCTGTATGAGTATGGCAGCATCTTTCTTTTGCAGGAAGTGCATCCTGATCAGGCATACACGGAACCAGCGCTGCAGGATGACGATGTGACGCATCACTTCCTTTTTGAGGGTGTCTTGGAGTGTTTGTCTCTCTCTTTCCTTGAGGAACACCTGGGTGGATGAACAGGAGAGAAATTTTACCTTTCACAGAGTTCAGATGGACAGTCATCCAAAACATCTTACAGCAGTGGTTCTTAAAGTGGGTTCCGGGGACCCCCTAAAAAGCCAGGGGAATCATTTATTTTCACTATAATACCATCCATAAGTAACACAATGACAGAAGGTATGACTATTTTGGTCATGGGTTTCATATACTTTCTGTAATAAAACATCTTAAAGCAAAAAATCTTATCAGATGGGGAATCCTGGGATAAATCTTATAAAATGGGGGTCCATGGTCTATTGTCAGTTTAGGGGTCCTTGACATGAAAATGTTTGAGAACCACCACCTTACCCCATGTGAAGTGAACCCCAAACCGTGTCGAATGAGACACTACGACCACGGTAAGTCATGCTCACAATGAATACTTGATACGATAAGAGCAACGATCACTACCTTGGTTTTCCCTATTTGGTAGGTGGTCTGATCCAGGTCCATCCTCTCAAACAGTTTCGTTATGTCCTCTGGAGTCGCAGTTGCTCCTTTTGGAAGCAACATCCTGAACTTCTCAACAAATTCCTTTATCAAAAGAAAATCATTATCAAAAGGCGCCAATTAACTTTCTGCACATCCTCACATCCGCACATGAATGGGCACAGAGGTGAGTCATCAGTTTCTTTTTACTGTAAATTCCTTGAATTGCGTCTTTGATGTGAGATATTTTTACGAGCCCCTCAGGATGTTTTATCTCCACTCTGCACAGTCCATTTATTTGCACATATAAAACGCATATGAGAAAACACTTAGAACAACAGTAAGGTGACATGTATAACACTCTTCTGCAGTCAGTTTATTGTTTATTAGGATCCCCATTAGTTACAGCAAGGCTGCAGCTATTCTTCCTGGGGTCCGTAGTCAGTGCTCACCTTAAATGTGTATTTGGCACTGTAGCCGGCCTTCTGGATGCAAACCATCTCCAGCATACCTGTGTACTTGATTTGCTGCAGAACCAGTTCATCATCATAGTGCAGCTCATTCTGCAATAGAACATTTGTACCAGCATCAAATTACATGTTTATGTCATCAAGTCCAACATAGCTACACCTTTGACGAAATTGAGCAGGATAACATTACAGACTCACTGAGTAGACACTGAAGAAGATAATATTACCTTTTCAGCATTGGAGCGAATACAGTGAATGAAGAAAGGCTCAGCTTTTTCAAGAGTTTCCAACAGCTTATTGAGTGATGCCTGTAACATACATAACATGGAGCCAATAATGGTTTTAGTCATTCAATTCCATCAATTCACAAAATAGATTGAAAAACCTGCAAACTTCTATCATTAAAAAGCTATCATGAGAATATGGCTGGACAGTGGACACTGCCCTCAACACCGTTCTTCGGACTGTCTCCGGATGCCTACGAGCCACCCCAACAAACCAGCTGCCTCTCCTGGCTGTTATCGCACCAGCAGAGGTCAGACGAGAACTAACCACGCTGGCCCTCGTTCAAAAGGCACAGACGAGTTAATCCCACCTCCTCCACAAGACTGCCACGGAGACACCACAGCGCATGCGCCTCAAGTCCCAGCACCCCTTTGCCACACACGCCCAAGAACTGCTCCGCACAACACCATCTGATACCTCCAAGGCTGCCTGGGTCAAGGCAAGATGGAGGGACCAGTGGGAGTCAGCAGAACCATCTAGACTACATCACTACATTAAAGATCCCAGGGACGTTCTCGGCCAGCACGTGCCCCGAAAAGCAATGGACAATTCTGAACCGCCTGAGGACACCTGAGGACAGGTGTAGGACGTTTCGGTGCAGCGATGAAAAAATTGGGCCTCGTGGACAGTGCCCACTGCGAGTGCAGGGATCCATTATAAACTGTGGAACACATAATAGCCAGCTGCCCTAAACACCGGCCACCGAATGGCGATCGTGGTCTGACTGACCTGGACAATGACACACTGTACTGGCTTGCCTCAACGGAGCTGAAGGTCTAAGGACATACGCCAGAAGAAGAATATGGCCTCTATCATGGTTATGTGAGATACATCTTAATTTCAAAATGCTATATATCCTCAGGGATATTTAGCATACTTTAGTTTCATGCCAGCAATCACTTGGATAAAGGACGGGCACTTGAGTGAACTGAATGGGAATGGAACCCAACCCTTGAGATGTACAATACATCATGTGGTGAGAACTTTTAAAGTGAACACAGGCAGGGCAGAGGAGACTAACCTGAAATTGAGCACCAACACTTGGCGGCTTCTTCCTCTGGTGAGGATGGAGGAGGGATCTGGAGGTTCGGCCATTCAAGGTGACATCCACGATGTGTTTGAGGGAGCGCAAATCCTTGAGATTCTGTCAGACAACATACAGTAAGAGAGAAAAAGAGAGGGGGGGGAGAGAGAGACAGACACAGAGAGAGAGAGCCAGGGTTGTGATCAGAAGCTCAAAAAAGCAAGAAAAAGGCAGGAAAAGAGCCATATTCCATTAGAAATAAATGGGAACTGGGTGTCAAAGACACTCAGTGGTCCTGGGTGGAAAAAAGAAACAAATACATAAAAGGAATAAAAGACCACCCACTTCCTTATAATAATAATGATGATGATGATGATGATAATAATAAACACTAAGATGTACAGACGTACAAGAAGTGCTGCTTTTGAATGAGAATGACAGGAAACACTGATTCTGAAGGGCATTACTCAGAGTTTACCTTGGGAATGAGCTGCTTCTGCCGGTTGCCTCTATTCTTCCTGTAGAAAACAGAAAGATGAGGGTCACAGTTCTCCAGATAATAGACTTGGCAGAAGAATGGAAAAATAAATGGAAAAAGCACCATGTACAAAATGAATGCATTCAGGCTAAATGACAGGAAATAGTAAACGTAATGTAGGGACTTACTTTCTCTTCTCGTAGTTGGCAAAGATGTCTTCAAACACATCAAGAGGATGCTCGTCAGAGCGATCAAAGGAGAAATCCAGTGACAGGCTGTGGCTGTGAATGTCAGAGAGTATTTGGATTACTTCCTGTGAATGTCGGAGAGTATTTGGATTACTTCCTGCATGGGCAGAAAATAATGTGTTTTAAAGGGATGCTTCCCTTTGCCCGCCCCCCTTTTTTATTGGTCAATGTAGCCAAAAATGTACTTATACATTATACAATATCGCTACAGGCTAAGTAGACAAAGGTAATATTTTTGTTTCTTTGCTACTTTTCATATCCGTCTCTCAAAGATTCTGCAGAACAAAAACAAAACAAAAACAAATTCCACTGCAATTTTCAGATTTTTTCATTCCACGGATGAACACATTTTCTGCAGTTAATTCTGCGATTGCCGAATCTCGGAATCCTGTTGGGTCTATCTGTGTTGGACTGGCAAGGTGTTTTCCCTGCCTTCCACCCAATGTATGCGGGGATAGGACCCTAAATAGCGAATATAAGGGTAAAGACCATAAATGAATATATACGACAGCTGGGAATCAAACCTGAATACTGACTACTGTATATGCAGCTGTTACCTGAGGGAACTAATGTTGGAGGATGAGCCCTCCTAAACTCCAATGAAGGTTTGTATGCAAAAACTGAAAATGCCATCCCTGTTTTATATGCTCTTCTGATTCTCTCTTTGGTTCAACATATGAAAACATCACTTTCATCAAAAGAGAGAAAGGGGAGGAGCATTATATTCCATTATAACAGACAGTGAAGACTGGACTGAAGCCCTCTGGCTTACCTGGACAACCTGTTGAGTGCTAGGCTGTGCCTCTTGATCTCTCTGAGGGACTTGCGGGAGGTTTGTCTGGCAGCCACTGCGGGGACAACACACAACCAGTCTGGCTTTGTTAATGCTCATAACACAGCTCCAGAAAACAAGAACGCAAGACGGAATGAGTCAGTGAGTACATGTCGTTTACATGGACAGCAATAACCTGACATTAACCCGATTAAGACAATAGTCTGAATAAGAAACTGCCACGTAAACAGCCTTTTCTGATTACCGTCGGCATAGTCAGAGCAAACATAATCACATTAGGACATGAAGTATTCCCATCACAAGTATTCAAAGCATGTAAACAGCTTGGTCAAAATATTGCCTTATTTAGAATAAGGCCAATAGTGGGAATATTGTTGTCTATGTAAACGTAGTCAGTGAGAAGTGTCAGTTAGAGGAGAATTTCTGTATTTTTCAACCTGGACCCTATTTTCCTAACTTTTGTCCAAGTGACTCATCTGGACAACAATTTCAAGGAAGGAGGGGCTAGAGAAAAGGGGCCCTAGCTAGGGATAGGAAGGTGATAGAGAGTCGGGATTCGAGGGGTGGCTAGGTGGGTGGTGAGTGGTGGGAGCGGGCGTGGTGCCATAAAGCTGAATGGCCACACCACTGTGCCATGGGCTTAAAGGTTTGCGCTTGTTGCAACTGCAGGTTCAGATTGTTATTCTAACAGAGAGAGAAAATGAACGATTGTATTTACCTTGCGGGCCTTGCAGCAGCTTGTTCACCCTCTCTCTGCCTGTTGCTCCTCCCTCTCTCTCCTTGTCTGCTCCATAGACTATCTGTCTGCTCTTCAGTTTGTAGGATTTGTTCACCCGTATACTCTGGCTCAAATAAATAAGAGGCGGCTCAGGTGGCCATCAAATTCAAAGGCCTCGTTCCTATTCTCAAAAATCAACTATTCAGCCATTACTTCTTTGCTACTCAAATCTTTCAGGTAACAATAAGCTACGCTTTCTGCGCTCCAACACAGCAAACTCCTCCCGGCTCATCTCAGTCACGCTTCCACAGCAGACTTCCTGCAACAACGCAACTCTCACGAGACTTGAGTGAGACTTGGATCAAGTCAAGCTTATAACAATCTGAGCCTCTCAGTGGCAAAAACAAGTTTGTTTTGTGGATCTACATTGATGGTTCTGTGTGCCCCCATTTGATTACATTGCAGCCCGTGCAGCTGCCGGCCGGCTGATGCTCTCTCCTTCAATACTAGATCAAATTCAGAAATTGTTGTTCAGATTAGTCACTTAGACACAAAAAAGTTGAAAAATTCAGAAATTGTCCTTGAAAAAAGGAGGCAGGATTAGTAGCTACGGTTGCCTACGTGACTCCGCCCGCCGGCGTCCCATCTCCTTGAAGACTGCGAGGATGCGGATGGTGGCTCGGAGGAGGGCCCATCTGAACACTGCTACCGGACTGGACGCAACCAGCTGGTGCAGGAAGGCCCGCTCGCTGCTCCGTAGCAGCGATACAGTTGCAGGACGCATGTGGTCTTTGTTCTTGTCTCGAAAATCCTGAGGGACAAGGAGAGCCATCCTAAATACTCTGTGTGTTTTTATTCATAGTGTTCTTATACAAGGAGGATCTGCTGTGCAATGGCACACATTTAATGCCTGAGGACCACAGTCTTCTACTGGCTGCTGAGCATCTCTACTATGGCAACTGGTAGAAAACTGCCTTGCTCAAAGGCACATTAATGGGAGTTGTTGAGCGAGTGAACATCATTAATCATTCCTCCTTCTAGACCAGTGGTTCCCAACCTATGGTACGCGTACCGTAGGTGGTACTTGCGACCCCTGCTGGTGGTACTTGCAAGGCTCTGTGAAAATTCAAAAAAAAAATTTTTTTTTTTTTTTTTTTTTTTTTTTTAAGTTTTTGTGCAAAATCCATGGTGGTCATTAGTAGTAGTTTTCACATGTGAAAGTGAAATAATAATAATAATTATTAATATTATTGGCAGTGTTTCTTAAGGTAGGTGGTACTTGCGCCCCCCCTGCTGGTGGTACTTGATCCCTGGAATCCCAATGTTTAAATTATGAAGTGGATCAAAACGGGAGGGAATCGTAAAAGAGCTGTAGTAGAGGAGAGCAGCAACGATGAAGCACAAGGAGGTGAAGACAGCAGTCAACCCAGCACAAGTGCAGCTGCTGCAGGTTGCACATAGGCTGCAGGTTGGAATAAATTTGCCTCCTGCGTGAACTGTGCATAGCTGAATACAGGCCCGTAGCTACCATTGAGGACACCGAGGTTATGACCTCGGTATTTTCCACACCAAATTTTTTTTTTTTTTTTTTTTTTTTGAAAAATAGCACTGGTCCCCAGATCTATTAATCTGTCATTGATGTTTTAATGCGACAGTTGATCAGAAATGCAACAATTTGCTTCCTCTCTGTGTGCTATAGAAGAGAGATAACTCACAACATTCAGATTTTGCATTGAGGCTAGATTGGGGCTAGACTTTGGGGACAGTTTTATTTAAGTGAATGGGTAAGTAACTCCCCTGTAAGTGATGTTTGTGTAGATGGGCCATTGTATTTAACTCATTGAGTGCCAGCCACTTTTGGAGAACGGATGCTCCCAGTGCCAGAGTTTCAGAGCGTTTTCAGTGATTTCTCGAGGCCCACAGAATATTGTGTGATATTACTATGTAAACACTGAACACGCACAAAGAACGATGAGACTCTATTCTATCATCTGCAAAAAAAAGTTTATTGATCCCATTTTCCGTTCTTTAGTTATGAGCCGGAGAAGATAGCTTGATTCATCCAAAAAGAGCAATTTTTTTCTAGAAGCTGAGATAATTGGCCTTTTGTGAAATTAAACATTTCAAGCACATCACTGACTCTGAAGCTAATCTTTTCTAATGTAGTCACACCTCAAAAATAATTTCCTTCAATAAAACAGTGAAGGCCAGGGAATTCTGTTTGGCAGAATAATATTTTTTAGCTACAACCAGCAGCGCTGGCCCCTGCGTGCGCTGCTGGTTGCAGCTTCTTGCTGGTCTTGATTTGCTGCTGGTGGGCATCGGATATTCTGGCTTGCGTTTGTCAATCCTGTCCTGCTGCCTGGGTCTGTCTGGGTGTTGCGCGCTGCTCTGCGTGCCCCCCCCCCCCCCCCCCCCCGCCCCGCCCCGCCTCGCCTCAACTGCACACTCCTCCTCCTGTCTGTGGTGGCTCTCTGCTGAGTTTGCTGTGCGCACAGTGAAGGGACATCGACATCCTGCTTTTTTACAGCGTTCCGCGTGTGTTTGTCACCGGCAACGATGCTTCCAGTTGAGAATAATAACAACTCCACGGTGTGGATGTGCGGATGTGCTGTCCGGCTCAATTGTGGGAGCAGATTGGCTGCTGCAGGCACAGCTGCAGTAACGTGCTTCAGCATATCGATGCATACGGATGCGATGCGATTTCCGTTTCCATAACGACTTCTTCTTTGTTTTTTCCTTGCCTTTCTGTTATGTGGAGAGCACTGTCGCCACCTAAGGGTTCTGTAAAATAGGTTAGACACATCCAATAGCTATAATATTTGTACATCAGAGGCAGAAGGCTTTGATCGACGCCCCACCGTCAAAAAACGCAATTGACGAACATGTCCGTCCTTGGCACTCTACGTTACTATTTGAAATGACGAACATGTCCGTCCTTGGCACTCAATGAGTTAATTGAGCAGTATTCTGCCATGTGACCTGTATGCAGAATATAAATTATATCATATGGGGAGACATTTATTTTTTGTATCATTTTAAAGCAACAGCACAGTAAAGAGGATATTAATCTAACATGATGTATGTAGTTCTTTATATATCTAGCCTCTTCATTTTGCTCTCAAAGTGCACCAGATTGAAGCATTTTACTTTAAAATGGACAAAATTTTCTATCCGGGGGTGCACAGCCCCCCCTGGTCCCCCCACGCCGCGCTAAAATGACCTCGGTATTTCTCAAACCCTGGCTACGGGCCTGGCTGAATAGACTGTATATTAACGTCGGTCATATGGTGGTACTTGGAGAGCCAACTACTTTCTCAGGTGGTACTTGGTGTAAAAAGGTTGGGAACCACTGTTCTAGACTATCATAAGATGGTTCAAACTAACAATCTTCCTATCACATCTATCCAGGCCACTGCTGATTCCCACTATGTTGCAGTGTCCAAATGGTAAAGTTGAATACTGTACATATAGCGGATTACTTTAGACAGGCAAATTACAATTTCCTTGTCAGCAGACGGAATGTTTGCAGTGTTTGAGGAATATTTCACCTTGATCTGATATTTGACCTTCCCAGCAAAGTGGTGGATGACGAAGACCGGCTCCGTGACTGTGGTGGCTACAAAGAAGGGGTTGTCCTGATGCTGCTGCTTCAACACCTCCAACAAGGTTTCATCTGTGGCCTGAGGGAGGCTGGGGACGTTCAGAGAGAGAGAGAGAGACACACACACACACACACACACACAGACACTCACACACACACACACACACACAGGGAGACACAATATCAATTTCAACATATCTGCTTAAATGATTGCAGCTTGGATCGATATGCAACAAAAGTGCATGTTGTGATGGACCGTAACCAAGGCTACTTCTGTTTCTGCATTATCCTGTCCTGCGTGTGTGTGTGTGTGTGTGTGTGTGTGTGTGTGTGTGTGTGTGTGTGTGTGTGTGTGTGTGTCTTATTGAGTTAGTATTTGTGTTATTGGGTGTTATGGAAACCGAGGCAAGACTTGGCTACAATTGAGTATTATGTTGCTCAAGTCAAATTCATTCCTTATTGTCTGCTGAATTGGAACAAATGTCAACCATTTTTGTGGCATTTCTTTACATTCATTGTTAAAGAAAGGAATCATTCTTTCATTTCTTTGAGTCATTCGTAAAATTGTTACGAACACGACTGTGACTGACCAGGGTGTCACCAAAATACGCAAGGCGATGTCTTGACCTTCTTTGTGTGTCAGAATAAGCACAATAATAAGGATTTTGTGTGAGAAATCACAGCAGGTTATGGTGACACAAGCAAAACTGCGCCTACTTGCTCTCCACGTCCAGCAGGTGAAAGAGTCCAGTTTGTGCCTCACTGATCAGCTGAATGCAGCCCGTGTTGTCAGTGTAGCTGATGTGATGCCAGGTGACTCCCTCTGCCACATACTCTTCCTGGGTTAGAGAATATAAAAGACTTAATCAGAAACACTTTGCATGTGCAATACATATAAAGCAATTTGTCTGTGTGGCATTGATGCAGACATACATGAACAATAGTAACACATTACAAAGATAACAGGACATCAAATAAAGGACCATGTGAGGTCTGAATACAGAATCAATATGCTGAGGGACATTTTTGCTGAGAATGCCCACAGATACACCCACCTGCTCATGCTTGAAGATGTGCTGGTTAATGTAATACTGTAGTTTCTCGTTGGCGTAGTTAATGCAAAACTGCTCAAAACTGTTTGTCTGGAGGTTCTCGAATCCAAACATATCCAGGATGCCGATGGACAAACACTAAAAACAAAAAAGCAAACAAGACACTTAATCACCTCCAGACAGAAATGTGAAGAAGGGATGACAGTAGGGTTGCACAATATTGCCTAAAGTCATAGTTGTTTTCCATTTCTTCTTGGCAGAATAACATGCATGCATGTGGGCGCAGCCATTTCATATAATTCCTTCTTCAGGACATTTGGAGTGGAAACAGCAGATGCTAAGGATTAGCATTCGATCCATTTTAATATAATTAAGAATTTCCTCAAATGGGCGTCCGGGAAGTGTAGCGGTAGATTCCCTGCCTACCAACACGAGGATCGCAGGTTCGCGGCCCTGTGTTTCCTCTGGCTTGGTCGGGCGTCCATACAGGCATGATTGGCTGTGTCTGCGGGTTGGAAGTCGGACTGAGGGTATGTGACATGGTCACTGCACTAGCGCCTCCTCTGGTCGGTCGGGGGCCCTGTTCGGGGCGGAAGGGAACTGGTGGGAATAGCGTGATCCTCCCACGTGCTACGTCCTGCCGGTGAAGCTCCCGGCTGTCAGGTGAAAAGAAGCGGCTGTCAACTGCGCATGTGGCGGAGGAAGCAGCATGGAGCTAGTCTACGGCTCTCCCCAGATCTGCAGAGGGTGGAGCAGCAACCCGGGCAGCAGGGGGAAATTGGCCAAGCACAATTGGGGAGAAAAATGGGGGGGAATCAGTAAAAAAAAATATATATATATATCCTCAAATGTCCAACTTACCATCTCAAAAACTTTACCGTGTGATTTAATAGAAAATAATGACTCTTTCGGTCAATATTGCCTTTTTATAGTAGTTTATAAGTAGTTTTATAATAGTGCAGCCCTAAACAACAGTGTGCGACTTACAGAGACAGACTCCTCCATGTCTCGTCTGTTGAGCAGAGCGTGGTTGATGTGCATGATGATCCAGTCAAATAGAGCGCTGTACAAAGACTTGGCCATGGAGTCTCGCACTGTGGAGGCCTGTACACACACACACACACACACAGCAACATCAACAGCAAATCAAAACTCTAAGTCCAACAACCTTACATGTCATTTGCAATATGCAATACCAAAGCTAAACCCGACTGAGAACTTCTACCTGTTTCAGTGTGTCCACCAGTCGCTCCTTTTTGACCTAGAAAAGGAGAGAAACAGACAAAATAATTCTACAGTACAGGAACATATTATTTACCAAACGGCAATATCAATTTATATTTTAGACAGATGCAGGTGATATTAGATCCCACAGTGTATAATTAGGATACTTCATAATCAGCCATAATGTGTTATGCTTTATACCTTGAGCAGGTCACAGAGTGTGGACAAGATTTCAGCAGGTCCAACCTCCAGGACCTGACCGTCCTCTGACAGTGTGTACGTCACATTACCCAGGTACAGGATGGCAGAGAGGAGGGAGAATATCCTGCAACACACACACATTTAAATACTTTTATTTGGATCCAAAGTAGAGCAAATATTACAGATCCAAACATTTTAGAAGAAGGCCGCAGTACAGTACATTTATATTGAACCAGACACTGATGCATGTACTTGCTTAAGCACAGGAAAAGACATTGCAACAAGATGACTTGTGACTTAAATATAAAGTATGCAAACTGACATATGTAAGCATGTTTAGCACTCAAGGGTATACAAAGCATCGTCTCATGGAGCACGAGTTTGTGGACATGCCCCAGACTCCCAAACACAAGCACAATGAGTTGACAGCTGTAGCCTAGAGTTGTAATATATTCTACCACACACACACACACACACACACACACACACACACACACACACACACACACACACACACACACACACACACGATTGCAGATGTAAATGTACAACATAGAGGTCGCACCAGAATTGAATAGACATGGCTAATTTCAGTGCTGTTTAGACTCTGAAATGATCATTTCATCACTGATACATCTGGCTGATTTTGTGTTTAGGTCATTTCATCTGATTAGCTAGCCATAGGTGTAGATTTGGGGGGAGAGAGAGGGACATGCTCCCCCCAATGTTAGAGGGATGAACTGCCATCCGGCCTCAATTATTTCTGCCTCAGAAGCATGGTCTTTACTGAAGCATATTTACCAGCCCCAACAGCATGTGGCTGGTATTGTTTTCACCTTGTGATTCTGTGCGTCATCATGGCTAAATGTGGCCCTGGAGACACTTGTTGTAGTGGGAACTACCACAGAAGTGGGTTTGAGGACTTTGCCAGGTGTTTATACTGTATGTCTGTCTGTCTGTCTGTCTGTCTGTCTGTCTGTCTGTCTGTCTGTGGAGAGATTTTGCGAGTGCGATAGCGTCAAAACTGTGCAAGATGCAGTCATAAAACTTTACCAGGTGTGTAGTTCACATCAAAATGATGAAGTGAGAGAAAATAGAGTTGCTTTTAGACTACTACTATGCTCATACATGTAGCATGTCAGTGTGAGTCACTGCCCAGGGTTTAACCCAGAGCGCAGCACACCCCAGAAAGGTTGAAGTGAAACTTGGGCTCTTGTAGCTAGCTAACCATACTGCAGTATCTAGTCAGTTAACCATCCCTGTCTTGTTCCAAACACATCTGAATTGTCCACTAGTACACACTGACACATCTCATAGCTGCATGTTCAGGTCAACTGAGCGGACTCTTCCTAAGCTACAACTTGTGCTTTTGAGTTCAGACTAGGAACACAGGATCTATAGTAGCCTGGGTAAACCCATCCCCCACGTGACCTGCTCTCAGACCTGCTCTCAGTCATGCTAGTGACTGGGAACTGAGAGAGCAGGTCACGTGGGGGCTGGGTTTACCTAGGCTAGATCTATAGGGCTAAAGACAATATTATAGTTGACCTAAATCTAGACACAAATCTTCCTTAGCTTAATTGGATCTACACCCACACCACAACAGTTGTTTTCATGTATCTCTCTGATTCTTGCCTAGTTGTTACACATTTAGCCATTATTTGCATCTACTGTAGCCAATTCTCCTCTGGACTTCCATGATGGCATCAGATGCGTTTGCTAGGTAGGAGATTTATCATGCAATCCTGCATGCTTCTAACTGCCTGGAGTCTCCGATTATATTCCTGTTCTCCTTACAATAGTACAAATTACACTGTAGATTAAGTCACATAACAGGTAAACGGCTTCAGTGTGGCTATTCACCAAGGGAAACTGAACAGGTGAGAAACTATGGAGCCCTCAGGCAGTCAGGCGCTTGCTGACATGCTTGCTGCATTTTTATCCTGCTTGACTTGACAAGCTCTGACCTGCTACTGTCACCACTGGAGAGAGGAGAAACTTTTGGATGGCATTCAGATGCGTTTACATTGCTTTGTGAAATTATACACACTTTTTTAGGAAGGGGTAATGACACAGCTAATATAGCACTGTGCAATGGACACTGTCTCATTGAGAAATGGTGTGAAATGTTACTGGGTGATGCAGATAATATCAGGCATGGGTCAAATAGTTCTGCAATTCTTCTTCGTCTGCTTTTTTGGGTGGAGTTTCCCACATCCACCTCTTATTTCCTGCGATTGCCTTACCTTTGTGGCACTTACCGTACTACAAACCCCACTCCAACTACATTCAAATAATTGCTAATTATTATTTACAAATGCTGTTTGACCCAAGTCAGACATACAGTACTGGACATGGCCAAGTAACATTTCTTAAAGAGACAGTGTTTACATGCATGTTGTTGTTGACGTTTCCTAAGTAGTATGAAGAGGTCACACCACTATTTGACTCAGGCCTGCAGCATTTCAGCTTTATTTTCCATCATTAAAGCCATACGCACTGCTTCTTGGTGGGAGCCAGGAAGCCAACCATCTCCATAGCTTGATGGAGCCTCTTGTACGCCTGCCTAAGTTTCTCCTCGTCTTCTAAATGGAAGTCTTCCTGTAGAATGGGCAAAAGGAGATGAGAGATGGAGAGAGAGAGAGAGGGTAGATACAGTATTATCTAGCATGGCTGCAGGTTGATGATGTAATGTAATGTAAACTCTCCATAAAATATCAATAATGTGGAAATGGATTTATTGAAACTATATTCTGAGGAGAAGCCTATGTGTTAAATGCAGTGTCAGTGTAGTTTATGTGAGTGGTGGTCTTATTAATGCATACTGTAGTCTTGCATTTTCTCACAATCTTGCTTAGGGTTTGGGAAATACCTAGCTCTTTTTCTTTCAGTTAGTGCTTCTTGGTAACCTGATGCGCCAGATGGTTTTTTACACAGAACCATCTGCGTCCTTGGTTTGTTATAGAGAGCCAAAGTGGAACGTCAATTCCTGCTTCAGCACTGTACCAGAGATTTTCATCCACCATTTATTTTCCCATAGACATTTCGTAAAATGCTTATAAAAAGAGTTCTACTAGTTCAAATCAAACGGTACAAACAGGGGAGATCGCATAACATTTCACTCAGATCAAAACGTTAAAAAAAATGCGGGTTTGAAGAAAATATTTTTTCAATGTTGTTTTTTGAAGTTTTGGTCCGAGTGAAATGTTCTATGGTCTCTCCCGATTATAGCATTAGCTGAACCGTTTGGTTTGAACCAATACAACTCTTTTTATAAGCATTTTACGAAATGTCTATGGGAAAATAAATGGCGAATGAAAATCTCTGGTACAGTGCTGAAGCAGGAAGTGACGTTCACTTTGCCTCTCTATTAAAATATAGATGTCAGTTTTAGACATGTCATGCTCATCATGACTCAAGTTTGTGCTGACATCATATTACAGACATGACAGCTCACAGAAGCTGTGTTTACAGGAGTTAGTTCAAGGGAGAGATACAGCAAGTGAGCATGTCTGCTAACAGGTTCCCGTATTATACAAGCGAGTTAAAAATCACAAGAGATATTTATGTCATATCGTGTGTACAGGTGAAATGACTTTGCATCATATCCTGTGTACAGGTGAAATGACTTTGCATCATATAGTTGACAAAGGGAATATGCCTGAGCAGCTGTGCAGTGTGAGGACGGAGGGTACCTGCTTGAGGTAGAGGTAATCTTGTGGCTGTAACAGCTGAAACTCCTTCCGCTCCTCCTTGGACGCTCCCACCAGCAGATAGTAGAACACGTGGTAGTTCCTGGGGGTCAGAGAGGTCGCGGAGAGACAACCAGCCAATCAGGGCACACGTGAGTTTTATTTTAGCCTTTGTTCGCTCAATATTTCACTGCATAAGGTGCAGTAAAGTTGAGTAGATCACATTGACCCTCCTCCCAACCACATGTTTTGACTGTGGTTTCCTTTTACCTGGTAATGCAAAGGTCATATATAATGGGGGGTCAGAGTACAAACCAGTGATACAAATGTGAACAAAGTTACAAACAACATGAGAATATGAAAATATATCATCCCAGCTTTTAAATTAAAATGGAAATGACTAATCCTTCTATGAGGATTTCAGACACCAAATGACTATAAAGCCTCTATATCTTGAAGTGTCAAGGGTTAGGAATTCCTTCTTCTCCTTCATACCTCTCATTCTTATCTCTGAACACCAGGCGACACTTTTCTAGCAAATACTTCTCAATAACGGCCCTGCAAGAGAAAACAAAAACAAGGAGGTGGTCAACAAATTTGATAGTCAAATCACAAAAGAAATTTGTCAAATTGTCAAAATGTTCCAGAAATAACCATGAGGTAAAAGAGTTGAGCACAATGAGCAGTCAGCTGTCATAGTATGTACAAAGTCAGCCACTGTTAAAGGAACAGTTCACCCAAAAATGAAAATTATTTCTGTCATCATCTACTCACTATCATGCCAGTTGAAACACAGGCAAAGTTTGTCCATATAACACACAGGGATGTTGCCAGCACAACTCAAGAGAAAAATTCAAAACAGTCACGTTTGTTTCTCTATTAATCTGATGACACAATTTTCATTTTTGGGTGAACTGTTCCTTTAATTTGACCGAGTTCACTTTGGGCTGCTGACTCAATAATGTAAACATGGTTACAAATCAATCAATCAAAAGAAATCAAGGAGCCCTTGCTGCAGAACTCTTGATTCACTCAAACAGCCTGCTCTTCCCCCAGGTGTAGCACTCCAGTGAGGTTAGGTAGGTACTCCAAGTATGAACTTATGTTTGAACCTATGTTTTTTTTTACTGCTCTTACTTTGGTCTTATTTCTCTTACCTCTTAATCCTATTTTTTAATGGTTTATTCTTTTACTTTTTTATTCTTTTATCTAATCCGCTGCCGATTTTTATTTTTATGATTTTTATGGTTTTATGGTTTTATTGCTTATTTTATTCTTCCCTTACTAAGGGATTTAATGATTTAAACATACTGTGCAATAGGGCTGTGCAATCATGTGCCTTAGCTGGCACTCTTCCTGTGTTTTAGTGCAATGCTGTGACTGTGACCGTGTCTGTTCTGTGTTACTGTGTCTGTTACACCTATGTTGGTACAAGCACTTTTGCCCAAGACAAATTTCCCTCCTGGGACAACAAAGTTTATCTCATCATCATCTCATGATTCTGTTTGCTGTGCTGCCAGTAGTTGTAAACTGGGCCGTCCTCTACAAGAGGAGGTTAGTGAGGAGAATAAAACCCGGTGCCTCACCCTCTCATCACACCACTCTCCAGATAGTTGAGCTGGATGAACCTCCCAAAGCGACTGGAGTTGTTGTTCTCTGCAGTCTTAGCGTTGCCAAAGGCCTGTTTAAAACATAGGAACATTCGTTTACAATAGAATAAACACATGTGTAGGCGAGTTACATATGCACACATAGTTGGCACACAGAACTAACAAACTGTAAATATTTAGCTGGGGACTTAACAGGTGACTATCAAATAAATTACTTTGAGTGGTGCAGGCAGCCTATGTCTTTTGTCTGCCAGAGAATCCAGCGAGGGCAACGTTTGCCTAAGCAACCTTATGTAAGGCCAAGAATTAAATCAACCTGCAGTCTGACTCACTAAACTCATTATTTCATCCAAGTACAGGAACCGTCATGTGTTAGCCACAAAATCTTCACTTCGTCATTCTCGTTATGAATCGGTTACAAGATAAACACAACGGACCAGGCAGAGATATATATAGCACACCTAAACTCAGTTTTAGCACGTTTTGATTTGCACAATAAGAGTTGATCCACCTTTTTAGTACCACTCCTTTTTAGATAAATATTTGTAAATGTAAATTCACTATATGCGTTTTAGTAGGTACAGTAGTATCAAACTGATGTGAGGATACAGTCGTTAAGGGAAAAACAGCATCAAATCAATCATGCTTTTCTGAAAATATAATTGTTTTTGTATCAATTATATTGGTGGTTGTTTGCCTTGCCTCACCAACTGGAGGTCATACTGTAATTGACCTACCTACCATCAACATCATGTTAACCCTCCTGCATCACTGACATATTTCGCTCCTCCTTGCCTATCCCACAATACAATGCATTCTCTGTGCTTCCAAATAGACAGGAACTAAGAGCTAAGCTGATGTTTCCTGGCTTTGCCCTGTGAGATGAGGAATGTAATCAAACAAGGAGACTTTTATAAGAACATAGCTGAGTGGTTACAAGCAAGCAAGTGCAGCCATTTGTTCCTTTCGCTATGAGGCTCCTGAATGAACACAGTGGAGTTGGGCCTGACTCTTCCTTTTACTGTCACTTACAGTACAGTAGTATTATTTAATGTTTATTATGAATGGATTTCTGCTCCGTTTATGCAAGTAGTAACCTGATTGTTCTTTGTTCCATGTATTGTATTACTGTACTTGTGGTGTTTGATAAATATATCAATACATTTCCCACTGCGGGATCAATAAAGAACTACGAGTCCACTACTACCACAACTACTAAGTACTCACTACCCACTGAGTGAGCACTAGAGGTCATTTCAACGTTGCGTCAATGCTTCAGCTCACATATCGCCCAGGATCTTTTTGGCAATGTATAGCCCAGTTTTAGAGTAAGCAGTAAAAACATGATCACATATGCCATGCATAAATAGCTGTAACTAACAATCCAAAATATGTACCACTGAAGTACATATGTACAAGACGTCGCTTTATTTTGTCATATACAGTATCCCAGAAGACGTAGCCTATGATGTAGATGTCTACTAAAACCCTTTTAAACCCTATGCAGCCTAATTTTAATCTAAATATATATTACCATTTTGATGTCTTTTAAATGGATAATAATAAAAGTGCTCAGTACTACTACTACTACTACTACTACTACTACTACTACTACAACAATCATTGGTCCTATGGGAAATATACCAGCTGCCAGGAAGGAAAAGTGAAACCTTACGCTCGGTCCCCAGGAGTGTTTGCTGTTATTGTGAAACATACTGGAGACGGTTACTAAGATTCACCATTCACAACAACAGACTCCACCCAGGCAATTTGATTGGGTAAGGTGAAGCATACTGGAGGATTATGAGTGCTCAAGAGTTGCTCCTGAAGACTGACTTTGGATCAGCTTCTACTTCCCAAAGCCTAGTCTGACTCAGTGGAAGCAGGCTGCGAGGATCAGCTCTGCCACTGCCTCCGACCATTTCAGTCAGAGCGGAAGGCAAATCCCTTTCCGCTTCCTGCGTGTCCGCTCTCAAATGCATCTGCCGCTGTGAAACAACAACAACAACAACGCTAGCTTGCAAGCTAGCTACATGCTGAAAATGGCAAGTTTTGACAGAGATTTGAATTGTGCAATAAAGCAGGCCTGCTTGGTACTTTCGGTGGATCATGGCTGTAGAGATAACAGAGCATTTCCCCCTGCTATACCAGAGTGAGAGTAAGAGGAGCCAGACTCTCTCCTGTGCTGGTACAGCGAAAAAAGAGATAGTCTGGGAAGCGAGACGACCCAAAGCCTAACCTTTCCAAACAGTTAAAAAAAGAAGCGTGTGGAGGCTTGGTGCTCCTGTACAGGAGGGACTTGTTCCAACAGGCCCAGGCAATGCAGGCAGGCCTGCATGCTGCACTCTGCCCATGGCTGACAGGTACAGCGTCAGCGTGGAGTACCTGGAATGCTTCTCCCCAGCCCACGTTTATGAACACAGTGAGGGATTTCTCAAACATGGCTTCCATTTTCTACCACATGGATATAATTTATGTGATGGAGTTGAACGGGGAAGATCGAGATGAAAGAACCGTGGAGAGAAAAATTGGAGCGAGACTGTTGCAGGGCAGGAACTGGAAGAGGCATAGAGAAGTATCAAGAGAAGTATTTTTTAAGGGGGGGTAGAGACAGAGACTTCATAGTGAGACTCCATACATCTTTATGTGCCACAACCTAAGAGGTAATGAGCAAAGGAAAGGACATAACAAAACAAAAAAGGGAGCAAGTGAGCAATCTCTGTCTGTCTGTTCTCTGTTTCCCGTTTCAATTTTTGTCCCACTGATGATGTCATATGGATGCATTGTGACATCTCTGATGATGTCATTACCTAAGAAAAAAATCCGTCTTCGTTAGGTGACCCGCAGGGGTGCACTTTTTTTTATTTTTTGCAATCTTCGAAACGTAAAACAGAAACAACAACAAAAGGCTCAGACAGAGAAAGAAAAAACAAACAAACATAATTCACATTCCAATACTACAGCTTGGCACTACCAGCCACGTAATGTCCCCATGTGCCTGCAAGGGATGTGCGTGGGATCCCACGCAAGGGTCCATGAGAAGTCAGTTATGCGAGTCACGTATCGCTATTAACCTCATCCAAATAGGCCAGAAATGGGTCCCAGATAACCAAGAACTTCCCAAGAGAATTTGTCCTCAAAAACCAGAGCCTCTCCATACGTATAACCAAGATCATGTCCGTCAGCCACAGCTGAAAAGAAGGTGTAGAGGGAGACTTCCACTCCCTCAGAATGAGTCTCTTGGCGACGGTCGTTCCCTGCATCAGAGACTGTTGCACAGCCGTAGGGAGGAGCAGAGAGGATTCCGAGCAGCCGAAGATGGCGAGTTCCGCCTCCGGCTGAAGGGTTGTTCTATAGGCCTTAGAGTACCAGTCAAATATTTTGGCCCAAAAACCAGATAATGAAGCACAAAACCAAAAAGCATGGGACAATGTACCCTCTAACACCTGACACCTATCACATAGTGGTGAGACAGAAGGGTAGGTCTTGTGCAATCTAGACTTGGAATAATGGAGATGGTGAATGACTTTAAATTGGATCAGCTGGTGTCTGCTATTAATTGAGCAGAGTTGGACCACAGATAGACTCCTGTCCCAAATAACTTCAGACAATTCAACACCAAGTTCATCCTGCCATGCCTCTTTAATCCTCTCAGTGGGGGCTCAGGGGTGCTCTTTAAACTTCCTGAAAGATTTAGCATGATCGCAGGTAAAATGGCTAATCATCATTATTATTATTAATTATACAATTACTGATTAACACCAAAGCTTTCAAATATTGAACTTGGGGGAGGGGAGGGGAGGGAGAGAGAGAGAAAGAGAGAAGAAGGAAGTAGGTGATTTATACGTTGTTATACGTTGCTGGTTTGCCAGCTGACCTGGCTGAGCCTGTTCTGACACGTTCCTGTTTCTCCCCTCTTCCTGGAGTTCCCTTCAAGCCAACACCCTGCACATTCCCCCAGCAGAGCTCAGCCTCCTCCTCCAACATCCACCTCTCTCACAACAACCGCCCGGCCCAACACCCTGCACATTCCCCCAGCAGAGCTCAGCCTCCTCATGCAACATCCACCTCTCTCACAACACCCCCCCAACACCCTGCACATTCCCCCAGTAGAGCTCAGCCTCCTCATCCAACACCCACCTCTCTCACAACACCCCCCCCCAACACCCTGCACATTCCCCCAGCAGAGCTCAGCCTCCTCATCCAACATCCACCTCTCTCACAACACCCTGCACATTCCCCCAGCAGAGCTCAGCCTCCTCATCCAACATCCACCTCTCTCACAACACCCCCCAACACCCTGCACATTCCCCCAGCAGAGCTCAGCCTCCTCATCCAACATCCACCTCTCTCACAACACCCCCCCAACACCCTGCACATTCCCCCAGCAGAGCTCAGCCTCCTCCTCCAACATCCACCTCTCTCACAACACCCTGCACATTCCCCCAGCAGAGCTCAGCCTCCTCATCCAACATCCACCTCTCTCACAACACCCCCCCAACACCCTGCACATTCCCCCAGCAGAGCTCAGCCTCCTCATCCAACATCCACCTCTCTCACAACACCCCCCCAACACCCTGCACATTCCCCCAGCAGAGCTCAGCCTCCTCCTCCAACATCCACCTCTCTCACAACACCCTGCACATTCCCCCAGCAGAGCTCAGCCTCCTCATCCAACATCCACCTCTCTCACAACACCCCCCAACACCCTGCACATTCCCCCAGCAGAGCTCAGCCTCCTCATCCAACATCCACCTCTCTCACAACACCCCCCCAACACCCTGCACATTCCCCCAGCAGAGCTCAGCCTCCTCATCCAACATCCACCTCTCTCACAACACCCCCCCCAACACCCTGCACATTCCCCCAGCAGAGCTCAGCCTCCTCCTCCAACATCCACCTCTCTCACAACAACCACCCAGTCAGTCAAACAGCCCTTCGTAGCAAGGTGCCATCATCTGCCTTGCATCTGCCTGTACTCTTTCCCCCCGGTTTTCCAGACTTTGATATCTCTGCCACAAACAACCATCTTAAATCTGAGCATGGGTCAGCGAGAGGTTTTTTGGATTTTTTTGGTTAAAGAGATCAAAAGTGTGCGTCACTTGTTCCCATACTGAGGTCTAGTAGAGATATCATTCAAACAAAGATGCCAGAAAAATCACGCCACTCTCATTTCAGATTCTTCTTTTTTTTAAGGAACATAAGGTATGACTCATGTTGAACACTGATTGGATTTCCCATGCTAGCGAAAGTAACATTGCAATGAGGCCAAATTGCAGAACCATAAAAACCCCAAACAAAAGATTAACACATCAATTAATCCCCATTATTACTGCAGGAATCTGGTCCCTGTTTCTTGGCTTTCTCTACCACGTTCACATCCAGTTGCTGTGTAAACACTCTGCTATCCACCAGATGCATAGTGTCTTCTCGGCTAAACCCCAGGCTAAATGCTGTGGCACGACATCTTAATCTTCAGCAAGCTCATTTCCTTTTCATCCAA
This sequence comes from Poromitra crassiceps, assembly GCF_964638095.1. Classification (NCBI taxonomy): domain Eukaryota; kingdom Metazoa; phylum Chordata; class Actinopteri; order Beryciformes; family Melamphaidae; genus Poromitra; species Poromitra crassiceps. The sequence continues at coordinate 27,449,789 of NC_139635.1, read as the reverse complement.
TTAAAAATAAATCAAATCAAACTAAGCCACTCCCACCCTCGTCTAGCTATGCAAATCTCGGCCACTTTGATCACCAATGAGGGAAGAGCAAGAGAACAGAAAGGGCTGGGGAAAATCTGCAGAGGGCTAAAATAGCTGTTGATTATTTCAAGGGGAAAACTCGTCAGACTTGTTCAGAGATTCAGAAAGAATCCATACTTAACAACAACAGTCTAAGGAAGGGCCGGTCCTGCGGGGAGGGGTGTGTGATCCGAGTGGGCCACAGGATTTCGTGTAAAAGGTTAGCTGCACTACTGAGAGATAGATCGAGCATTTGCACTTTCATTTAGAGTAAAAACTGAAGTACAACCTAAATCTGTTACAGACCTATCTACAGTATTTCAATGTATGATATAACAGGACAGTTTTACACAGGGTAGAGCCCCAAGCAATACGGTCAACAACAACATGCATGAAACAAGTCCCACCGTTTCATAATACTAAATGCATTATGTATGACGTGACTCCAACTAATAGAATACCCTGTGTCCCACTTACTGGCCCGCGCTCAGAAAACAGGCATGTGGAACAAGGCTGTGTGGGTGTTTTCAGAAAACACTGTAATTTCCCCAAGAACTTGAGAAGACTGGTATTTCCCTCAGAATGTGCTGCTGGCCTATTTAATGGCCAGGTAGCATTGAAAGAGACTTGTTTTCAGCCTTCTGTAAAGGTACATGTGTTGTGTCCCTGTTACTCATTGACACACCTAGCCATGCATTGATGGGAAAGGCAAACAAACAGCCAAGGCCCTCTGACTTGATGAGTGAGAGTGAAGCTGAAGTTATGTTAGCATGGCAAGAAAATAGAAAGTGTTGTGGATCCCCGGCTAATATACATTTCCCCTTGGTCCTGTTTGATTTAAGAAAAATGTATCTGATCATACGCTGTATATAGATTTAAATAATTTATACGTCAATATAAGTCTTCAAAACTGTTGCCCCCTGCTGAAAAAGGAACTGAACTTTTATGTGGAAAAGTGTCAGTGTCTTGCTAGGGCTGGGTATTGGCAAGGACCTCACGATACGATACGTATCACGATACAGTACATGGGTCGCGATACGATTGTATCACGATACATTGCGATACAATACATATTGCGATATATTGCAATACTCTACATAATTTACTGAAAATTTAAAAATAGAGCTAAAAATACAACACGTTGTGTGCCACCCAGGTAGTGTAATAATATGTACATCGCTTTATATTGACAACTTAGTGGACAAATTTAGTCAAAACTACTGAGTGTTGAGTGTCTTACTGAACGCACTGAAATAAAAAGTATCCTTAATGTGTCACTGAACACACGGCTGTTCAAAAAAGTCAATATGGCGATATATCACAATATCTTTCTGAAATATCGATACAGTATTGTGGAAAAAAGTATCACGATATATTGCCGTATCGATTTTATTGCACAGCCCTAGTCCTTGCCAATGGCGCTTCATTGTGATAACGGATCATTCGTCAGTGTTCATTTAGTAGGAGGACCTTCCCATTCCCGCTTTTTTTGACTCTGAAGAAGACGCAGTGCGCGTCGAAACGTCAGTTTTGTACCTTTATTAAATTTATTTAAGTGACTTCGTGTGCTCCAGCTCACTCATTGGGTTAGTCCTTTTGGAAGTGGCCCATTGACCTGTTTACATTGTTTTGTCCTGTTCTGAGAGCACCGACCTCCCTCTGTGGAGGGGTTGAAGCACAGGAGATTCCTTCTACAGACCTTCCCATTGAGTTCAGTGAGAAAATTAGTCAAGCGAATAAGTAGCATATCTACTGTATATTAGAAGCAAACAGTAATCTTAACCTCTGTTCTGGAGCTTCTGGTATTTTTCAGCCTGGACACTGCAGGATGGAACATTTCTTGTTATTATTTCAATCGGGAATGTTATGCTGAATCGTGTTTTGGGCATTCCATTGCAGTGCATGACTGGTACTGTTTTCACCTAGTGAGTGAGTGAGTGTGTGAGTGTGTGAGTGTGTGTGTGTGTGTGTGTGTGTGTGTGTGTGTGTGTGTGTGTGTGTGTGTGTGTGTGTGTGTGTGTGTGTGTGTGTGTGTGTGTGTGTGTGTGTGTGTCATCATGGCAAAATGTGATCCTGGAGACACCTGTAACAGGAAGTACCATAGAAGCTGTTTTGAGTACTTTGCTAGGTGCTGTCTGTCTGCGATAGCATCACAACCATGCAAGATGCAATCATGAAACTTTACGCATGTAGTTAAGATCACAATGAAAGCAGAGTTCAAAAAGGGGTGTGGTCAGAGCAAGGGGGCCTGAAGTAAGGGGTTAGGAAGCAAGGATACACCCCTGGTCCGCATTCATTTTAGGTTGAGGGAATCAAGGCTGGTGTGATCCCATTTCAAGATGGTCTCTAGTTTGTGGATATTGTTGACAAATTTGATGATTTTATTGCAGGAGGTGCAAACAGTAATGCTGAATATGCATTTCCTGTAGATGTGGGTACTGTTGTTGCCACTTCATCTATCATGTGGTTTTGTTTTTCTGTAACTCTTAGCTGATGAGTAGGTAAGATAATAAGCTGGCAGTGGCAGAGCACGGTAATAATTCTCTAGCTCAAACATGAGAGGATTGGTTTTGTTACCTAGCGTAGGTACACAAAACACTTGACTTGATCTTTCATTCAAACAGATCAGACCAGGTCAATCCAAGTGGAAGCCATGTCCTCTCACCTGTTAGATCTAATTCAGCCATGCCTTCATGTAGCTGTATGTGGAGAGGATTTAAGATTTGAGTCAACTGATAAATATGCAACTCACTGACTGCGTTTACATGGACTTGAGTATCCCGGTTATGAGGCTTATCCTGGTTTTGATCATATTCGGGATATGGCGTTTACATGGAAGAGAGAGAAAGCAGGTTACTCATATCCCTGTATACATGATAAGTAGTAGTATCCTGGTTACTGATCACTGCATGCTATTTGCGCAGGCGCCTGTGATCATTACAATACAAACCAGGGTCATTATTATTATTATTTGCTTATATTGGGTGCGTGTGACGTGACGTCATTCACCTTTTTTGGGCAAAGACGTGGGATTCCCTTGGATTCCGTCTTCATGGTGGAGTGTCCCTGTTTGCACGCAGCGCGCGGCTTTGGCTTTAATTTGAGTCACAACACCATCGTCCTGTAGTCTGTATACTACAGACTTGAATAGGGCAGCATTTTGATGCTTTCTCCTATCTAAGCTGCCAAGCATTTAATTATTTCATCACCGAAATACAAAACTCGGCAAAACTCTTTCCTCATCGCTTCAGAAGTGAGACTTTTAAGTCGAATTGCACTGACATTTGCGCGTGAGTATTTCCAGGTAAAACGATTAGGTATGTGCGGGACCTACAGCAGCGAGGTTAGAGAGGAAAATGCCTGGAGTCTGACGGCGGTATGATGAGGAAGTAGCCTAATCGTGCGGCACTTCTATACTTTATACTGGACGAAATTCCGATAGTGAAACGGGTCATTTTGCGCAAGCTGTGTTGTGTACGGTAGCCCCTCGCGTTGGAGGGTGTTCACGGTGTGTTTCGCGTTGTTTGGTCATGAAATGGAGGGGGGGGGGGGGGGGGGGGAATGCCTGCAAGTCTGCTGCCTTTTGGAGATGAACTGAACTGAAGCCGCGCCTGCGCAGGAAGTCTGCTGCGGTCAGAAAGCAGGATAAGGTGTATACATGCAACAGTATCCCGGGTTCTTTCGGAGTACTCCACCTCGCATAACCGGCTTTCTCAAAACCGGGATAAGGGCTTATCCAGCTTTCTGAAACCGGGATATGATGTTTACATGCGCAAACACAAAAACGGGATACTCCAAAACCCCGACAGTAACCGGGATACTCAAGTCCATGTAAACGCAGTCACTGTCAGGAAGGCAAGCCTGATATCGTGTACAATCAGTATCTGACACTCATCATGACCAGCGACCAGGAAATCAATCTATGTTTTTCACACAACAGAGATATGATACATACAACCTTGAAAAACTCATTATGTCTAGTCTACTTCTGCTGGTATGCGACTGTGACGTTGGCGTCAGTGTGGTTCTTAATCTTAACCCTGGTCTTCAGGACACAGAGTGCTGATGGGTTTCTATCATAACAGCTATTTTTTCCAGATAATTTTATTTGCATTCTGGCCTTTTTAAAGACTGTTCTAAAGTCGATAGAGATAGGAAAAGACTGGGAGAGAGGGGCACGACATGTGTCAAAGGTCCTGGGCCAGATTCAAACTCAGGACTGTGCGTTTATATCAGGACTCCGCGTTGACATGGTACACGCCTTAGATCACAGTCACCAGGTGGATGCCCTCCTACCAGCTATGTACAGTAGTTACTGACGTTCATTGCATTCACCTTGCATCCTAGGTGTAAATCAGACCATAATTGGATGGTTTGAATGTAAACCAGAACTGAGATTGAGAAGCGATTGGGGGGGCAAGAGTCTACAGGTTAGAATGCTCTCGGCATGGTACATGGTTGAAAAGTGCTGGTTTAGGGGCAGCTGACCCACTCTACATCGGGGACTTACCTCCAGTACCAGGCCGGCCCCCAGAATGGTCCGCTCCACCCCCGCGGTGGTGTACCTCTTCTGGCTGAGGGCGGTCAGGCAGTGGATCAGATAGCTGGTGCTCTCCGTCTTCCCTGAGCCGCTCTCCCCAGAAATCATGACACACTGGTTGACCTGCTTGTTCAGCATGGCGCGGTACGCCACGTCCGCCATCGCGAATATATGAGGACTCAGCTTGCCCAGCGGTTGGTTCTCATACATCTTGACATACTTGGGGTTGTAGTAAACGGGCATTAACTTATAGGGGTTGACGGCGATGAGGATGCCGCTGGCGTAGGTGTAGATTTTGTGTTTGTAGAAGCGCCGGCGTAAAGCCTCCAGAATACTCTCCTCAGTCAAATTGGGGAGGCTGCAGAGGTCATCGTAGTCCTCTCCGCCGGCTTCCCCCACCTGGGGGCCTCCGTCTTGGGTCTGCTGGTGTAAGATGAAGTGATACCCCTGGCTCTGTGGCTGCTGCTCCCGGGCCTCCGGGGGCCACAGGAAGACCCGCTCCATGGGACGGTCCCCGGCTTCCAGCGCCCGTTCCTCCCCTCCACTCTCCCTCAGCTCCAGCAGACTGTACACCCGGCTCGCATCCAGACCCAGAGCGGCCACTGCCCTCTGGATGACCTCCACCGCCGTGTCCCCGGCACTGACCTGCAGGGCGCAGGGAGAGGCCGCCTCCCGGGACGGCCTGGGGTAGATGTGTAGAACGTGGGCCTCTCCATCCTGACCATCCGTAGTGCTCATCCTGACACACAGAGGCAGGCTTCAGCATGCCTCGCTGCCCCCAACTCTACCAGCATACACTGCAGAGAAACACAGGGAGGCATGGGAGACAAGAGGAAGTGATATTTCAAAAGTACAAACTGTTCTAAATCAGTGGTTCTCAACATGGGGTCTGGGGACCGCCAGTCTCCTTGACGGGGTTCCCAGCAAACTGTTGAATTGTTCAACTTCAGCACATTTCATTTATCAGAAGTTAATACAGAATGTAGACGAATGACTGTTTCGATCATAGTTTGTCTGTTATCGCTCTACCTGCAGATAGTCATGGAGTTCTGAACAAAATCATATCTGACAAATTAAATCAGAAGGGTCACGCCCATTGAAACTGAGGGGGCAACACACAAATTTCGCCCCCTGAGAATTTTGGCTTGCATGACGCCCCTGGATTAGATCTCATCAGAGGGGTGTCTGACTGTGGGTCTAATGTGGATTGAGTTGAGTTGATGTGAAAAAGGTTGAAAATCACGGTCCTAAATCATGCTTTTGTAACATTACATTTCAAACAATACTTTCCATTGTATCATTATTATTATTATTATTACATTTGGCTATGTACTCATATAACCTATGCCAAACCTTCGTGTACACTACTTGTCCAACAACAAGCAAGGAAGGTACTGAAGAGAACAATGTAAAGACAAAAACATACAGACAATCCGGGTTTACGCCCTGCAGGTGACATGAAACAGTAAGAAGTGTCAAACTAGTATCACACACGACTAGACGGTCAGAAATAAGCCTCACCTTTCCAAGAAGAGCACTCACTTCATTTCAGAAAATAAAAAAACATTGTTGACAGCAACGAGCAAGATCTCCGCACCCGGTTCTCCACTTATCCAACTTGAGGAGGGGAGAGGATAGGAGGGGGGACAGAAAGGGAAAAGAAGAAGAAAATGTTCCTCCACCTGCGCTTCCAACACGGTGAGCAAAAGAAAACTGCTTGTTCCAAGTTTTAAGTTGTGCAAAAGTAATTTCCCCAACGGTTCGTCAACGTTATTGCTTTTATAAACCAGTTATTTAAAAGAAAATGCCTTATTGAGATCTCCTCGTCGTCCTGGTCGGATAGTTGGTAACGCTACTTCCTACATTTCTCTCCACACGCGCGCTCGTCGATGAGGTGGAAAATGTGGATGGGTTCCCTTCAGCCTTCAATCGCTGCCCCTGAAAGATTTCAGAGATAAACCTTCAAAGCCAACGCCGACTAACTTTATAATAATACGGTTAGACTTTCGCATTCCCGAAAGGGATAGCTGATATAGTGCCACAGGCTGTCAGCAAAACGTAGGCTATATTATAATTTTGTCTGTGTCGTGAGCAAGTTAATTGACCTCATCATTATGACTGGGAAGTTGTGAGGGATGAGCGGCCCCTAGTGGATTGTCAAAGTATTACAACACAATTACTGTACACGCCTAAACTAAACTCGTGATGAAAACTCACTACCGGTATATATTCCTATACTGCAACAAGGACTTGAAGTGTGGTACTCAATCGTGAGTTTCTGACTGTATATTGTTTGGCCTTCTATGGTAGGCTATGACATAATATTCCCATAATATTCTTATATGATATTCAACTTGTGGTTTGCTGTGATATTTGTAGAGTAGGCCTAGCCTAGGTCAGGAGGGTCCACAATATACAGTAATGCCTAACTTACCCCTATGCAGTATTACTAGTAGAGTAGAATTTTTCTCCTTTTGTACTGTCTCAGATTATACAGTAGGTCAGAATCAGAAGTGTCATGCCCATTGCAAAATTCATGGCGGTCATTTAGTAGTAGAGCATCAATCCCCTTTTCAAACATGTGAAAATGAAATGCTGTTAGTTATTATAGGCATAGTTTTTGCATAGCAAGTTAGTTGGCTACTTGTACCATGCAGCTAAAGTTAGCAGTGTAATGTTAGCCAGAGCTTTTATGGCAGTGAGCTGTTTGTTTTGACCACCACTATCACATGTTATACTGTAGTTAGCAAACACTGAATTCCATTTGATGTCTCCAGGTCAAGATGCAGTTCTTTAAAATAATTAGCATTTTGGATATAGTCTTTTTATGTGAATAACATTTTGGATGAAGCAAGATTTTGCTATATTTCAAGAAAAGTGGCAGCAGTGTAAAAGCTATAGTGTAGAAGTGAGTGACTAAGCTAAATAACCACAAAAGCACAAATAATTGACCAAAATCTCTAAATAAATATACAGTATTTACCATAATGAGAAAAGGAGCAAAATATAGATGGTTATTGGTTACAACTGAATAATGACATCACAACAGTCTAATCCTAATGTTAATTTAAAATAAGATATTCCTCTAAATCTGGCTTCAAATGGTCAACATTTTAGAAATAGCTAAATGGCCCGAATCAGAGCCATTTGCAACATCTCCATTCACTCCAATGGACCTTTTTTTTTTAACCTCACAAAAGTTCCTGGAAGTAAGGTTCTGGATGAAGCAGCGCTGTCGAGTTGCAGCAAAATAGACCGTTTGTATATTATCAGCTTTATTTTATGCATTCAAACGTTGCGCAAGCCCCCTTCCTGGCTATTCATTGGCTAGCCTACATGTCACAATGTATTTTGGACCTCCGCTGGCGCCACTCTCTTACTAGATTGCTCTGGACCAATTGATAGATAAATCAATCAAGCATGCGTGGATTCAGCACACTTTATCTGGGCAGATTGATTGAATCATTGCAAATCTATTCAGACCTTAGGTCGCTGCCAAAAATCTTTAGCACCACTATCACATGTAATAATGTAGTTGGTAAAACACTGAAATCCATTTGATGTCTCCAGGTCAAGATGCAGTTCTTTAAAATAATTAGCATTGTGGATATAGTCTTTTTATGTGAATAACATTTTGGATGAAGCAAGATTTAGGGTAACGCTTTTAGAATATAGCCCGCAAATTACCCTGTAATTACAAGGTAACAAGATCTGTACTTACAGGTTAAGTACTACGGGGTATAAGATGTGAATTTACCCTGTAAGTACAGGGTACCAAATCTGTACTTACAGGGTCCTAACCACCAGGGTTGAGTTCAGCCCCGACAACACGTAACAAGCACCTGTTGGATCCATTGAGGCGGGGTTTATATACAGCTGGCTGCTGATTGGGTAACACCTCTGACACGCCCGCCAAACAAGAGACCTATACCTGTTGCGCACCATTGCAAACCGTTTCGAGGAAACATGATGTTCAACCCGGAAACCGTAGCACATGGTGCACACACCCTTTCGCAGATTGAACATACCCCAGGCAAGTCACAGAAACAGGAAAGTGGGAGGGTTGTCACAACCTGTGAGGGACAGCAGTATAAAACTGCCTGTGCTACAGTTTTATAATTAATGTACCTATTATAATGTTTAGATCCATAAATACATTTGTGAACACAAACTTTGATCATTCATGTTTGTTTGTTTTTTATCGCGTCTGCACAAACGTGTATTAGCATCTCCTCCACACATCTCCTAGTTTGTATCACTTAACTTGGGCCATTTTGTAACCATGAAAACAAACAAACCAAACCAGCTAAACTCAGCTATCCAAATTCCCGCCGGATGCCACAACAGAGCAGTTTGGGAGTAATGGCAAGCAGAGCAAGACAGGCTAATTTAATCCTCACAAAGACTAAGTGCTTCGGTCCCTGATGCATGAAAGAGCAAAGAGACTTTGTAGATGCTCTCCAAACCTCCAGAAGGAACTACACTGTTTTAAGTCAAAAGCAGCAATAATGACCACACACACAATCATTGAATAAAAAGTCCAGGCTGCATTTCATGGTATCTCAACATGAATTTACTCGGGTACCATGTTTACAGTTTAGGGGGGGATCAATTACTTGCACGGTTTAAAATTTCATAGCAATACAACAAGTTTGTTTTCCAAGCAGCCTATATGGATTTCTGCACCCATCTGCAGAATCTTTAATGCAACAGTCCTAATAGGAACACGGCTCAAGGTGAAAAATAATTGTTTACATGGCAACCTGACAACTGAGGCCATCCAAAATCAATAACATGTCTATTGATGATCAGAACTGAGTCTAGTTTTTCCTATGCTAAAGCAGCAGCAGGCTGTATAATGAGTGCGCATGTGAGAGGCGGTCTATCCTAATTTAGCGAGCAGGCTTGCCCGACGCGCTGACAGCTTATTATACTGTGAAGAATGAAGAGGCGCCGTAAACTGTTGCTCAGCACAAATCAGCTGCTGTTGACAACAAGCACCACACACAGGAAGACAAACTGGGACACACACACACACACACACACACACACACACACGCTTGTACAGTACAGCTATCTTAGTGAGGACAGTCATTGCCATAATGCATTGCATAGCCCCTAACCTCAAACCTAAACGCCTAACCGTTACCCTTAGCCTAACCCTAAACCCAATTCTAACCTAACACTTTGAAGGTGCGTGAGAAAGTGAGAACTGGCCAAAATGTCCTCACTTCTGAGGAATAAAACACAAATTGGTCATCAGTAAGATAGCTACACACACACACACACACACACACACACACACACACCCCATTAAACCTGACAAACTATCCACTGCTGATTGCCGTAACAGAGATATTCATGGTAGTGATGATTTTACTGGTAATAATGACGACGAGCTCCATGATGATGTTGTTAACGCTGCTGGCGTCACATTAGGTGTCACTCTTGTTCCTGCTGGACTGAGCCAGTTCTTTAAAGACACACTGAATCCAGTTCAGTAGGCACAGGAGTACACAACCCCAAATTACCACAATGCCAAAATCACTGCTTAGTTGCACAAAATGAAAAACTTATGGTACAATTTAAAAAGAAAATGTAGAAGGCAATGTAAGTCAGTACACACTGATTATGCTTTTACAGACTAGATGCTCTTTATCTTAGACATTTTGCACATTGAACTCAAGGAAAACATTTGAAAATAAGTAGATATACAATGTGTGGAAAATTCTCCTATATTTCTCCTATATTTAAAGTAAAAGTAGGACGATACCATATGAACCTTTCTGCTGTGGTTTATACATCTTGAATATCATCATCTGCTACTGGCCTTTTGCCTCCCACAGCCATGAAAGTCCCGCAAAGCAGAGGAGGCTGAATACTGTACAGTGTGTCTGAACACGCAAAGGCTTTTGACAGCATTCCTGTTTGTTTTGCAGATGGCCCCGGCCAGCTTCCCCGTCCTTCGTGGCGTCTTCCTTCACCTCGGCGCAGGATTCACGAACCCATTCTTTCATGTCAGACACTGAACTTAGCCACTGTGAACAATTCCCGTTTGGTTCAATGCTCACTAATGAGCTAAGTTCTGCATCTTCAGAAAAGTCATGACCGGGACCGGGACGGCGTTTGCAGGAGGAGCGGCGTGAGGAGCATCCAAAATGTGAGATTTGTATATCGCTCTGTTCTGTATATAGAGAAGAAATCATTGAAAAGTTTCCTTATACAACTTAGAGAGAGAAACTTTGTAACGTTTTGACACTTGGTGTACAGTGTACAGATCATTACTGGAGATCGTGAAATGGACTGGAATCATACGCAATCATGTCATACACTGTAATGAGGCATAAACCACTGGCTGCTGATTTCAGTGATTTCAGTGATTTATCCAAATGAGAAAACCAGGTCCAGGCTCAGTAGTCATGGCACACATTGAGGCTGACTCTGTAAAAGAAAATTAGATGATTAGAAATGGCTAGATTTGGACGATATGCTTCTGAAAGTCACATCAGTTTACCATGTGAATATGCAAGAGCAGATTGGTGCTCCAAATTTTTTGGACAATAGGGCAAATGTAAGAGAAGTCGTGGGCCAAAAATTGCCACTAGACAACAGTTTATTACTTTGAGATTCAAAAAGTTTAATAGCTTCTCAGGATCTTTTTGCACCAACTTGCATGGTAATAAGCCTAAACAAAAAGAGAATTGTCTCAGCTCACTCCTCAGATGTAATTAAATTGCACTAAAATAGACAAGACACAGAATATTTGCATTCTCTGGAGTGATCAAATGGGCCAACCTAAAAATTGTGGACATTTTTCTGTAAATTGTGTGACTACGTCTACTAGATGTTTTATCAACTTTCAAAACAGTGATCTGCTTTCTTTTGAGCACTTTGCTGGGTATATTCCACCCCCTCCTCAGCTGTGAAGAGTCTCTCCTCCTTAGTCTGTGCACAGATAGTTTGTCTGAGCCTCAGGACACGGGCTCAGTTTTCAGAATAAACTGTTAGTCCACCCAACAGCGCTGTGTCATGACATCACTGCTCAGTGGAAAACAACTCACTCTCATGTTCGTGTTCCTTTGAGCTGGAGCCTTACCAGCAAAACTTGTCACACACACACACACACACACACACACACACGTACTACATACTGGATACATGTGCACACGCACACACCAACCTGATATTTGTGCAGTTTCTTTTATTTACAGCGAAGTGTCTCTTTTCTCGTCAAAGTTTCTCAGTAACGAGAATACGGAGATAAACAGACTTAATAGCAGTGTTAATGAGGCTATGCTGTCATTTTCCTCATCGTTGCATCATAGGCTCTGTATTCAAAGTGAATTTCACACTCCTACGGCGGCATAAACTCGGCATAAACACGACCCAGGTTGGATTAGTTTCAGGAGTATCGGTGTCTGAGTGAAGTTACCTGAGCTTCCGATGTCATCATGTCATTTTTCACCCTGCTCCAGGAGAAGAAAGGGCAGCCGCAGCCTTTGTCATCCACGCCGCCTCCTCTCCTCTGCTGGCTGGAGAAGAAGCGTGATGATGATCCATCCTGGGATTAAAACAAACAACGGGACAAAGCCTTCCAACTTCAAGGTAGTGCTATCGCCATCACATGCATTACTTTGTTTAGTTTTTTTACCTTTATTTCTCCGCCGGGATCAAAGATGTCTTCTACATGGGATGTCCAAGGGAGTCAGTGACAGACAGAAAAACAAAGCATTTCAGTAAAGTAAAGTTGATCTCAGTAAAACAAAAGTAGGGAGGGAGAGATAGAGAACAAAAGAAGAGGGAGACAGAACAAAATAAGCCATAATGGGGCTTCATATTCAGTCGTAGTATCCTATGAAAAGATACATTTAGGTATCAAAGTTGTAACTGATAGTGCAGTGTATCATTCCAAAACATTTTGAATTTCATGTTTTGCATACAGTTTGCTACATTCCATCTTACTCATCCCATCTTATTGACCTGGAAGTTAAGAAAGCAGCCAGTCAGGCCAGTTAATCTAATAAAAGCACCTATAGAAGATGTGAATCATAACTCACCAGTTTGTTGGACGATGACGATTATGTGAGAGAGAGAGAGAGAGAGAGAGAGAGAGAGAGAGAGAGAGAGAGAGAGAGAGAGAGAGAAAGAGAGAGACAGGCAGGCAGAGGCCCTCAACCTTGTCAAACCCAGATGTCCTGTCTCTGTCTTATACTCTTGTATGTTCTTAGCAGGACAGCGGCCGCTCTCTGCTCCTCAAGCTCTTCAGTCAGTGTGAGGTGTGGGCAAGAAGAGGGGGAGTACGTGTGCAAGAGAGAACAGCACAAAAGAGGGAGGGGAGAGCGGAGGGAGGAGGGAGGAGGGAGGGAGGGAGAGAGAGAGAGAGAGAGAGGATGATGGGACAGGTGTGGAATTTACACACCCTGCCGGCAGTGCACACTATTGGCATATTTGCCTCGACGTGATGAGTCATGGGTGGGTGTCTGTGAGAGAGAGAGAGAGAGAGAGAGAGAGAGAGAGAGAGAGTGAGAGAGCGGGAGAGAGCGAGCGGGAGAGAGAGGGAGAGAGAGAAACAAACTAAAGGTGTGCGATGCCCAGAGAATGCATCATTGTCTGGGTCAAAAAGTGTTTTGCGAATACTAATAATTTTGTGTGTTTTGATGGGGTCTTCTTCTCGTTAGTACCAGATGAGTGGAGCAGGGTTGGGGGGTGGATTCATGAACTAAATTGAGAATGCATGGCAAAGTCAAGTACAGTTCCTGGAGTCGGAATTGGAATTGAATTAGAACGAAAGGAAATAATTGAATTCCAGAAATTCCACTTCTAAGAGAGGTTGTCTTGACTTGCTAAACAATATGAGTCAAATACAGTAAAAGACAAGGTAAACAATTCAAATACATTCAATCATAATGTATGTATTACGATGACATGTTATGGCATTAAATACCACCTGAAACACAACATTTTATGATGTTCATACTATTTATAGATATTCAAACATGGACTTTCACAGAATTTCATTGAACTAAATTCAGCTTCCTGACATTCCAATTCTGTTTACTGTTTTTCTTTTTCCAAAATTCCAATTCCAGTTCCTCAGTTGAAATTGAATTTATGAGTTTGTTAATGAATTGACCTTTAGGAGAATGACATTAGGAGAATTCAGATATTGTGATGTGACAAATCACAGAAATCTACACTAATCTGATCGTCACATACTCCCCTTCCTAATGTGGTATTGCCAGAGTGGCAATCTGGTAATTCCAAGCACGTTGATGAAGCAAACGCTAACAATATATTGTCAAACTCTACTGGACCCATAAGAGGAGGATCAGGAGGAGATGGAAAACTTCCACCCTCCGTCGGCTGTGGGCCTTCGCGTCAGTCGCTATACCCTCCACATACATCTTGCCCACCCCCCCCACACACACACACACACACACACACACACACACACCCACACACAGTCTGCGGACGATTGTTTTGATTTCAGAGCTGCAACCCGACACCCAGCGCTTCCCTACATGGCTGCTACGTGTCACTGTCCCTCTATAGCGGGGCGGCAGGCTGACAAAAGCGAGGCTGTCTCTACGCTTTTTTCTTCTCGCCTTTTAAGAGCACTCTGCAGCGCGCTGCTCTCCGGCCCCTAATGCACCCGCTCCATTTAGCAAGGCTCGAGCTGTGAAACCCAAGATCACAGGCATGGTCAGAAACAATTTCACCCTCTGATTGAGCCAATATCCACTTTAACATTTTGAGGAGAAACAGGAAACTGATATGTATTGCTGCGCATGTATACGGTAATACACAACCTCTGCACAAAGGTTTTCTTAGTTGTCGTCAGCAAAACATGCAATTGGAAGTATTTACTGGACATGCAACACTTGTTTTTATACATGCCGGCAAGCCCCGGATTTCCGTGTTTATTGCCAAATACCTTATATTCTGTCCCAGGCCTTAACATTTCCCTTGTAACCCCAGCAATTACATCCAATGCAGTGACGCACACACACAGAATTCACTACATAAGCACATACACCATTACAGCTATGTTATAGCCTAAATGCTGTAACCATTACATCCAATACAGTGATGAAGATATCAAATTCACTACACAAACTGTTTTACTACTAACATAATACCCCTGCAGTGTATCGAGTGTATATGTTGCGCCTCCATGCAGAACGATGATGTGCCTCCCTTTGTCCCGGTGGAGCATCGCAAATTCGACCATTAATTGGTCCTAATTACCTAATTTAAAAAATCCGGCTCCCTTAGGTCACCTGCAGGGGCGCTCTTTACACAAAGATTCAGCGCGATCACACGTAAAATGGCATAGCTGTGGCCGGACACAATACTTGGCATTCTTATTATAGGATGATAGAGGGAAAAGCGCACAGTAAATAGCAGCAGCTATTCCATGATTTGTTCTGTCCGGTGTCTCTGGGTTCCTTTGGGTCTCTCTGGGTCTCTCTGGGTCATTGTTTTGGAGCGCGAGTTGCAGAGAAGACGAGGAGAGATGTGGCGGCTTCAGTGTGAAACCAGATCCAGTCTGAAGTGATGGGCAGCGCATGGCGGAGTGTTCTGGATGCATTAGCCCGGGCTAATGGGCTAGCTGGCTCCAGCAGAGCTGCCTGTCCATTATGTGTGGCTACGGCTGGAACAGTCTGAAGGTAAACTGCTATTGGCTGATGTCTGGCAAGGCCTCAGACCCCCATGTCATCATTGTATGTGATGCTGATGTCCACGTTTAATGACCATCGTGTTGATAATGACATAATTTCTACTGGACACAGAGTTTCTGTTGTCTATTCTTATTGCAGGCCAGTGTCTATTGCGATAACTCAGTTTGGTCCAATCAATATCCTCTTTTAAATGTCTACTTGGGGCTAGATAAATTTTATGCAAATGTTTTTGATTTAGTTTGTCTTGTGTTGTGTTCTTTTTGGCTGAACCACAACAGCGGGGTTGAGTTATCTCAAGGCGCTTTACAAATAGAGCAGGTTAGAAGACCAGGCTCTTTATTTTAGAGCCAACAATTGAAATAATTCTCACATGCACTGGCGATTATACTGCGAGGTCATGTGGCAATTGAAACAATTAACAAACAAGAGCACATATCCAAGAGCATTATGTCTACTATCTTTTCCTATTTCTTGTCAGAACACATGCAGAAGCATTCTGAATCAACTGGAGAGTCTTTATGGACTTTTTGGGGCAGCCTGATAATGCAGAATTGCAGTAATCCAGCCTAGGAGTAACAATTACATGAACTAGTTTTTCTGCATCTTTCTGAGACAGGTTGTGGCGGATCTGTGCAAAGTTACATAGTGAAAGAAACACGAATGATTACTGACTGATTGATGAAGTTAGCTGTAGCATAATACTGTACACAGTCCAGCCATATACTAGGTTTTGACCTAGTCTTGTTTTTCTTTGTGCTTTTTTTCTTCTGTTTTCTGTTAACTTCTTTTGAACCCTTGTGCTATTAATTTTTATCCTCTTGGTTCTATTGCTGCTAATACAGTAAGTTATATACTGTACAGTACTAGGTTACCACCACTGCATTAGCAGGTCGTCAGAATGACTTTAAATTTGGCAAGTGCATTAATTGAGTATACCTTCATGAAGTTATTAACCTAAAAAGAGGAAAATGTGCTTTTAGTGGTCCCAAGCATGATTTATTTTATCATCATTTTTAGTCTTATGCTGTGAAGTTATTACCTTATATTTTTCAAAGATTTGCACAATTTTTTTTAGCTGACGTTAAAATAATGATAATAATTGACCCGCTTGAAATTCTACAGTTTTGTCAGAAACAGTTTTGTTTTGTATTCATATTTTAATATTCTATCTATCTATCTATCTATCTATCTATCTATCTATCTATCTATCTATCTATCTATCTATCTATCTATCTATCTATCTATTTGCATTGAATGTGTCACACATTAGCATCCGCAGAAAATGCCTTGAGAAACCTGTCAACATAATTATGGAGATAGACACATGACCGAAACCTGTCAACATAATTATGGTCATACTATAGACACATGAGCGGAACCTGTCAACATATGGGGATAGACACATGATCCATGCATTTTTGAAAATGTGAGTTTTGATTGAAATGGTGGTGAAGTGAGTTTGGCAGCAGCTGATTGGAGCCTCGGTGTGTGACGGGTAAAGAGAGGTCCGTGAGATAGAAGGATCTGGATGATGGATAGCTCTGTATGAAGAGAGAAGTGGCTTGATCTGCATTCTTTGCTGGATGGAAAGCCAACGGGCGTTCTGAAAGCTGTGAGTAATGTGATCCCTGAGCCGGACTGAGGCAGCACACAGGAGAGGAGGAGAGTTTTTGGACGTACTGCAGTTTGCTCAGGACTTTGGAGGATGTGCCGTAGAGGGTGCTGTTGCATTAATCAAATCTCGAAGTGATAAATGCCTGAATAAGAGTTTCAGCGGCCAAGAAAGGGAATGGGGGACAGAGATTGGCAATGTTTTTGTGGCAGAAAAGGTCATTTCACTCACTTAGGTCTGTGCACTGAAATTATGTTAAGCACTGCAGTGAAGTTATTACTGTATATATCTTAAGACCTTTTTTTTACTCAATATAGTGACATTTACAGTAAGAAAAGCAATTGTGTATTTTGTTTACAAATCTACATTGATTAATAATATGGGAGATATTTATATCACGTAACATGGTTTTTAAATCACAAAAGCAGGTGAATACAAAATGTGGTTAATCCCCTTGACTCATTGTTTGTAACAGTGATTTATTTGATGGGATGATCTTGCAAAAGCTGTCAAGAGATTCAACATAGCACATCTGTCTGATTTTAGGTTCATGAGCGCCACCTATTGATCATAATGAGGATATTCATCTATTTCACAAAGGTAAAGATCTTTTCAATAAGTCTCTACTCTGATAAAAAAAGAGAAGGTTGCCACTGTTCTAGGTTCATTTGCTTTTGAAGTGAACAGCTGCAAAGTGTGCCGCACTCACTCCACACGCCTCTCAGTGGGATCAGTAGATATCCAGTTGCCAACGGAACAGGAAAACAACATCTGTGCAAATGACTGGGGTGACCCTTGACCCCTCCCAGTGGTTTGTGGCGGTCGGTGACACTTTGCACATTCCAGACTAGGTTCGCTGCACCCCTCCCCTCCCTGTGCGCCTGTGGTACAAGTGGTGAGATGCCGACGATTACACGGTGCTCATATCCCACAGGAAATGCAGCTCAGCTAATTATATTTCGGCAAATTTGAAGTGTCAAAAAATTTGTTCCAAAACACCATATAAAATAAAATTAATCGTCCGTGAATGAAAGGAGTGACACTTGTTTTCCCAAATGGTTGATATCTCATTTTTGGAGCCAAACTCTTGCATGTCGTTCAGTAATTGTCAAACTAATGCACAAATTGGTTTCCCGCAAATGTCATTTCTTGAGTTATCTCAATAAATATAAAGACCTCCTCAGGGGATTTTGAGGGCCGCTGTGCTCTCTGTGACATTTTTCTTATTGAGAAGTGAAAGGGCTATTCACAATCCAAGGCCTGCCTGAGAGGTTGACGAGTTTTCCTGCAAAATGAGGTGTCCGCTCGCAAAATATGACACCTGCTTTTACAGAAGATAGAGTACTTTATTTATCCCCGGAGGGAAATATTACCGAAATATTACAAAATTACCGAAAGGCACAAACTAGAGCTTAGGAATTGGCAATGCAATGAAGTGTTCCATATCTTTAGACACATAATTCTAGCATTTAAGAGAAAGCAATCATGTTTTGTTTTTTTGTTTTTTTCATAAAGCTAGATTGATTAATGAATACCAGGTGACGTGTTTGGTTCAAGGCTGTGACAAACCGTATCCATGCTCACTACACACAAGAGCAACAGACTATTTCTTGAAAAATACTAATGGCAGAGTATTAGAGGCAGAACTACAGTGTTTAAAGGATAAGTTCACCCAAAAAGGAACATTCAGTCATTAGCTTGTTAATATAAGTTCACACAGAAGTGAAAGTTTGGGGGGATGATCAGTGGCGCATGTACATTTTGTCCATTTAAAAAATAACTTTGCATGTCAAGAAAGTCACAGTTTGTCCTGAATTCCTGAAACCGAAATCTAAGGTTTAGTTTTGTCGATCAATTACATCTCTCATGTCGCACAATATACGTCACACCATCAACAACATGGAGAGACGTCACTTATGCGACTGGTTGTGCATATCTTTCTGATTTATAACTTATAGTGCCACAGTTTTACCACAAACTGCGACTTTCTTGACTTGCAAAGTTATCTTTTACATTGACAAACATGATATGTGTACCCCCTGGCAATTTCCACACATCAAGCCAAAACAAGACGCTTGACATTTGATCTGAGGTGGGCAAAGGCCACCACCGCTCACTCATGTGGGCGGACAGGTAGGTATAGGTAGCCCAGGGATGCAGTGTAAAGTCTGATGGCTGCAGTTCAGGCAGCACAGGAAGTTTAATTTCTCCTTCAGGGATGAAAGTTTTGGCCGTTGTTTCCTGGAGGTCTTCTGCTCTCACAGATCTGCTGTGGATCTTCTGCTGAAACAGGTGTTGGGTCTGTGTTGAGTTTGACCATTTTAAATTAAGGTAATTCATTTTTGAGGGGGCATAAAATATATTTCAAAAATAAAAAGCTGAGAATGGTCATACCGAGGAGAAGTCTGAACTGAGTTGTTACCTCCGCCAACGGAGTTGGCCTGGAGGTCGTGTTTTCGTCCCGTTTGTCAGCAGGATATCTCAGGATTTGCACAAAACTTTGTAGAAAGTTTGGTCATGTGCCAACTTAGAACTCATTAAGTTTCCATGCCCACTCATGGCCAATCACAAAAAGGTGCCTAACTTCCAAATGGATTTTGTCGAAAGGTTGGCAGAGGTATACACTCTACTACCGAGTGCACGCTAGTTGTGAACTTGCACAACACTGAGTGGCAGCAGTCTGGGTCCGGCTTAACTAGGCTTGCCTAGTCTTGGTTTGATTAATTTAATTTAGTTCTTTCATTAGTTAACTGCCATGGTTACATGTTAGTGAAAAGTAACCTTTTGTGGTGGAATAATGTTGCCTCCTAAGAGGTATTGTTACGTCACTTTAGTTCTTGTATTTCTATGCAGCGTGTTAAATAAAGACTATGATGGATGTGAAATTGTTTAAAGGGGACCTACTATTCTTTTTTGGATTTCAGTTATTTATATACTGCTATGATGTCAGATATCTATGCTAAACCAAGTTCCAAACCTTGAGGTTAACATGTAGAAATGCTACCAGTAAGTCAAAAGCCCTCACAGAAGGCGATTAACAGCTGAACTGAGGGAGAAATCAGTTGTGCTGAAAAACAACTAAAACTGAAATTGAAGGACTGCAGCAGTGTGTTAGGGGGTACACAAAGGAAAATACTGTGACAGAGGACTAAAGAGAGGATTTACCGTCTGAGGGCTAAAGAAACCAGAAAATGTCACTTTTGAGATTAGGACATCTTTCCTAAAGAAATGGCAATGAATAGATTAAGTGAATAATTGCTGCCGCTCTTTATCAGTTTTTATCAAATGCATTTTTTTCGTATTTTCAAAATACGTATTTGTATTATAAATAAATTTTTCAGACCAGTATTTTGTATTTGTACTTTGATCAATTTTTGAGCAAGTATTTGTAATTTTTTATCAAAATACTTTTTGATGTATTTTCGCCCATCTCTGTCGAACTCCACTAAAAAATAATCAGTGCTGATGTTCACAAAAATGCTACTTTCTGTGTGATTTCAGAACAAGGAGACTCTGACCAAAAGCTGCTTTTATCTCAAACGCCCTCCAGTCCTCTGGAGGAAGTAAACATGACGTTCATCATCCAGCGGATCTTTTCGGGAAAGCTTTGCGGTGACTGACGCCAGCTGTTGCTAGACAATGGCAGAGGAGGAGAGGGAATCCTAACGCACAGAGACAATGTTAAACAAGAGCGGCAGCACTAAATAAGATACTGCCACTTAGGAAAATAAGAGAGGTCGCATGGCTGCTGGTGGAGCCAAGACTGGATGTGGTGTCAGCACAGTAGCGTAGAACCACACTCCCAGGCTTGGCTGTTGTTGGAGTCGGTTCAACCAAGGTCACGGAGTACTGCCCATCTCTCTATAATGGCTGTTTACTCAGCATAAAACACCTCCAATGACCATCTGTAACTTTTGTTAGGGCCAGGCGAGGATATCTCTGCAAACTTTCTCCACTCAAACGAGGTCACCGAGGCCCTTTTTATATAATATATAACGTTCAATTCTGCTTGGCACCTCCTCTCTCCTTAGATTAGTTGTGAACCAAGTGATGGGCCTCACTTGCGAGGAGCTATTGCACACAAGCCGCTCCACAAATGAGATAATGAGATGTTTTTTCACCATCGGCTGTAAATGTAGGCTATATTACTTACATATGACAAGTAATTGAGAGGTAAATGAATATAATCCACGTGGAACTAGACACTTTTTCAGGGTAAGATACTAAATTATTTGAAGCTGTTATGAGATTGAAGCAGATGAGCGGGGGGGTATGATGACGATTGACTAGTTACTGGGAAGGATTTTCTACCTTGTCATAAAAGATCCAGAGTTGAATATGGCTTACAGTAGATTTCTCCATCACGCAGCTTTATGCAACGCTATTCATCTTATAGGTGAAATTGAAGGCTGGAGGAGGTATGTGTTAAAAGGCAGCGTTTTCCACACTCGCTCTTGCGGCGTCAACTTTGACAGTGTTGCTTTGAATGACGCTGAATGAGTGACTCAGTCATTGTCGGAGGGTAAACGTCAGAGATGACTCGGCACAAAGGGACAGTCGTGAACTTGAAAGCCAGGGGAACAGTCAAACCGAGTGCTTCTAGACTGGCTCGCAGCTCGCTCTGTCCCAAACGGCTGTTGAAACCAAATGTGAGAACTGCAGTAGATAGCGCATGCTGCAAGGGGAACACAAGCATGAGAATGAGAATCACTTTCATTGCCACAGTATGTAATCAGATTACTAGTGTTGGGCAAGTTACTGAAAATGAATAATTAGTTACAGTTGCTAGTTACCTTTCTCAATGAGTAATTTAATTGCTTTACAAATTACTGCAAAATTAGTAATTAGTTACTAGGGCAAGTAACTTGCGTTACTTTTAAAAGTCTGCTTCAATTCCTTATTTATGCACAGATATTATTTTAGTGTATCTGTGGCACAGTGTGGGACAAGACATACTGTCAAATTTCATCTATGTACCTGAATAGAGTAGAATATAATAGAATAGAACTTTAATTGCCACGTGACCGGTGGTATTTGGTTTTGGTACAGATGTAAAAAGACACTGTTTCATAGTTCCATCACACAATACAATTTCACATACACTCGGTCCATAACAACACAAACAGTAAAGTGCATCACAATAAAGTGCAGACATTCAGACCACATCACCCAGTAAACATAGTGCAATTGCAACAAACAATAACCAATGAAACAAATCTATTGACGAGACGTACATAAAACGCAGTACAGCAATGTTCAGTCCTTATACGTAGATGGTTAATGGAGGGAGTTGAGCGTTCTTATTGCTGTGGGAAAGAAGCTGTTTTTAAAGTGGGTGGATTTTGTGGCAAGTGACCTGAGGCGCCTCCCGGAGCGAAGTGTCTGAAAGACTTGGTTTGCAGGATGGGAGAGGTCTGAGATGATCTGTTTTGCCCTTTTTGACTTGAACATTCGCTTATTGGGGTCGGGAGGCTTATAGCCTACTCAAGGTCATTAGCCAGTGGGGCTTATAGCCTACTCAAGGTCATTAGCCTCTGGGGCTTATAGCCTACTCAAGGTCATTAGCCTCGGGGGCTCTGGCTGCAGCTGTGGCGTGTGGAGCATTTTTTCTGGGTAGGCAGACTAGGTCTGATGATCATAACCCAGATAATGCATTATTACATTTGAAAAAGTAATTAGTTAGATTACTAGTTACCACAAAGAGTAGTGGAATTCTGGTTTCTGGCCTGTTGATGTGGTCGGGGTGGTGTGTGTGTGTTTGTGTGTGTGTGTGTGTGTGTGGGGGGGGGGGGTGGTAGAGTCCTTAGTGGTGGGGGGTTTCAGGCCTTAAGTGCAAATTATGCTAGAGCGAAATCGGTGGCGCTGACTGTGCCGAGGGGGTCGCCGCAGCTGGGCGTCCTATCGTCGCAGCTCGGCGTAGGGGGCGTGCAGCTCCTCGAAAATGTCACTCTGCGCCAATAACTCCTTGTTGTGAGGAATGAGGAAATGCCATTTCCTCATTTAACGTGCTTGTTCCTCATCTAGCAAAGCCTTCTGCAGGCTCACCGGAATGAGTTTTGAAATGGAGGGACAATAAAATGTCCCCCCACTGACATGATTGCAAGTTCTTGGTAAACGACACGATAATGTTTTGGACGAGTTACGTTCGAGTATGCACAGTCTCGCTGTCGCCGCTCGGCGGCGGCAAGGCTCCAAGTCGAGGCTGCGCAGAACCTTGCCGGGCGCTTTATTGATGAGGCCCATCGCAGTTGGGAAGAAGCCGTTCTTGTGGCGAGAGGTTTTGGTCTTGCCAGACCTCATCCTCTTGCCTAGGGGGAGCATTACAAAGAGTTTATGTCCGGGGTGGGAGGGCTTGGCCATGTGTTTTCCCGCTCAGTTCAGCATCCTGGAGGTATACAGCTCCTGAAGGGAAGGCAGGTTGCATCCAATCACCATTTCTGCACACAGCTACAGTCTGCTGATGTCCTTGAGAGTAGCAGCAGAGTACCATATGGTGATGGAGGAGGAGAGGATGGTTTTGATTTGATTTGATTTACAACGTAAATATCTGCAATATTTATATCTTGACTGCATCTGAAAATGAGTTGATCAAATCTAAGGAAGACCGGTATAGTGAGTATAAGTATAAGTGGAGCCTCATATTCCCTGCCTGTTACGTAATCAGTGTGAAATATCTGGCTGTGTGGTTCTCAAACTGTTTGAACCACGTACCACCTCTGATCAAAGCAAACCAAGTACCAATGAACGGTATGAGCGCATATGTATGCAACAGAGATGGACATCTCAATGGGACTCACCTGGTTAAGTTAAGGAGAAATAGCCTAAAATAAAAAATAAAATGTGTCATTCACATAAGCAGTGCCAAGATACTGTAAACATATGTTGGTGTGCAGACTGAAACAGTAAAATTGAAAGTGAAAAGATGAAATCACAAATTAAGAAATTATAAACACTGTAATGGTTTCAGAGGGTTTTTCCACCAGTCATCTGGCGTACCACCTGGCAGCGTTCCACGTACCACTGATGGTACCCTTACCACAGTTTGAGAACCAGTCTTACACTATGTAAGAACTCTAAAATGTAACACCAGGTAGCAGAAATGTTACTTGAATTTACTCATTCAGTGGTCCAAAGATGTAGATTCTCAAGAAATGTTAGAATTGTTGTAGGCTATGTTCTTTAGATGTATGAAAACATATCTGAAATCATATCTGTGCTAGCTTACATACTCTTTTAACACACCAAATGAAACAGCCAAAGGCCTTGGTTAATGGACAATGTGATGCGTGCTTATCTGGGTCAGTGTGTGTTTCGGCTGAAAAGACGTGTGACTGTCTGTTCCTGTTATAGACGCAGCGTCCCGGGCCAGGAGAGGAGGCCAGTGTCCCGGGCCGATGTGCTCATTGTGCCCCTCGCCGTTTAATTCCCTGATGAAACAGAGGTAAGAGCAAACGCCTTCAGTGAGAATCTCATGTCGCTCTGTACCCTCTAGCCTGGCTGTAGGACTCGAGTCGGCTCTCCAGACAACTTTTGTGACATCTTGGACTAGATATCGGTATCGGTATCGTATCTATTTTCAGACTTGTCTTGACCTTGGATGTTGACTTTACTTTCTTCTCTACTTTCTACTTTTTCCTCTACTTTGCAATGATATATTTCTCTACAGCTGGTCCACCTTTATTTACTGTATCTCCCCCCTCAGCACGCCAAACTATAGGGATGGTCCACATACTTCTATGCATTGAGTAGTCAAAAATCTACATCTAGATCTACATCTCCGCTGATGCAAAGGAAACTTGGGAAGACATGTACAATGTTTATTTTTTTATTTTTTTTCCGGTGTTGAATAGGATTCGATTTGCTCTGGTCTCGGTCTCGACCTAACCTCAATTTGGACGAGTCAGTCCCACCCATATCTGGTCTTTAAATTGATTTGGACCCGACTCAAAGTGTTGTTGACTGCCGTCCTGGCTGCCCTCTAGACACCATTGCATTCACCGTCACATGTCCCATTTGTTCTGCCAGTGCAGGATTGATCAAATCTCCCTCCCATGCTTGCCATCTTTCTCCTTCCCCTTGGCACCACTCAAAAGCCAAAGCAGGTAAACACCACAACTAGTTTTCTCTCCACTCTTTGTCCCGATCCTCCCCGGCGAGCCAACAGCGCAAAATGAACAATTTTGTTCCCATTTTCTTACTGTCGGCCATGGCAACAGCTTTCTGCCATCCCTCCCAGCGTCTCAAGTCAGCGCCTCCTCTCCCCCGTCACGCTGTCTATTAGTGCTTCTTGCATTTGGATTTCAGGACGATTTGAACGGCTGACTTCAATGGTGGTGTGTCCTCACATTAAGACAAATTGGAGAGTGAAGCGTTTTACACGTACAGATGTTTGCAGATTCACTGTTCAATGTGCTGTGAGATGCGTCACATGATAGCGACTGATCATTTGAAATGGTCTCAGGATCAAAATCAAAATCACCGCCAGAACTCACGTAGCAATAACAGTTTTCTCTTTCGACAATGCATTTCTAACCTTGCACTAACAATAAAGGCATACAAGCAATAGTGATTTGCTTTGACACATTGTGTCTGTCAACTCCTGGGCATTTCCAACCTCACACTAAAACCATGTACGGTAGTTCTACCACAGCGCTCAAGGAATACCTTATCTTGTAAGTTGCTGTAAGTTGTTGTGGTGCCATTTAGCCATGATGCAACAGTCTTTCCTGGCTTGGAAGGGGGAATTGTTTTCTAATCCTCTTTGGAACAACACAAGCATTGTGTCGCTAAAAGCAGGACATGTACCAACGACCACTGATTTAAACCATGACCTCACTGGACTGGCTGTTTGATCTAAAGTGGTCCTCCACACTGTCGCCAGTGTCGCTATCCTAGCGTGGAGAAATCACTCCTGACCGGAGGATCAGAGTTCTCTCTGTAGTAGAGCTTCTTTTGTCTCAGCGAGTCCCATCCTGCTTCAAAGCTTTTTTTGGACAATTTAATACCTGCAAGATGCCCCCAAGATGATATGAATCTGACCACTTATGATCAATTTCTGCACCTTCTCTGTCTTTATAGATATTTTAAACACACACTCGGTGAGACGTTATTCTATTTATTTTACCCAAAAAAAACCAATGTCAATTCAAGGCTCGGTGAAACTAGCTATCATGATTGCGGTGGCACCCAAGTAAATGCGTTCCTTTCCTCACAATAGAAGGTTAGTGTGACCTCATCTGATTTCTCCAGAGACCCTGGAACAGTTCATTCTTCTTCATGCACTCAATATACTGCTGCATGTAGAATATATCAGCGACACTTAGTCGTGTCATGAACTACAATGAGGAGGCGAATCCAGGTAAAAGCCATTATCCCTTATCGATTGTCCTCATCAAAACTGTACCAATAACTAAGGAGGAGATATAGGCCCTAGATATAGAGACGCAGACCAGTTGGAGAACCATTTTTTTAAGCTTAGGGATTATTGAGATGTGGGTTGTTGCATAGAGTGACTGCAACCCAATATGAGGTATGATGTGAGTGGGAGACTGAATCAAGTCTGAGATTCTGTTACTTGAGTCAGTTTCAGAGCCTTTGGGGATAGTGTTTGCCAAAAGGAAATGTATTGTACTCCGGGTGGGGGTGGGGGGGATTGTTTTAGTCACGGGACAACTTTTTCTGCTGCTCTTTTTAGCTTTGATTATCCATAGTTATAATTATAGCATACGTGTGGCGGAGTTTAAAATAGTCATTGGATCATGTTGCATACCACACGGCAAATAACAAAAAGCATGTGACCGCAGCATTCTTAGAATAGTTTGCTAGCTCCCAAGGCAACCTAAGCCAATACCTAAGCCAATGTTCACAGCGACATACCCTGATATCTATATCACAGAGAAGCCATTAAACACACCATATCTTGTTCAATGGTGCAGCAGTAACAGTCTGCTTATCAGGCTGATACGGGACACACTGCTCTACGTCGGTAAATAACACACACACACACACACACACACACACACACACACACACACTTATTGAAACCTTTTTAAAATGCCAATTGGGTAAACTAAGAAATGCACATTGTTCAATCTAAAAAGAAGGTTTTCAATGTGGTGTGCAGAGACCACCAGCAAATTGACAAATTGTTAAATTTCACCATTATTTCATTTACAAGAAGTTAAGACAAAGACAATGAAGATGAATGATTATTTCGATCATACTTTCACTGTTATCTCTCTATGTACAATACAGTTAGTCATGGAATTATGGAGCAAAATTCTAGAGACAACATCTCACCAAATTGGGGGTCGGTGGCTCTAATGTGTGCTAATTAAGGATCCTTGATATGAAAAAGGTTTGAGAATCAGTGATACAGGGAAAGAAAATAAATTTTTCAGTAGCTGCCTTACACTTGGAATGAATGCACACACAAGATCACGAGTCAGTGTCCTCTAGTTTCTCTAAAGCAGCGGTTCCCAACCTTATATATGTATATATATATATATATATATATATATATATATATATATATATATATATATATATATATATATATATATATATATTCCCACAGGTTGGGAATCACTGCTTTAAAGTATCCACCTCTGCCATCTAATTCGCAAACAAATCTTCCCTCAAACCTAGTATTCAAGTCAATCTTTTCATTCTCCATAGTTCCTGTATGATGTTTGATGTCCAACCCAGGGGTGTAGTGCTATTTGTTTAGGTACTGGAGTGCACCTATGACACACGCACATGCATTCACACGCACAGTTAAGTGGCTTGTTTTTTCCAAGGTAATGTAACCACCACAGTGGCAAGACCACACGATCAAATATACTGACTTAAGAGTAGTTTCATGTTGAGTCTCAACATGATATGATATGAATATAGAAAACATATTGGTGACAGTGCACCTTGACAGATATAAAAACTCAGCGCACCCTGACAAATATGAAAAGATGATGGGTGACAGCGCGGTAATAGGGCTATATAGGTAGAAGACAAAAAATATAATAAGTAGCATACCATAAATACTCTAAACTCACAGTCATTATGGAAATATATAGCAGTAGTGATACATTTGGAATAGTAACAAAGCTATTATAAACTCAGTTGAGGACAACAGACATACCTCCTTGACTATAGGAATATTATAGAGAGGCAAAGTGAACGTCACTTCCTGCTTTTCTCCCTGTACCAGCGCTGAAAAAATATGAATGGCAGTGAACGGAGAATAACGTTACTTTTTTATCCCGTTTGAATTGTGCCACGGCGTGCCAACGTTAATTTTGTCATTTTAAAACATAACTTTGCATGTCCCGAAAGTCGCAGTTTGTCGCCAAACTGTTGCACTATAAGTTATAAATCAGAAAGACTACATACAGTACACTGTCGCGGAAGTGACGTCACTTTCTCTAGCGGCAAAGCTGAAGACCGGCGACATGCAACAAGATTCCACGAGCTATGTAGTTTTTATACGAAACTAACCCCTACGTTTCAGTTTGACGACAAACTGCGACTTTCTTGACATGCAAAGTTATGTTTTAAATTGACAAAATTAACGTTGGCACCCCGTTCACTGCCATTCATATTTTTTTCAGCACTGGTACAAGGAGAAAGCAGGAAGTGACGTTTCACTTTGGCTCTCTATAGGAATATTATGGTGATTTCTCATTGGTGTATCAAGCCAGTGCAGCTTAATATGCGTCCTTAGCTTTATTTACATTAAGAATGATAATTTCTCATCTTTTTGCAGCTGTGGGTCAAAACTCTCAGTGCCTGGCTGTGTTTGGGCCGTGCCGTGTTTGTGTCGGAGGTTAGGACGCTATATATTATTTCTCTATTTCACTATTGTTTCTAGACTTTTTTCTTTTCTTTTTTTCTCATGCCATGCAGCCCCGAAGTCTAATCGTTTGGACATCACACAATTGTTGCAAGGCTTATTCCAAGTGCATCGATCTGCCCGCGCGACGTGGCAACTGTCCCCGACGTGCCGCGCGAATCAATCAACACCATATGTCAATGTGACAACTTTGACCATTGCATTTGTTTTTATTGGCTGTCTTGCTTGAAATACGCTTTAGTGATGATTGGATCTTCAAATGCTTCAAACTGCACCCCTGGTCCAATGACTTGTCTGCTTAAGAGACTGATACCCACCCAAAGTGTCTTACAAGACTATGAGGGTATACATTTTCAACATGGGTGGCCACAATGGGGTCTTACAGTAACCTGCCACCAACCAACCATTCACTAATTGTTAAAATGTCTTGGCTATGCATAATTATACTCCAGGAGGTAAAAATGCTGTAAATGGGCCTGCACTCTGATTTCTACTGTAAATCACAAAGTAAATGTTCAAATGTTAAATATATCACATACTATCTCTTGCACCATAGCATTAGCAACAATCTGCATATCAGTGTGATGTGGGACACTCAAGTATGTGGGCCCGTGCTTCTGCAGGGGGGTAAATAGGCCGAATGGCATCTGACCCTGTCCCAATGCCACATTGAGCTCTTTTGAACTCATTTAGACGTATCCATATGCGCTAATTAGGTCGCCATGACCCTGATAAGGACAGGGACTGCGGAGTGGCAGAAGTGTGGCTGCCATTCTCTGCCTGGCCGAGTGGCCGCTACCCTACAGCCGTGCAGCCAAGCAGGACGTGGGCCGGGCAGGTTGCCACAAAGAAGTGTGATGTAAGAGCAGTACAAGCAAGGCCTTTGAAGGGGAGGGATTTTCTTTCTGAGGCAAGCCGGCAGACCAACACACACGCGCGCGCGCACGTACGCATGCTACATCCATTCATATCCGAGGACAGACAGTGCGGACACCTACGTCCTTTGTTTGCAGCTCAGATTCAAGGATCTTCGTCTGGGGAACAGGCTGAGAAATACTGTGATCTGAGATGCAATGTGACTGTTTTTCTGTCTACCTGCTCTGTCTGTCTGACGTTCTATATTAGAGGTGCCCAAATTCTTTCCTATGAAGGGCCAAAAATGCATAATATGAATATGGCCGTGGGCCAAAAATAAATGTTCATGTTATGTGAAATTGCATTACTGTACATTAAAATGTATGTATAGACAATTTACATTCTAAATCTAAAATACATTTTCAAAATAATAACTTATTAAACAGCCATGTTCTATCTATATGGACTGTAGCCTTTTTCACTTCCCACCCAATTCACCAATTTTGTGTCTAAAATGCAGTAAGTAACACAGGTACAAGCAAAACAGTAATGAGGGCCCTGGCACTGGATCACCAAGTGGATTGGAAGTTGGAAGCCGTCATTAATGTTCTGCTTGCACCTGTGTTACGTCCTGCCAAAAAGGCGGATGGGGTGGGAAAGTTACCAAAATATCCTACTCAAGTAGAAGTACTGTTATTTTGCATAAGTAACATTACTGGTGTAAAAATCTACTCAAGCAAAAGTTTGGACTACATTTAAAGTGTACTCTGAGTAAAAGGTTATCAAGTTCCATCTAATTCTAAAATGCTGAGAGAGGATTGTCGCAACTGTCCTACATAAGGGTGTGTGGATGCAGATGTGTGTGTTCCTCTATGAAACTGTTTATAGGGCACTTATTCTCACACCTTTTCATATCAAGGACCATATTTTAGTCCACATTAGGGCCACAGACCCCCCATTTAGTATTTATAATATTGCTAGATGTGATTTTGTCCAGAAATCATGACTATCTGTACAGTATATGACCAAAACATATTCTTATTCCTCCCCTAGTTGTGTTAACTTCTGAAATAAATTAAATAATGCTAAAAAGTCATCAATTTGCTGGGGACCCCCAGGAGCCCCCTCAAGGACCACCGGTGGTCCCCAGACGGGCCAGACCCCACGTTTAGAACCACCGTATTAGGGTAAAGGACCCATTCACAAGAGTACTATATTGATTGAATGTGTTCTCGTTGTTGAGATCAACCCCAAAATATAGGCTACGGTACTTTAAATACTACCTTAGTTGTGGTTTTTCGATTGTTTTTATTTTTATTTTATTTTAGCTACTGTATCATTGTAGTTGGAACACAGGCATTGTCTTCTTTACTTAGATACATTGCAATCTTTTTATAATTACAGTTACCTTTGTAATTATCTCTCAGGATGTGAATGGGCCTTAACTGCACTTCCTCTCCGTAATGAGGCACCTACTCCCAGGTTCTGCTCTGCTTCCCAGCCCGCTGGGCCTGGATGGTCCAGACTCACGCTGGGGTAGATGAATCCCCCTCATCCTCTCCTGCTGTTATTCTCGGTAGTTTTTTTTATTTATTTTTTACAACCCATTGTTTTCAAAGCTCCAGTTAGTTTCTGTGAAAATAACTGCCCGTTCTCAGCCGTCGTGGACAAAAGAGTGCAGGCATGCAATGCTATTTTTGAAAGCACCAGAGATCTTCTCGATTTCTCGTCCGGCTTCTCCGTGTGAAGACACACCAACCCGATTGTGTTTGGAAGGAGATCTTTGTTCCATTCTGTGGGAGATTCTGGCCAGCTACTCCCAGCACAGAGGTTTATAATGATCATGTGCTGCTCCGTTAAGAATGAATGAATTCTACATGAGCTGGAGAAAATGTTTGGACTTGTCAGACAGTGTCCTTCCTTCCTTTACAAATTGGCTATAAAAACCACTGTAAGGGGTATCTGGCATTGAGAGGGGGGAAACGCATACTTTCCTATGCAGAGTTACTGTCGGTGCGTGTCTCGACAGAGTGAAGTTTAGCTGAACTGCTGAACCGAATTCACTTCAATTGAGAGAATGATAGAGTGTGCGAATGACAGAAGTAGCAAAGGACAAAGAGAGAGAATGAGAGAGAGAGAACTACAAAGCATCTATGGGGAAGAAGGCAGTGACTCTGTCTCGTCTACTCAGTGCTGTCTGCGCCTTCAGTCTGTCTATGTTAGAAACCCCACCTCCTCCAGTGCCCCTCCCCTCCCCTCTCCTCCCCTCCCCTCCACTCTCCTCCCCTCCCCTCCCCTCCCCTCTCCTCCCCTCCCCTCTCAGTCTGTGAAGCTGAGGAATCCCAGGCAGCATTTAATTGCAGAGTGCAAAAGGCTTGTAGTTGAAGGCTAATGAGCTCGGCACCGGAGCCCAGACTCTCTCACACACAGACCCGCATGGAGGCGCCGTCTTTTGCCGGAGGAGCCGCACACGGCAGCTGGATTCCAGCCGGAGAGGAGGGAAGGATTTCAGAATTCCAGGTACTACAGCCGACTGTGTGAGAGAGAATACCAGAGACGGACCGGGCGAGAGACGGAGTTGAGAGGTGGAGAAACAGAGAGAGAGAGCGGGAGAGGGGAGGGGACGGAAACGGGAAACACACGGCCAAGTGCAGGAGAGGGAGAGAGGGAGAGAGACGCAGCAGCAAATGAGACAGAACAACGAAGGCGGGAGAGGGAGAGAGAGAGAAGGGGGGAGGTGGAGAGGGGCCCCTGTGCAGGAGAGAGGGCTACAGGCTGAGGAGGAAGAAGGAAGAAGAAAAAGTTAGGAGAAGGAGTACAGGAGAAGGAGGTCCAGGGTAAGAAAGGAGAAGGGTGCTGGAATTAACAACTCCAGGAGAGGAGAAAAGGGAAACAACGGCCAGGAAGGAAGAGGAGGGAGAGAGGGAGAAGTCTTGGGCACGGCACAAAAAAGAGAGAGCTGAAGAAAAGTTTTCTTGTGGGAAAGACGGCAGATGAGGAAAACAGAGCGAGTGAATGACTGGGCTGGAGAGAGCTGGGAGGGGAGGAAACCAGTTGTTTTCTAAGGCGTTCTCCACACAAGCCTGTCTGGACTCCTTTGGACATGTACACAGACAGGACCCGGGCAGCAGGGCACCACCGGTTTCTTCAGCACAACGCCCCCTGCCAGTGCCCCCGCTGTGTCCGCTATGAGCCGCCGCCGTTTCCCCCCCACCACGGCGGGCCAGGATACCGGCCCACGCCGACGCAAGCGGACCACCCATCGCCGGACCGCAGGAGAGACATTCAGGCTCCTCGGCTTAAAGACGTAGGAGGGAGAGCCTTCGCAGTGGACAGGGATGAGAGGGGCGGTCATCGCAGCCCACAGAGGAGGCCTGTGTTCGCTGTAGGGCCGGGTCCCTACAGCCAGCCAGACGACCCCAGCCAAAGCTACCCCTGGGACCCGAAGCCTGCCCAGTGGAGCTGCCCGCCGGAGCCCGGGGCCAGACACTACCCCCCTGTCAGAGAACAGTGTGGCTGTGTGGCAGTGTGGGGTGACGCGGGGGCACGCCCCTTTAACACCGGCCAGCCGCCACGGCCACCACTCCCACCCCCGCAGGTCAAAGGTCAGGCCCACAGACACAGGCGGACGGTCAAGTACGTCTCAGAGGAGGAGGAGGCAAACGCTATTGATCGTTATCATTTGGAGCCGTACACACACGCCCCCCAGACGGGTCCTTTACACATGCCCAATGGCCACTGTGGACAGAGGCCTGTGTGCTATGAGGGAGTGGAGGAGAGAGATAGCCATCAGGACTGGAGCGGATTGAAGGGTGGATCAGAGGAGGGCTGTAATGGACGCGGCGCCCCTCACAAAGGTTTCTTCTCCACCGAAGTCCCACAGAAACACTTGAACCAGAGCAGACGGAAGGGGCCCTGCGCCCCTCCGCCTGGCGCCTCCAGCAGCCACGAGCCCTTGAAAGCGGTGGCTAACAGCCACCAGGGCTCGGACGCAGCCAAGCAGAAGGCGGGACAGGACTCTGTCCGCGATCAGATCCGGCAAGTGGTCACGGACCTGGAAGACGTGCTGGGCGGTCTGAAGCAGGTTCACGTGGAGATGAAAGAGGTAGGAGGGGGCCTATTAAAAGTTGTGTAAATACCTTGGGTTTGTGTTTACATCGGGGTCTGTTGGCAATGGCATGAAGGTCTGAGTCGGGCTCAGATGTCTCAAGTATTTTGTAGGTGATCGAATGTAAATGTGACATTTAAACCCATTTACATGAAGCTCAGAAGGTCACAAAAACAGCTACACTACAGGTCAGTTTGACATGGTGTGTGTGTGTGTGTGTGTGTGTGTGTGTGTGTGTGTGTGTGTGTTTGTGTTTGTGTGTGTGTGTGTACACGTGCGCTCCATGTGTGTGTGCATGCCTACTGTATTGTTTGTGACTCACTCATCATTGAGTGAGAGCGATTTGCCACTGACCTTTTGCAGAGAGCTGCTGAAATTGGCAGCGTTCCGGCCAGCACATTAAAAAGCCCGGCTCGAGACTGTTACTAAATGATGCCTCGCTTTTACAGTCTCCAGGCTCGAGACTGTTACTAAATGATGCCTCGCTTTTACAGTCTCCAGGCTTGAGACTGTTACTAAATGATGCCTTGCTTTTACAGTCTCCAGGCTTGAGACTGTTACTAAATGATGCCTTGCTTTTACAGTCTCCAGGCTTGAGACTGTTACTAAATGATGCCTCGCTTTTACAGTCTCCAGGCTTGAGACTGTTACTAAATGATGCCTCGCTTTTACAGTCTCCAGGCTTGAGACTGTTACTAAATGATGCCTCACTTTTACAGTCTCCAGGCTTGAGACTGTTACTAAATGATGCCTCGCTTTTACAGTCTCCAGGCTTGAGACTGTTACTAAATGATGCCTCACTTTTACAGTCTCCAGGCTTGAGACTGTTACTAAATGATGCCTCACTTTTACAGTCTCCAGGCTTGAGACTGTTACTAAATGATGCCTTGCTTTTACAGTCTCCAGACTGTTACTAAATGATGCCTCGCTTTTACAGTCTCCAGGCTCGAGACTGTCACTAAATGATGCCTCACTTTTACAGTCTCCAGGCTCGAGACTGTTACTAAATGATGCCTCGCTTTTACAGTCTCCAGGCTTGAGACTGTTACTAAATGATGCCTTGCTTTTACAGTCTCCAGGCTCGAGACTGTTACTAAATGACGCCTTGCTTTTACAGTCTCCAGGCTTGAGACTGTTACTAAATGATGCCTTGCTTTTACAGTCTCCAGGCTCGAGACTGTTACTAAATGACGCCTTGCTTTTACAGTCTCCAGGCTCGAGACTGTTACTAAATGATGCCTTGCTTTTACAGTCTCCAGGCTCGAGACTGTCACTAAATGATGCCTTGCTTTTACAGTCTCCAGGCTCGAGACTGTTACTAAATGACGCCTTGCTTTTACAGTCTCCAGGCTTGAGACTGTTACTAAATGATGCCTTGCTTTTACAGTCTCCAGGCTCGAGACTGTTACTAAATGACGCCTTGCTTTTACAGTCTCCAGGCTCGAGACTGTTACTAAATGATGCCTCGCTTTTACAGTCTCCATTTTGCACGCAGCTGTAAAATAGCATGGACTCACAGTTGAATGCCTCTGTGCGAGCCCTAGCACTGTATTGCAGCATAAAACAAAAAGGAAATCGACATCATGGATGCAAATGGAGACAGAATAGGAAACGAAAGACATCTAGATAAATCAGCTTTCATTTGAATGATGGATTGGATAGTTTATTACCTCTTCAGCATAGTTGCATGGTCAGGAGAAACTTTGTCTTCGGTACAATGTGAATATGGATACGTATTGACCCTCTCTATTGTCATTCAGGTGGTTCAGCAGATTGATCGTCTCACGGCGAACATTGACCTTGGCGAGGGGGGGCCCAGTAGCTTTCACGACCCCGCCCACGTCGGAGACCTCAGCATGGCCCTGGTGCCCAATCACAAGCCCGGTCCGTTCCAGGTGTCGGCACACCTCGACCAGGACTGCGTCATCCTAAGAACTAGCTCTCCCTCCCCCGTCCACACGGCGTCTGT